>NC_141160.1:87028348-87387098 GCF_053477565.2 Lygodium microphyllum
AATTCCCAAGCCTGCCAGATTCCTTTTTGAACCCAAAAGTTGGTAGAAGAAAAACAAACTAGATTCCTTTTTCAAAAGCTAACAAAAGAAAATTAATGATAATTCTAAAATTTTAATACCATGTTGCCTTTCTATACCCAATTCAAATTGAGCATGTTGATATTTTTGCATAGAAAATTCCCAAGCCTATCAAATTCATTTTTGAACACAAAAGCTGGCAATAGAAAAACAAAACTATTTCCTTTTTGAACCCAAAAGATGACAAAAGAGAAATAATAATAATTCTGATTTTTTAATACCTGTTGAGTTTCTATACTGAATTAAAATTGAGCAATGTGATATTTTTGAATGAAATTTTTCCAATAAGAGATTTTACAAAAGGAGAAGTGGCCACCTAAAAAAGAATCTGATTTGAAAGACAACAATTTCATCATTATGGGATTTTACAAAAGCGCAAGTGGGCACCTAAAAAAGGACCCAAGTAGATAGAGGGATGGCCAAATTGCCAGGGGATACAAATAAAGATAAGAAGTTACAAGAGATTTAATGAGTCTGCACGTGAGCATGAACTTGGGCAGCTTCATCCAGCCTATAAAATGTAGGAACTATGCATACTCATGGTTTTGTAATCATTCTTCACCCACAGGCAAGTACTTTTATTAATACTTTGACATTTGATACTTTGATACTTTGTTTGATTCTTTACACAATCGAACTCCAATTGAAATTGATTGGATGGATTGGATAATTGTTTTCCAAGTTGGCTCAATCGGTCTTTGCCACTCTCTTCATCGCCAAGTTGGTTAAATAACTATTTCCCAGGTTGGCTCTTCATTGTTTCTTGTAAAAAAATATAATTGTAGCACGGCTGGTTGAATGAATAATTTGTATGAAACTTAGAATAAACCAATAGATTAGCATAGGTATAAGTAGCTGTCACTTACTTGGGTGTGAGTATGGAGGATCCGTACAATAAACTGAAAAAAAAAAGTAAAGAAGTTGATTAGGAGGGTCTGTATGATAAACTACACAAAAAGTAAAGAAGCTAATCAACTATAAACTAAAGTAATAGGTAGTATGAAGTATGATAAAATATTGTGAGGCACAGACATTGATTGGTCCCAACCTCAGTCCCTTCTTCTTACCTTCCTCATTACCAAATTCTTTTGATTTATTGTCTCTCTATAACAATGGTGGGTTGCTCAGTCACTCACGACATTGTCTTCCCTTTGCTACCTGAGAAATTGGATCCTGTGGAGGACTAGGTGCAATCACTACATCTACTAACTTTCACCTGGCTACCTTAGACATCTACTAGCATGCACCCTTGAAGCATCTGCGATCGTGGAGCAACTCACCCCAAGGGCCTATGGTGAAATTTGGGCAGTCCCATTATGAGCTCAATGAACAAAAAGTTCAAGAGCCCCTCCTTTTACCGGTGACGGGTGAGCCAACAGAGCAATGTTGAGCCTATCCACAAAGTAGATGTAGACTATTTTTGGGGCCCATTCGAATGGGGAATATTGCTTTGGGCCCCATTCTAGTGGGGAATATCACTTGAGCACATTGCAAGATGGTCATAAAGATAAGCATGACATGCTTAAATTTTCCATGAAATATCTCTATCTACAATCAAAGTCTTTTAATATTTCCAACATAGTGGCTTACCTCTTCTTCCTGGAAAGCAATCCCTACAACAATGAGACAAGTTTGTTGTTTGAGTGCCTACATTCAAAGAGACTACCTACACTATAAATGTGCACACTGAGTTTGATGAGCATTTGAAATTTTTGTTCACTCCTCTTGGTGTGGAAGAGTTGTACGAAGCAATAAGCTCCATAGCATGCTTCCAACATTTCAGTCATCTCATTGGTGCAAGTGGGGTGCAAAAGTGGTAGTCAATGCAACGGTTGCCATTTCTAAGGTTAAGGATGTTGCCAAAGTTGAAGAGCAACTTTAGGACCAAGATCTTTCTCTTTCAACTTGGCAATCCACCAAGCAAGACCAACCCTGACCATCTAGTGCTCCATTTGGTTCCGATATAAGTGAAATGGATGTCAAGTCCCAATTGTCCCTATCGAAGAGATGCACCAAGGATGGGTCCCCATGTACTTCTAAAGTCCCTCCTACTTGCACTATCTCGGATGCAATGGCTTCAGCTACCATGATCCTAGCTCGATTGGCTCCTACTCTTGGCTCATACATTACCTTTTTGAAGGAGTTCAACCTAGACCATGCCCAACAATGCTTGGCTTACATCGCCCAAGGCCTTGGACATCATGCTATAGTTTAGTAAGACTTGGATACAATGTGGCAGCAACTAGCAACAATACAATGGGAGAATGCAAAAATGTGTGATTAGGTCCATCGCTAGCAAGCTAAACTTTGAGAATAAAGGCAACATCTCTTAGCATGTCAATCTATGTAGCTTGACTTTATCGATGACATGCACAATCATTTGGATGCTACATAGATTCATGCCATTTTGTTGTAGGCCTAAGTGGCTCATATGGAGGATGTGGACAACTTGATACCAATTTCATTAGAGGCTTTGAAAGGGCTCTAGTGGTGATTTTTGCAAGCCATGCAGGAGAACTGAGATGAAGTTGCTTGTCAATTCTGTGTAGGTTTGCAAGATCTGTGTTCACAATTGCTTGCTCTTTTGCCAAATGATGAGAACCTAGATGTTGATGCTCAATCTTAGTGACAAGACCTTTTGCCATTAGGTTCCACAGTTCCTCTAGCTTCTGCTTCAACTATTGCATGTGCCTCTACCTTGGCTCCTTCTATCTCACTTCCTTCTAAGTCTACATCTGCTAGTTCCACAACCATGGCCCAAATTGATGTTCCTCTAGATGGGTCTGAAAGACATGTTCATTGGTGGATCCATCTTCGCATTCTAGTACCTTCCAAATTTAGCCCTACCCCACAAGTCTTGCCCTGCCAATAAAAGATCCATTCCTAGATGAAAAGACAAAAGGAAAATCATTGATGCAGGAGCCCCTTCCACTCAATGTTGATGATGTTCAGCCACCTCCCTCAACCTCTCCGAATGATGTAGTAGAAGTTGTAGATGGTAGTTTGAACAATCTACATTTGGAACTCCTAATGATGAAGCATTGCAGAGTTCTTGAGGCACAGAATGTTGACCTATAGGAATGTGTCAAAGTTTTGGAGATTGAGGCACTCTACAATTGCACACTAATGCCAATGCAGAGGTGGCGTATCTTCTCAAACATATTCTAAAGAAAGTCAATCCCTCAAATGTAGCAATATACCTTGGCTATTCCTACTTCAGGTTATTTTGACCTAGTCCCATCTCCTATGTTTATCAAAGGCTAGGCTACTTGCCATGGAAAATCTTCTAGTTAGGCATCTAGGAAGGCTTCGGCCAAGGACAAAGGAACACTCAGTAGAAGAATGATGGACCTAAGGATGGATAATAGGATGAGACAAAGTAGAAGACCCTCTATCAAGAAGCACTCTCAATTGTGTGCAACAGGTTAATTGCCTTCAAAGTCCTAACTTCTAAGTGTATGATGTAGAAACATAGCTTGGAGGAGCAACATGAGTGGTTGTTGAGCCACCTTGATCATATGGAGAGAATATGATGGATATGGTTAGGTGGAGTGGAATTATCTGCAATAAGGTGTGATGTGGCGTGCTTTCCTTAAGAGTTCGGCCTCCGATCTTGGTTTCTACAATGTCCGAGAACCTAACATCATCATCTAAACTATCATCCATTTTTTCCACTTCCTCATTGTCCTCTTGGTCCTCCTCTAGCCCAAAATGGGCCTCCCATTCCTTCAAATAAGTTGCACATCAAGGACAAGGAGTGAAGGTTCCAACTCCTATTCATGCTCCATTGCATCCATCAACTCCTACTTGGATTGTATATACCCCTATTCAAGTTCCTACTCATGTTGTTTGGGTACGTGTGGTGGTTGCTTCGAATGAGCCTGCTCCAAAAAATCAAGGCAACTTTGAAGATTGACAGTTGTAGGTTTGAGTTCACCATGTGTGCTATGTGTTGGGTGTTGGACAATGCACCAAACCAAAGACTCATGATATATTTGTAATAGTCATGTATCAAAGGATACAGATGTCACTTGTATTTATTCACAATGATTATGCATCATGCATGCAATGTTGATCAATGTATTCTAAGTCTTAATGAAGATGACAATTCTATTTTGAACTATTTATGTATTAAGATCTCTACCCTTATGCTTATTCTATACTATATTAAAATGTATGGTCCATTATGAATATGTATTATACTTCCCATATTGGGTTTGGATATGTGGTATTGTGTTGCTTAATGGTTATATCTGTACCCAATTACACCCACAAGGCTAACCTTTTTCTAAACCTTTCCGAGTATTTGAATCCTCCAATTCAAAATATTCAAGATATTACTTCCTAACCAACCATCTACATAAGAAAAGAAAGCTTGTCTTTGGCAAGATGCACATAGTAGAAAGAAACCATATCATGTTCAACAATTTCATGATCATTTGATTACATCATATGTATGTCCCTCATCCACTTGTTTGCATCCAACAACTTACAAAAGACTAATCTTTTTTATTCTCTAATGTATTAGCAAACATGTACACACCTCAAATCTAGTATCTTCTTTTAAGAGGCTTCCATTTAGTTTTTTTAGTAAAGCCTTGTTCACACAAAACAAAGTGAAACACGTTGGAAATGGTTGTACTTGAAAAAGAAAATTCAATTCTTGTGGTATGGGTAATTGTACCCAAGCCTAGCCCTCGAGACTAAAATTTTGTATTTCACCCATGGTACAAGGGTCCTTTGTCCAAGCCCATCTAAAGGTTCAAAACGAATGTATGTATATACATGTGTGTCTTGATATGTGTTTGAGATGAGATTGCATAAGAATTGTCTTGTGTAGGGATTCTCTACTCGAGATTGAGATCTCAAAAGGACTTTTTAAGTGCATGATTGGTAAGATCATACACATATTAGATGCATGAGAGGTTTTGTCATACCTTTCTTGAATACTATGGTAGTAAAAAAAAGGATGGGGTGAATTCGCTCAAGCAATTGGTGCTCAAACGATTATTGTATATGCACAATGATATGCATATGGTAGACTAGATGTGTCTAGTCACATTGTAACACTCCAATATAGCATTGAGGGGGAGTATTGAGAGGTAATGATTTTTGTTGTGCAATGTTACATTAGATAGGTGAAAATGTAAAGTAAACACCTTGCTTAAAAGTGGTGTTGAGAATGTAAGCTAAGTGTTTGTGGATGTGTGTGTGTGTATACGTGTCAAATACCCTAGAGGTGCAAAGGTACTGGATGAGTATTGACTATGGAAAATTCCAAATAAGGATGCCATCTAAGATGGCCACTTGTGTGAGTGAAAGGAAAAAATGCTATCTATTAAAGAAGCCTTGTATTGTAGAATTGTGTGTGAAGTGGAATATCAATTATCATTGTTGAGTGTCCAATTTATTATCCTCTTGCATCTACAACCATTGAGTTCCTTGTTTACTATAATCCACTGTGATTATGTGCTATCTTTGTCACACACCATGATTAACCCCACATTGGGTTTGTTAACAATAAGCATGAAGAGATAGATAATAAGATAAAAGGGTGCTAGCACGTCAAGGTTCCAAAGTTCTAATTAACCCTAAGTCTACCTTGTTTCTCAATACTCTACATTGAGGGCAGATTATGATGAGTGGATTACATTGCATACTAGTCCTTCCAGCTTTGGGCTATAGCAATAAAAGTAACTTATGGCTTATTGGATTCTATAGTCTTTGGATATTAGACTTTTAGATTTCTATTTTTTATGTATACAAGGGCTTTAGAGAAAAGAGTATTTGAATTTGATAAAGTTGTTGGGTTTTTGTCTTCTTTCTCCATGAGACTTGCTTGGTTGCTCCTCCATCAACCCTTTTATGTTCAACTCTTGCAATTCATACATTTGGGCATGCTTTTATAATAACAAGCAAGTGCTTCATGTCCATTTCTTCACAATGGGTACAAGTGAATTTCCTACATTTGACATTGAATAATTTGAGCTCCTTCTCCCTAAATTAGAAAGGAAGAGATACAATTCTTTAGAGTGATTACTTCAATGTTCCTAAATGTTTCTTTGTTGAATTGTGCTCCTTAAATTAAACATATTGCAAGCATAGCCACAGCATCTTTTTTGAGATTTTAGAATCTATCCCATCTAGTTGGGCGTTATGCTTCTCACTATGTTTATGTTTTCAATAGCGAGTCCTTAAATAAGTTTGCAAAAAAAACAAAAAGGATTTCCTAATCCTACTTCTAATGAACCTTATAAGTTTACATTGTTTATTGCAATGTGGTATTATTGTTAAAAATCAACCTCATAGTTTGGCCATAGAGATGTACAATATCCATATAGCTTTTAGGCATTGCATCCTCCTCCTTTTTCTTCTTTCTACTTAGCTAGCTTGGGCAGCATTACTGGCCAAATATGTTAATTGCACATTGTGTGATTTGTAGACTTGCAAAGCTCACGAAGCTTCACCTTATTCGCTTTGCATTTTTGTGAGCGAAGAGAAGTAGCCATGCACGATTGCTTCCCTTTGGTCACAAAATAATAAAAGAAGGACAAACTACATGTTTTGCATGCAATGCACATATGCTTCCCTTTGCTCACAAAAGAAGGGCAAACTTTACATTTTCTGTGCAAAGAACAATGTGCTTTGCACCTCATGTATGAAATCCCACAGGCTATCACCATATAATGCATTCACATGTGTATTTTTCAATGCATGTGAGGAGTCTCTCTCTCTCTCTCTCTCTCTCTCTCTCTCTCTCTCTCTCTCTCTCTCTCTCTCTCTCTCTCTCTCTCTCTCTCTCTCTCTCTCTCTCTCTCTCTCTCTCTCTCTCTCTCTCTCTCTCTCTCTCTCTCTCTCTCTCTCTCTCTCTCTCCAAATACACACACACACGCGTGTGTGTGCATGCATGTGTGCACATTATTGCACTTTGCTAAATTTGTGTGATTGTGAATCCCATGAGGTTGCAACTTACTCACTTCACCCTTATGTCTCCCACAATCGCTTTGCTTTGCCAACAAAAATTTAACATATGCTACATTATGTATACAATAAATGATGCACTCCACATGTACTAATATGAAACACCCTAACAATATGAAATCCAAAATAAATTGGACTGAGTAAAGCCCATAATAATATTGCAATTGTGATTTAGAAAAGGTTTTTTTTTGGGTGTGTTTATCAGTCTCATTACAATACATAGTCAATCTCTCATGATGGAAAAATCTCTTAATCACACTTTGCTCAATTTGCAAAGTGTGGTTAGTGAGTAAAGGTAGCAATGTCATCTAAGCCAACAAGTTGATACGATCAAAAGATTTTTCTTATTGACTAAAAAACCTTGATCTTCCATAGATTCATAATGAAATATAGAGGAGGAAATATACATATGCCACTCATGCAATAATGTGCAAAACCATCTCATATTACACTATCAAAAAAACATAATTGAAGTGACCCAAGCTTCCCTTGGCTCACAAAAATATGATAGATGATGTGTTGCACACAAGAGATGGCATGGTTTAATCAAGGCTACCATGCTTCAAGTGGAATTAGCCACACTTATACATTTGCATACGTTTACATAGGTAAAGGGCCACAAATTTGGAACCAATGACTATCATTGTTAAAGATCAAGCTAGCCCTATGGATAATGGGTAAGATCATTGTTTACAATGTGTGTGTGTGTGTGTGTGTGTGTGTGTGTGTGTGTGTGTGTGTGTGTGTGTGTGTGTGTGTGTGTGTGTGTGTGTGTGTGTGTGTGTGTGTGTGTGTGTGTGTGTGTGTCCCCAATGGCATTTGACTAATGGTGTGTGTGTGTGTCCCCAATGGCATTTGACTAATGCACTAGCTACATTTACATGGATGATGAATAAAAATTTTCTAGATTATCAAGGCTTTGTGACTATTTTCTTTCTTGATATACTTACTTTTATAATTGTGGTGTGCTCCACCAAGTCAATGGCATCTCCAAGAGCAATGAGTGCACCCTCTATGTCTTCAAGCTTTGGGTTCTATACTCCACAAACAAATCATCATACAAACAAGGGAATTCATTTGAGATTGCCAACATCGACAATGCCTCATCCTCCCTCATTCCAAAAAATTTATTCACATCATGGAGGAACACAAATTTTTTGTCAGTGATGGAGACTTCGCTCATGCCATATCTATATGATAGTATGCATCGATGGTGGAAGTGTGTCCTCCTGCTCACTTGAGCCACTCTCCATGGTACTCACTACAACAATTATAGCTCTATCAACCATAAGGTCTAGAGATTTTACCTCTTTTGTAGCCTTTGCTTCCTCTTTGGCATTATCCATTGGTGAAGGTTTTGGATTAGGGACATTTTTTAGCAACCCTCCAATATGCTATTTAGCACTCACTATGACTAGAGAAGATCCTCACCTTCATTGAGTAATAAAATGAAGGTGGACATCCAAGAGAGGTAGTTGGTGCCATGTTGATTAATGCCATATTCCTCAGCTTGCCAATGAGTGAGGTGCTTGAAGTACACACGGATGAGACTTGCACAAAAACAACCTAGTCATTTGCAAAATACCTCTATGCTATTGATGTACTTCAAGAGATTATAGGGCACCCATTCCTTGATGGAATCCTTGAAGGTGATGGTATACTCTCAAAGGTATGTATTTATATACTCAATAGGGTATTGTAGACTTGGACCATACCACAATACTATATCATAATACTTGATATTGGGACAAAAGATATGGTGGAGATATGATCTTTTGGTGAATTCTGTGCCCTATAGGAATTGCATGAAGCTAGCAAAAGTGTGATCCATCATGAAAGGAGGGGTGTAGGAGGCAAGTGCAAGAGTGCTTGGAAACAGAGAAGTGGTTGGAGAGTTAGCAAAGGAAAATGAGACCAAAAGAATGGTCTTTATAGGCAATGGACTTATAATTTTAGTTATATACATATATATATGTATGTATATATATATATATATATATATATATATATATATATATATATATATATATATATATATGTATGTATGTATGTATGTATGTATGTATGTATGTATGTATGTATGTATGTATGTATGTATGTATGTATGTATGTATGTATGTATGTATGTATGTATATATATATATATATATATATGTATATGTATATGTATATATATGTGTATGTATGTATGTATATATATATATATATATATATATATATATATATATATATATATATATATCACAAAACAATTCAAAATACACAATGTTAAAGGATCTAAAATGTGTATAAAGAATTAAAAAATAAAATCCCTCAATACATTGATAGTAAATTATTTATCGTTTGTACCCACAAAAATTCTAACTTGTTACAAAGCACTCAATACCATATAATTCTTTTAAATTATTTTATCCATATGAAAGAAAAAAGATTAATAAATTTTGAAATATATATATATCTCAATAAAAACAAAACAATTCATGTATTAAACAAGCTCATGTTTCTAGCACCAATATGAAAGTTAAAGCTTTTCATACAAATGCTTTCCATCAAGACAAGATGCTATCACAGATTTGGGAGACTCCTACAATCATTCCGTGTGTGACTAACTCAATCATTCCACCTAGCATACAAATTTGAATATCAAACGCTTGTCCCATGTCTTTAATGGACTCTAAGGGAATCCATTGGCATACCTTCTTCATCCAAAATCTATAATAGAAACACATGTACAATGATGAAAGTGCAATCAAGTATCATGAAAATCAAGTTTTTAATATGAGGCAAATACTTTATCACAACCATTGTTGATGGGAGGGAAAATATGGTCAACAAGTAAATGCATTGTCTAGGGTAAACATAGAGTTACAATCAATGAAGATGAAATTGGATAAGATCAAAGAAAAGAATAAATTGAAAAAGTAACAAATAGCTAAATTAAAAGCATCATTGACATCTAATGGTTTAAGATTTAGATGATGTAATTTAAAAGCCTTGATAATTTAACACCAAAGAGTGGAGGATTCAAGAAATGAATGAAAAAGAATACATTTGAAGTTTACTTAGATTGGTATAACACAAGAAGCATAGGCTCTTCCCCATCAAGAGACAAAGTGAATAGTCGAGTTATGACCTTGGACAACAAAGGCAAATGCAATGAGGTGCATTGCAAAGACTGCAAGATCCAAATCGAGATGCCATTTTGCAAGCTCCATTGGAAAGAGTATATATTGATGTATTAAGAATAGAGGTTAGGATTTTTTATAAACTCTTAAGTTTGCATTTAGACTATTTCTAATCTATCAATCCTACATGCCTTTCAAAAACTTACATCAAGAAATGTGAATATATTATTTTAAGAATGGGCTTTCATTGGGGTCATGTGCGATTTCAAAAGGATACACAATAATTTGGAAAATCAAGTGATATACTAGATATTATATCAATGGGAGGAGCTTGGGAGGGGCAAAGGCTTGAAAAGATTGCTCATCAACTTTGATAATGTCTAGCTAAATGCAATATGGGAGCGTTGAAAATAATTGTGTGAAAATGCAAAAAATATGATTAGTGATTCCATGAGAGGAAATAATCATATGGAGATCTCAATATAACTCGATAACTTCATATGACTCTTGAGGCAAAGTAGGAACAATGCTAGTTATTGTAAAAGCTTGGACAAAGAAGGAAAACTTATTTTATTTGCTGACTATAATATCTTTCCACTTTCCTTTATAACCTCATTTCTTTATAACATTGATAACATTTTTTTCTTGTACATAAAACATACATTATTGACAATTATGGACCATTGTCAATATGTAGCATACAAGGTATACAAAAATCAGATTACCAAGCAAGAACATTATGCTTTAGAATTGCAAGATGTGATGATGGGAAAAAAAAATCACTCTGCAAGATATTCCACACTTTTTATAGAAGATAGCTTCAATGTATAAAATCATTAGACAATAGACAATAAACTAAGAAAAACATACAATATATAAATGTAATTTAGTATGCTAAATAACATTAGTATGATGAGATTTTATTCAAGACATGTGATTTTCATCAAATTATTTTGCAAGATGAGTCACTCATGTAACCTTCTATATGAAGAATCAAGTTTTAATAATACAAATGATTATTTTCATTGCACTATAGAGGTCAATAAAAAATCATTCTTCTTTTGTTGCTTTTTGCTTTCCCATATTGCTCTTTGTCTTCAAGCAATAATGTACTACTATTATTGTAGGTGAGCTATCTTTGCCTCATATTTGTCTATTGATATGACTTTATCTTTATTTCCAAGTATAAGGGAATGACCTAAATATCTAAACAAAGTCCATGTGTAAAATAGCACAACTTTTTAATATTTGGCATGTTTAAATCTTACCACTACATACTAATGTAATTGCAAATTCTATATATTAACAAATATAACAACCTTAAGCACCACGCATGAGAAATACAACACCTATTCAAATTTCTAATGTCACTTCTCAATTAAACAATTCGATACCTTATCTTAACAACAATTGATACTTGCAATGGAACCCTATCAAGTGTCCCTAATATCCCTACTAAGCATTTGACAAGATCAGATACATTTATAAAGGAAAAAAATAACTTCTCAATTGGAAATGCCTCTATGCTTATAGTTTCTTATGCAATATAATTGTCCTATATGTCCTCTAAGGCTTCTACATCTAACTCATATTTCCTTTATACACTAGTGATATCATTTACTTGGAGAAATGAATTATCCTGTTATCTGACACCATAATCCTTAAGGAATATGGTGTTAGAACAGCTCCTATTTCCTTTATACACTAGTGATATCAATTAATTGGAGAAAGGAATTATTGTTTGATCTAAAACCATAACCCTTAAGGAATATGCCAAAATGTGAGATGCAAGGACAAAGATGCTTTTTTTTGTGAGGATTTTGATAATTTTAAGGCCATAAATGAGCTCAAAAGATTCTATCTAATTGTTTTGAGTACAAAATGACCCATTATGAGCTCTAGAGTGAAAGTTATGAAACTTTTCGTGGTGCTCTTTGACTAGGACCCTACAACATGTAAAGGGATTGGGATGGTCCTTTGTGCATCATAGGATCATGGTCATGCAACAATACAAAAAGTGCCATAAGTTTCATTTTAGAGCTCAAAATGGGGTTGTGTTTATACTCAAAACAATTGAAGTGGGCCTTATGAGCTCATCTATGGTGTTAAGCTAATCACAATCCTCCCAAAAAAAACTTCATCAATAATTTTCATATTTTTACTAGTGTTTGTGTTGCATCTCATATTTTGGCTCATGATACTATTTTTGTCCCCAAGTAGCAAGTTTTATCATATTCCTTAATTATTATGATATTATCTCAAATAATAATCATTTTCTCCAAGTAATTGATGTCATTGGTGTACAAAGGAAATAGAAGTTGATACCAAAGCCTTAGATAAAAAACTAACAGAGAAGATTTCTTAACTAAGAAGTTGCTTTCCTTTCATTATAAAGCTAGAGAAACATGAATAGATATCTAATAGTCCAATGAAGAATGCATATTAAGTCAAGATCAATTGGTATGGAATGAGGCTTGGGTACTTGGTATATCTCAAGTGCAATGTGTTGTTCCTTTCACTATACTTTGGTACTTACTTAAATGGAGGTTTGATCTTATGCCACACAAGGAGCCTCTCTGACATTGAATGGAGATCGAATCCTATGCCATACAAGGAGGCCATTCAACATTGTTAGATTTCCTCCTTGCATGGCGTAGGATCCAACCTCCATTTAGGTAAGCACCAAAGTATAGTGAAAGGAACAACAAGTGACAAACAACTGATTCATGTGGCCACTAATAATGATATTTTTCATTCGTTTTTCTTGCTTTTAGCACCATGATGTGACTTTTTATAAAGTGGGGTATTTTAATTAATTTTAAAATAAAAAATCTAACATATTTTATTTTTATTTATGAGATATTTCAAATGTTTTTTAGTTCTCTCACTTTTGTTGCATTGCTCTTATAGCTCTCAATATTTTAACACATTAGCTTCTCCAAATTTCTTTTTTCACATTACATTTGCTTTATCGCAACCTCATTTAATATCAATTCCTCATCCTTATTTTGTAGCTTCTTCAAGTCAACCATCTAATTCTAAACAATCTTGCATATGCTACAATAGAAGAGAGGATGATATGTTGTATACAACAACCTACAAGCTCCATGATTAGATAGCAATGCTTTCCCTTTGTAAAGATCCTCACAAAATCAACAAACAAAAAAGAGAAAATGTGAGCTTTCATTGGAAAGGATGAATTTTGGGGTTCAAGTTACAATATATAAAGTGGAATGCAAACATCCAACATGGCCCTCACCATCCTTCATCCTTTTTTGCACTGGCTTAGAATACTGTGAAAACTTTTAGTAGCAAGAGTCTCAACCTTCTATAATAAAAAATCTATTATATTTTATACCATTGTAGAGATGAGAGAATCCACCATAAATGCTTTTGTCTACTTGTTAGCTAGTAGTGTGATCATTAGACAATGTCAAAAGACACATATCAAAATCCAGCCAATTTGTACTCAAGACTTGCAAAAATATAGTTGAATAGTTTATTCATTAATAGAGGAGGGCTTCAAACTTGTAAGAAAATATTACAAATTCAATACACACAACAAGGAATGCATTTTTAAGGTTAGATTCTATGATGCGCAATGAGGCAATTTGATAATGTTGGATGGCCTCTTTGCACACTGTTGAGTCTGATCTCCATTTAAGCATTATGCTTGAGATATACCAAGGACCCAAGCCTTTTCCATCACCAATTGATATTGGCTTAATATGATTTATTCATTGGGCCATTGGATATTCCATTCATGGTCCACTAGCTTCTCAATTGAATGGTTAGCTATGTACCCTTCCTATCCATAGTGTGTGCAATTGATGCAATGCATAAAGAAGTTTACCAAATATCTACTTGCATGATCTTTTACACTTGCTTTAGCTTGGGATGGATAGGGCACATACCTTTCTCCATTATGTGGTATCACCATCTATTAAATGTCTTATATAAACTTTGTAGCCTCTTCTTTTTACCTAGTTACAAAATATGATGTAAGACCTAGTAAGTGTATCCAAGTTTCACCTAGCCACATGAATGGGTTGTCACTTGTTGTTCCTTTCATTGTGCTTTGATACTTAATTAAATGGAGGTTGGACCCTATGATGCACAAGGAAGCCATCTCACAATGTAGGATAGCCTCTTTGTGCATCATAGGGTCTAAACTCCATTTAAGTAAGCACCAAGATACAATAAAAGGAACAAGACATTGTGCTTGAGTTATACCAAGGACCCAAGCCTTATCCCATCACCAATTATCTTGGCTTAATATACTTTCTTCATTGGACATTGGATATCCCATTCACGGTCCATTAGCTTTTCAATTGAATGGTTAGCCATGTACCCTTCGTATCTATATTGTGTGAGTTTGATGTAATGTATAAATAAGATTACAATAATATCTACTTGGATGAGCTTGTATACTTGCTTAACTTGGAATGGATAGGGCACATCCCTTTATTCACTCTGTGGTATAATTGATGTCAATGTATGATATAAACTTTACAATCTCTTCTTTTTTCCTAGTTAGGAAACATGATGTAAGATAAAAAAGTATGCCCAAGTTTCACCTCATTAGGGAGAATATGGACTCCAAAAGTGCCCTTTAGCTTAAGATCTAATAGCTCTCCTAATGACAAGAGATTTTAGGTGGACCAATGGGAGAGGGGGTAGTGTACATAGTTTATTTACTCATTTTTTCCCATTGTCCCTACCACACTTATAAGCTTGTCCCCCTATGTCCCCTTTTATCCCCTTGCTTTTACCACTCTATGTCAAGCGGGTCCCACTGGGTATCAAAAAAGGTGACCCAAAATTTGAAAATTCTCATCCCCCTCCAAAAAGGGCTTCCCCCCCTAGAGCCTCTTCCTATTTCATATATAGTCAAAAAAAAGAAATTTTTGGGTGTTTTTTTTACAAGACATGCTTCTAGTTTGGTCATTCTCTTACCTCCATTCCAAAAAGCTTCTCAACTTTCTATGCTCACACAACCATAGCCACATAGCCCCCAACTTCTCCCACCAGCCATAACCACATAGCACCCAGTCTCTTTTTTCCATGGTCATTATTTTACCTCCATTCCACAAAACTCTTCATCTTTCTATGCTTATATAGCCATATCCACATAGCCCCCAACTTCTCTCTTTCTTTGAGCATAGCTATAACCATATAGTCCCTAGCTTCCCCCATCCATAGCTCCACAGATGTGGATTGGCATGGATGCAAGCCTAGTCAAAGCTAAGCAATATCACCATGAGTAACCTCTTAAAGTGGAAAGATGATGACGGCGATGAGAGTGCATTAGAGCCAATTAGATAATAAAGGTTAGGGTTGGGTAGAAGTTTGAGCCTGTAATCTTGACATTCCTCCTACTCCTTATACCCTAATGGTCAAATTAGAAGGTGATGTCAAGTTTTCTTTTCTTTTGTGGCTATCTTGAAAACTAACTCCTCTCCCTAATAAGCATATGTGCTTCTAATCTTAACATTCCTCCTACTCTTTATATCTTGATGGTCAAATTAGATGTTGATGTCAAATTTTCTTATCTTTTTTGGTTTCCTTGGCAACTAACTCCTCTCCTAGCTAGCATATGTGTCTAGAAAGAATGTCCTCATAGTCCACATCAACATGTTCAAGTTAAGTAGGCATTGATGGATCCATGAACAAGTGCTTTGCCAGGGCTTGCTCTCATCTCTTATTTTTCTTTCTACATATTTGTTTCCTATTGTTACCATTGCTAAGTTCAAGAGGATGCAAGCATGGTCAATGGAGTGCAAGGCACCATCCCTATGCAGGATGTTTGTGATGCTAAAGACTAAGAAACTTGTGAGTGTTGGGGGTAAAGGCGCCTCCGCCGTGCCGCCCCATGTATTACTACACTGACAGTACCCGCCACTGCACACTGCAGGTGGCGAGCACCCGTCACGTCACTTTATTCTTTATTCTTTTAGTGACAGTTTGAATAAAGGAAGGCCCGGTCACACATTGTGACTGTTGGAGTTTCCATTTCTTGTCTCTCTCTTTCTTGCTCTTGCTCTCCCGCCATAGCTCGCGTGCAAGCTTCGATCCTTCTCACCTTTCAACTGGTATCAGAGCTTGGCATTCTCTTGCTCAAGCTCGACTCAGTGCTTCCCGACCTTCGCATCGACTCGCTTCACGCATTGGGTCTCCATCCCGACAGCCATAGCCGACCTCTTGAGCTCCCGACTCTCCCCGGCTTCCCGAGCTCCATCCCGGCCTTCTTGAGCTTCATCAGGGCCTTGCCCTTGAGGTATTGCTTCAGCATTTGCAGGCATTTGAGTGTATTCTCAATTTGAAACAAGGCAGGAACAAAGGGCAGCCACTCTTCTTGAGCTCCATAGCTCATATCTTCCCTCCCCTTTGCATTGGGCCTTCATGGCTTGGTATGTGCCTACCTTGGGCCATCATTGAGTCCCCCCCACACTCAACATTCAGCCACGTGATTAAAGCAGCACTCCAAGTCTCAATACGCTGAATATGGTGCCCATTTTCAGACTTTGACCTCCACGTTTTACAGCTGAATGCTTTGTTGCTCATGGAGCACTCATCATTGGCCTATTTGGAGGGCATTTGAGTCATTTTTGGATGTCATTTTGATGCTTTGGCTTAACATTGAGGTTGGGAGTTGATCATTCTCAGTTTTGAAAGTGTCATTCACTGCATAACAGTGCTGGAAACAGGGCAGCACCCCTGATACTGACATTTGTTGCTTATGCCTCATTCCATTGGAGCTATTTGATGCCCGTATGCGGTCTACTTCCTACCCGGATGTATTGGGGATGTATGCATTTGGTTTGACCATGATTTTGGCTTGAATTCGGGGCTGAAATATACTGTTTAGAATAGGAAATACATGCTGGAATAACAGTGGGTTGAAGGTACTTTACATGCTTTGGCACTTACCTACCGATACCGGATGTATGCTTTGAGCTTTGGCATGATGTCTCTGACATTTGGGGACGACTTGGAGCATATGTATGAGATTATGGGATGCTTTTGAGCTTCGCATTAGCTCCGTCTTCACTGGCATTTGGACAGACTTGGCATGCTCGTGGATCGCCTATGCCTCATGTCTCTGCTTGACAGTTAGGCTTTTGCATTACATGCTTTGGTTCATGACATATGCTATTTGGTTCGTGTATGCCATACCGACATTTGGAGCTTGGATTTGGATGTATTTGAGCATTCCCCGCTTACTTGATCACTGATCTTGGTTGCTATTTGGATGTCATTGAGTTGACCGAGAGCTTATTTGGGCTTATGTATTGCTTCATGGTTAATACGACCGGTGCTTCATGTATGTCATGCTCTCTTGGATGCGCTTGATGCATTGACAGGGTCACTTATCACTGGTGCTTTCTCTTGGGTTGTTTGAGCTTCTGAGCTCGCTTTGTACGCCTTTTGTGCCAGTGGGAGCATTTTACATGCTTGCTTGACATTTGACAGTTGCATGCTATTGGAGCACTTACATGTATTTGGAGCAGTTTATGTCTTGAGCAGCTACATACGCGTGAGACTTTGGGATCATACTCCGATCTTTATGGATATGCATTGATGTACTCTTGGTTCACAAGATGCTTATGAGCTGAGTCTCATATTTGGATCTTTCTCTTTGAGTGAACACCTATTTGTGTCAGGTTTTGGCAGTTACAGGAACACTTTGCCTAGAGTGTCTGGGGGTGTGCCTTTCACTGGCAGATGTTATTTTGACATGCTTCGGTGTTGAGCTCATGTTCTTTTCACTGTCATTGGCCTTGCTTATGTCTGTTTCATGCCGGCTTTGGACCTAGCATTGTTTGCTTGACATTGGATCCTATTTTGAGACAGTTTGCTCTCTAGACTACATACTTGCAATTTATTACAGCAAGCAGTTATTGGTGGACTGAGGTGTACTTTTCATGCTGAAATATCCTGATTTGGTGTACCGCACCTAGTACTAAGTGGGCAGCAACTTTTGGCACACTTTGCTCGCCCTTTGGACCCCATTTTGGTCATTTTTGGGCAGTTTCTGCAGTAAAACAGCAAGCAGTTTTGGACTGTTTGGGCATTTCCAGCCTGCATAATGGCGTCATCTTCGCATGATAGTGCCATCTTTAACATTACAAAGTTGGATGGTACCAACTACTCTTACTGGAAGAGTCAAATATGGCAGGTTTTGGTGCAAAAATCTCAGATTAAGCCACTTCGGTTGAGTGGGGAGTAGCCTGAAACTATGGACAATGACGACTGGCTTGAACTTGATGAGCTATGCAAGTCCACGATTGTATTGTCTCTCACTGAACATGTACATTATAATGTATTTGAGGAAGCACAGAGTGCATGGGATCTATGGAATAAGATCAAGAATCTTTATGATAAGAAAAGTTCGGCGAGTCAGATGTACTGGTTGAAGCTGCTTATGGATCTACGCATGAAGGATAATGCGACTATGTCTGCTCACTTGAGCCAGTTCCATGCTATACTGAAGAACCTGACTTCGCAGGATATCACCTTTGGAGAGGAAGTAACTCCTTTTTTCTTGCTTGGGACTCTGAATGAGTCATGGGATGTATTCCGCACTGCTCTTTGTGCCTCTAGTGCTACTCTAAAATTGGCAGATGTTGAGAGTGCTCTTCTTCAGGAAGAGGTGAATCGCAAAAACTTGGATGCCTCTCGTGGTAGTCATGCTTTGACAGTTAGAGGCAGGAATGACAGATATGACCGTGGTAATGGCCGAGGCCGTGACTCGCAGAAGGGTCGGTCTAAATCTCATGGCAAGTCGTGTAGTAATTCGCGTGGGCGCAATGCAAATGTCACTTGTCATCATTGTGGGAAAAAGGGCCATATTAGACCACAGTGTCATGAGTTGCGCAATGAGAAGCGCAAGGATAAGGGGAAAGATAAAGTGCAGGAGAAGTCCTCTGATCGCAGCATAGTACCTGCGAAGTCCAACGTCAAGATTGAGGAAATTAATGTCACACAGACTGAGGAGTCCGATGGTAGTGATGAGTTTATACTTGCAGCTAGTTCTTCTGATGCTTCACACTTGACTCAGACATCTAGTATGTATGCACAGTGTTGGTTATTGGATTCAGGTGCGTCCTTCCATGTGACGCCTTACCGTGAGTGGTTTCACTCTTACCGTACTGTATCTGGATCAGTCACAGACTTGGAGATGACAGGTCTCTTGATATTGTGGGCTGTGGAGATATTCAGTTGCAGTTTTCCACTGGCAGTTCCTTTTTGCTCAGGGATGTACGTCATGTACCTGTGCTTGCGCGCAGTCTTATGTCTGCAGGACAGTTGGATGATGCAGGGTTTCATGTCTGTTTTGGGGATTCTGCCTAGAAATTTACCAAAGGCAGACTTGTGCTTGCTAGAGGTGCCAAGGCTGGCAGCCTCTATCCTCTTGTTGTATCTGGGTCTTCTGTAGACCATGTTTTGGCAGTAAGCTCTATCCCACATGTATCACTTTGGCATGCCCGTTTGGGGCATATGTCTTTGAAGGGAATGAAAATGTTATCTGGTTTGCAGTATCTCCCGCCTTTGGACTATGCATGTTTTGACTCGTGTGATCATTGTCTTTATGGTAACAGAATAGGTCTACGCATAAGAAATCGGGTAGGCCACGCATGAGTCAGCCCTTGGCATTGGTGCATTCCGATGTTTGTGGGCCTATGCCTTGCATGTCTATGGGTGGCGCGAAGTACTTTGTTACCTTCATTGATGATTTTTCTAGGAAAGTGTGGGCTTATCCCATAAAGCAAAAGTCCGATGTCTTGACAGTCTTTCAGCGTTGGCTTGCTCTTGTTGAGAACCAGACTGGGTATAGGCTGAAATGCCTTAGGATTGACAATGGGGGAGAATATGTCTCACGTGCTTTTGAGCAGTTTTGTGATGACAGGGGTATTAAGCATCAGTTGACCGCCCCTTACACCCCACCCCAGAATGGTTTGGCTGAGCGCATGAACATGACTATTCAGGAGCGTGTGCGCTCTATGCTTAGCCATGCAGGCCTACCCCAAAGTTTTTGGGCTGAGGCAGTTAGTACGGCAGTGCATGTCATAAACCGATCGTCTTCCAGTGGATTGGATTTCCAGGTTGCAGAGGAAGTTTGGGCTGGTAAGCCGGGTACCCTCTTATGTGCATCTCCGTGTCTTTGGATGTGAGGCATTCTGCCATGTGCCCAAGGACAAGAGGAGTAAATTGGATCCAAAGAGCATTAAATTCATATTCCTTGGCTATGGTGAGTCAGGAGAGATGGGCTATCGCCTATGGGATCCGCAGGCACGAAAAATAGTACGCAGCCATGATGTCATCTTCCATGAAAACAAGATGCACAGGTAGCCTGAGAAGGTGGTTGAGATCCGCAGAGGAGTGATCTTTCAGGAGGAGCCTAGAGCTCCAGCACAGCTAGTAGTACAGCCTGCAGTAGTTCCTCCACAGGGCCAGGGTGTTGGACAGGCAGTTAGACAGGCAGCAGAGCCTGCGGTGAGACGGTCTGCTAGAGACAGACGTCCACCTGACAGATTTCAGCCCTCTATGCGTTATGTTTTAGTTACAGATGCAGGAGAGCCTTTCACTTATGATGAGGCTATGCGCAGGGGTGACAGTCACTCCTGGGAGAGGGCTATGCAGTCTGAGATAGACTCCCTGCATAAGAATGAGACTTGGGATTTGGTTGCCTTACCTAAGGGCAAGAAGGCTTTGCCATGCAAGTGGGTGTACAAGCTGAAAAGTACCCCTGGACACCCCAAGCCGGCATACAAGGCTAGATTGGTAGCAAAGGGTTTTAAGCAGGAACATGGTGTGGACTTTGATGAGGTCTTCTCTCCTGTGGTTAAGATGACCACCCTGCACTTAGTCTTGGCTTTGGTTGCACAGCTTGACTTAGATCTATATCAGATGGATGTCAAGACAGCTTTTCTACATGGGGACTTGCATGATGAGATCTATATGGATCAGCCTAAGGGCTTTGCAGAACCTGGCAGGGAGCACCTAGTGTGCAAGTTGAAGAAGAGCTTGTATGGCTTGAAGCAGGCACCTAGGGAATGGTATCATAAGTTTGATGCCTTTATGCAGTCACAGGGCTACAGCAGGAGTGCTATGGATCCGTGTCTTTACATGAAGAAAGCCCGTGATGGCAGTTTGCTTATCTTGGTACTCTATGTTGATGATATGCTGATAGCAGGGAAAGCTCGTGATGAGCTAGATGCTCTTAAATCTCAGCTGAAGAAGAGCTTTGAGATGAAGGATTTGGGACAGGCCTCACATATACTTGGGATGCGCATTAAGCGCGATAGGCATCAGGGGCTTTTGTATCTCTCACAGTGGGAGTACATTCATAAAGTCCTTGAGCGCTTTCGCATGCAGGACGTAAAGCCTATTGGTTGTCCATTACCTTCTTATGTGAAGGTATCACAGGCCGATTGTCCGCAGACAGATGAGCAAAGGGCCGAGATGGCCAAGATCCCTTATGCTTCAGCCGTGGGCAGTTTGATGTATGCCATGATAGCCACTCATCCAGATATTGTGCATGTAGTTGGTGTTGTGGCACGCTATATGGCTACACCTGGCAGCAGACATTGGGATGCTGTGAAGGGTATCATGAGGTACCTGAAGGGCACAGCAGATATGTGTATTTGCTATGGCAGCCAGGATACAGGGGTTGTGGGGTACACTGACTCCGATTATGCAGGACATGCAGATAGTAGGAAGTCCACTTCTGGCTATGTATTCACCTATGCTGGAGGGGCTGTCTCTTGGATGTCCAGGGTTCAGAAGTGTACGGCTTTGTCTACCACTGAGGCCGAGTATGTTGCAGCCACTGAGGCTTGCAAGGAGGCCATATGGTTAGGCCGTCTAGTTGCTGACCTTGGGATTGATGCTACACCTACACTGCATTCGGATTCTATGAGTGCCATTCAGTTGGCTAAGAATCCGGTCTTCCATGCGAAGACGAAACACATTGAGGTGAGGTATCACTTCATACGTGGTGTCGTGAAGGACAGGTCTGTTGACCTTGTCAAGATCTCCACTGACGAGAATCCTACAGATCTGCTCACGAAGAGCCTCACTACTGAGCGCTTTGCCTTCC
The DNA here is from genome assembly GCF_053477565.2 of Lygodium microphyllum. Taxonomy (NCBI): domain Eukaryota; kingdom Viridiplantae; phylum Streptophyta; class Polypodiopsida; order Schizaeales; family Lygodiaceae; genus Lygodium; species Lygodium microphyllum. Next base: position 87,050,636 of record NC_141160.1, read on the forward strand.
TCAGGAGGTTGATGGGCATTGGATGAGATGTCGCCTTTCCTCATCCCTTGTACCTATGTACATTTGTACTGTCTTTTCTTTTTCTTTTCTCTCTCACTAGGGCAAATTCGCCTTTAAGTGGGAGGTTGTTGGGGGTAAAGGCGCCTCCGACGTGCCGTCCCGTGTATTACTACACTGACAGTACCCGCCACTGCACACTGCAGGTGGCGGGCACCCGTCACGTCACTTTATTCTTTATTCTTTTAGTGACAGTTTGAATAAAGGAAGGCCCGGTCACACATTGTGACTGTTGGAGTTCCCATTTCTTGTCTCTCTCTTTCTTGCTCTTGCTCTCCCGCCATAGCTCGCGTGCAAGCTTCGATCCTTCTCACCTTTCAGTGAGGGCAAGGAGGAGGAGGAGGAGGAGAGAGTCATCAAAAGTGAGATGTAGCAGAGGGCGAGAGCATGAAGAAGATGCAATGGAAGAATACAATGATGAAGAGATGAACATGAAGCTAAAGTACATATAGGGGGGGTTGCACGGGATGGTGGTATGCCATATGCGACTGGCAGCAATTGTGATAGAAAAGGAGTATCCCTACATAGTTTGTGATAAATCACATTTCATCTCATTGTCACAAATGTTGTGGCTACAACTGCAAGGAGGAACTTGGGTGTGAGACATCTCTCAATGTTGTTGTATGATTGGGTATCCATGGAGTACATCACAAGTAAGGCTAGGGGGGTGTGATGCACTAGGAGTGCGAATGTAGCAAGTGGAGTGCTTTTCCCACCTTTTTGTGCTTCACCCCACGGTTGACACCACGAACCCTTGCAAACAATCCAACCACCTTAGTTCACAAGTAAGCACTTTGCTAGAAAGAGTATAGCTTAAAGAGAGTTTTGAGGGCAAAAGAGAACAACTATATTATGAGGGTGCAAGGCTCTAGTGGAGGGATGAACACCCAAGCATTTCCAAGATGATAGTATGTTACAACTCTTAATGTCCTCATTGAGCAAGAGTGGGACTAGTAGACCCAAAGACTCGATGGTCTTAATCAATTCACTAGAGAACTGTTCAGTGTTTATCAAATAAAGATAAGTACTTCTCTATTCTAAGACCTAACCTTGCCCATTGGCTCAATTACAAATGTGAATCATATGTATGAAAAGACAACAACCAATCTACCCTCCTCTGCTTCTTCTTTTACATGGAAAATTATGGAGAAGTTGCATTCTTCATCTTTATTTGAACACCTTGGAGTTTTCAAAACCTATGATAGGATCAGCAAAATCTTTTATTGGAAAGGGCTATGGAAAGATGTCAAAGACTTCATCATGAAGTGCATGCCTTCTCAACAAAATAAGGACATTACCCATAAGCTAGGTGGTTTGTGACATCCATTGCCCATTCCTACAGGAAAATGGACACACATTACCATGGATTTCATTACTGGCTTGCCTACTACCAAAAAGGGATCGAATAGTATATATGTGGTTGTGGATAGACTCATCAAGGTAGCCCATTTCATTCTAACCAAGACCCAGTTTATTGCTTCTCAAGTGGCCAATCAATTCATGGAGCAGATTTTTAGATTACTTGGATTACTGCAAGTGATTGTTCATGACAGAGATTCAAAGTTCATGAGTAACTTTTGATAGGTGGTATTCACATCCATGGGCACTAAATTGGCTCCCTCTATGGTCTATCATCCTCAAATTGATGGACAAATAGAAAGGGTAAATAAGTGGTTGGAGACTTATCTTTACCATTTTTGTTATGATGTCCAAAATTCATGGGATTCTTGGTTACAGTTGACTGAGTTTGCCTACAGTAACTCCACTCATGATAGCATTGGAGTTTCACCCTTTGAGGCTATGTATGGCTTTAAGGTACTCTTACCCATAGTTATATTTAGTAAAATAATCAATCCTCATGGGAAAGAAGAATTGGAAAGAATGCAGACCCTTCTTCAGCAATGTAAGATGAATTTTAAGAAAGCCCAAGACCAAATGAAGATGTATGTAAATGAGAAGAGGCAACCTTTAGAGTTTCAAGAAGGAGAATTGGTTTTGTTGAAGGTGCCCAAGTCTCGGTATTCTACTTTGAAAGATGGATCCAATAATAAGCTTGTCACAGATTTTAAGACCTTTACGGATCCTAAAGCGCATTGGAGACTTGGCATATAGATTGGAGCTACCCTCTTCCACTAAGATTCCATGTTCTTTCTATGGTGATCATGTTGATACAATTGATGAGCTACTACCTATTGATGAAGAAGGTCTTATTCAGTACATCCTAGAGGTTGTCATAGATCAACATGAGAAGAAGATTCGATCTTGTTCCATCATTGAATATTTGATCAAATGGAGAGGTTTACCACCTGAGGAAGCTTCTTGGAGGCTTGATTCCATATTAGATGAGTTTTCTTTTCTTAGGACACATTGGTGGTTGAAGCTTATTGACTATGGAGCCAGTTATGGTGTAGACAGAGACCTGACATCAGATTGTTTTAGAAAAATTTTTATTTTTCCTAATTTTTAGAATTATGCCATCCAGAGCCACGTTTTGACATGTGGCATGCTTCATTTGGATACTTCTACCAGAAGTTATGGCAGATTTGGTTCAACAAAGTCTGTTTGTACAACAAGCTGTCTACTTCATTTTGAGCTCATCAATTGAAGATTTTAACATTCCAAGTACTTTTGATGTATTCTTCATCATGTATATAGTTGAGGCCTACTTCCATTCCTTCATTTCAGTCCATATGCCTCTTATCTTTTATTCATTTTCCCATTTGTAAAGATGAAAACAGAGTAGTACTCTGTTCTATCTATCCTTTTCTAATCTTTGTAAGTTTGTTTTTTAGGGCAAAAACCCTTGGGACAGGATGGATTGTAAGAAGTTGGGAAGAATAAGAATTTAGTGTGTAAATAATAATGATGCCATGTCACACTAACATTGGTATAAAAGGAGGGGACATGTAATTTTTCTCATCTTTTGACACATTGATACATTACTGTCCTTCTCTTCATTATGTTGCTCTCAGCTTCAATGGTTTCTTTCTCTTTCTTGTCTTTCTCTCTCCTATTCTAATCTTTCTCTCTCCTCGTCACTCTCTTTCTCTCACTTCTATACTCCATCTCTCTCTCCTACAATCTTCTATTTCCTCTTTTTCACTCTCCAGTTCACTTCTTGACATAAATGGTCATTAAGGTTCTTTGAAGATATAGTTTAGGCTTGATCCTTCCACTCCCTATACATTAGAGAGTGCCATATCCCCATATATTGCATATGCATGCATTTACTATTGTATTATTCTAAGCGTCCAAAGATTTTGAAATTCAAATTATATTCATTATATCTACCTTTTATGAACCCTTTTGCCACACGAAACGTGCTTTTGAAACTTGTGTGAAGCATTGGGAGAATCTAGACATGAAGTGCCTAGTTTTTATCATTAAAAGGTTTTTGAGGGGTGCCACGTGGTTGTTGTGTATCACCCCTCCAAAATCTTATCCCTCCCCTCAACAAGTGAGGGCTACAACTCAAGAGAGATTCAAAATCACCCCCACCCCCTTTGTCAAACCACCTCCTAAAGCTGCCCAAGTCTTGCAATGCATGGAGGTCCTTCATGCAGGATGAGGCTCTCTCCCTCTCTCCCTCCCTCCTTGATAGACTAGTAGATTATACAAGCAGGTGTACACACTCACTCACACACACACACACACACACACACACTCTCTCTCTCTCTCTCTCTCTCTCTCTCTCTCTCTCTCTCTCTCTCTCTCTCAAAGAGACCAACAAGTGGGATCCAAGGAAGTAGTGCATGGATAGGTACTAGGCACTAGGGATGTGTAAAGCCAACATATGGGTAGGCAACATGGTGTAAGAAAGATGGAAGAGAAGGGAAAAAGAGGAAGGAAGCCATGGAAGCTGAAGGAGAGGGTGAAGAGTTGGTTCTTGATTATACATGGATACCCTAAACTAGGTCTCTTACACCTTTATACCCCAGTCACAGTGTGATTAGGTATCTAACCCTTAGTTTCTATGCGCCCAGCTCATTACACTCTATCCTGACCCCAAAAATTTTCACCTTAAAAAACAAAAGATGGTTGTAGGGACTTGTCAAAGTGGCTAGTGATAGGGGTTGCAGAGTACTACTCTATTCAACATTACAATGAGAACATTGGATGGGGAAGGGGTGTGTATCCGAGGAGAATTGGGTCAGAGGGTAAGTATAACTGACATGCATGTTGAGGTCATGGTTGCAAGGAAACAGTGCCACCAATTCTATTTGAGTAAGGGCATGAAGACTATGCATACCATGTTATCCACCACTAACCTACTGTCGTAAACCTATCATAACTTTGATGGGCTACTCTAAATAGAGTGTGCCATATGTCAAAACAAAGCTTATGAAAAGCCCTTTCAGCCCATATATGAAGCACATGACTCTAATTAATATAGATATAAAAATATTCTAAACAATATGCAATCTACAGATATTGTGGGGACAAAACAGGGCATATCCATCTAGTCTTTAGTCCATTGGGCCTCTCGGAGGTGAGAAAACTCTTCCATGATAGTGGTTGGGCACCAAAAGGCTTCTTCTAAGGTTAGGCCTTACCATTTGATGAAGTACTTCTTGATTGATTGAGATCTCAAGTGTTTGTCTTGTTGCCCAATGATTGTCTCAGAGATATAAATGATGTCTTATTTGTCTATGGGAGGTAGCTCTTCCACATAGTCCACTAAGGTGCCAATGAAGGGCTTTAGGTGATTGACATGAAACACATTGTGAATCATGGTGGTGGAGGAAAGCTCTAACTAGTAAGTCAAGTCACCAACTCTCTTGAGGATCCAATAGTGGCCATAGAAACGATGGGCTAGCTTGTTATTGCGACCCTCCTTGAACGTGGAGCAATGAGACTTAGGCACTTTCAAGAGAGCCAACTCTCTCTCTTGGAATTACAAATGCCTTATTTTATCATTAGCATAAAGCTTCATGTGATCTTGTGCCTTTTGAAAATTTAGCTTACATTGCTTAAGCAGGGCCTGCATGTGCTCTACCTCCTCTATACTCCAAGGGTTGATCTTGTCATTGAATAGAATCATAGGGATGGGAACCTTATACCCATATAGTGCCTTAAAAGGAGAAACCCCAATGCTAGACTGGGTGGAATAATTATATAAAAATTCAACCAAGTGGAGCCACATATCCCAACTATGTTTTATATCATGGCAAAAGTGCCTAGGTAGGTCTCAAGCCATTTATTTACCCTTTTGGTCTAACCATTAGTTTGTGGGTGGTATGCAATGGATGGAGCAAGATTAGCCCCCTAGATGTGAAAATCACACTATGACTTGTGGTAACCCATGCAAAATTAAATGCATGCTCCTTAAATTGAGTGACCACCTAAGATGCAATATATTGGGCCTTAGTTAGGATAAATTGGGTAGTCTTATTAAGGTGGTCAACTACCACACATATAATGTTCCATCCTTTCTTAGTGATGGGCATGCCAATAATGAAATCCATAGTGATATATGTCCATTTCCCTTTAGAATAGGTAGGGGTTACAAGAGACCAGCGAGTCTAAGTATGCTTTGTCCCTATTTTGTTGGCATGAAACACTACTAGCCCCAAAATCATTGACATCCCTCCATAGGTTCTGCTAGTAAAAGCTCTTGGTAATCTGATCATGTGTTTTGAAAACACCTAAATGACTAGTATTGGGGCAAGAATATACCTCTTCCATGATCTTCTATGTGAAGGGAAAAGTGTGGGGGATGAGAATCTAGCCATGGAACTAGATAAGGCCATTTTTGAGCTAATATTATGAGTTTTCATCACTTACCCCATACTATAATTTTTTTAATATGTGGCTAAAGTTCTCATTCAACAAATAGGTCTCCCAAAGCTCCTTAATCCAATCACTATGCAACTTTGAAATGGAAGACACTCTGCATGCCCACATCTGTAATAGTGAATTAGCCACTATATTGTCTTTGCCCCTAGTGCGAGAGATATCAAAATCATAATTTTGCAAAGTTGCCACCTATGTCAAAAGGGTATTTGACGTCTTGAGAGAGTATAGCCTATTTGCTAAGGAAAGTACATCTTCATGCAAACATCAATGGAGTACTTAGGACACATTGTTAGTGAAAATGGCATATAGAGTGATCCTAAAAAGGTACAATGTGTTAAAAACTGGTCGACACCATCCAACACTATCTCATTACATGGTTTTCTTGGTCTCTCTTCATTTTATAAACGCTTCACCAAGGATTATGCCACCATTGCAACCCCTTTGACTAATCGATTAAAGAAGGAATCATTCTTTTGGGATGCTATTGTTGATCGTAACTTTAAAAAGTTGAAGGAAATGCTTACTTCAATCCCATTACTTTTGAGAGCCATAAGCTTGATGATGAGGAGATGCAAATGAATATTTGTGACTAGGAGATATTTTCATGCAAAAAGAAATGGTACCATTACCTATATAACAGTCAATTTAGACTATAGAGCGACCATTGAGTCCTTTAGTACTTCTTGACTCAGTCTACCTTGACTCCTTAGCTATCTACCAAGTGCTCCTCTTCTGATTTGCTGTAAATGACAATGTCATCAAAGAACTTGACAAAAACTTGAACTAGAAGGGATATAAGATTTTATTCATGAGGCTATGAAATGTGGTGAGAGCATTAGTCAATCCAAAAGGAATCACTAGAAAATGATAAAGCCCATGATTAGTGTTGAAAGTTGTTTTGATCTCATCACCCTCTCACATGCATACCTAATGGTTGTCAAAGTGTAGATCAATATTAGTGGAATACTATTCCCCTTTCAACTCATCCAACAAGTCATCAATTTGTGGGATAGGTACCGGTTCTTGACTATGATCTTATTCAATCCTCCTTGTAGTCAATGCACATGCAAAAAGACCCATCTTTCTTTCTTGATTAGTATGACTGGAGATACGCAAGGGAGGAACTCAGTTCAAAAAACCCCATCTCAAGTAACTCTTTGACTTGCTTTACAACTTCTTCACATTCATACTTGGAGAGTTTGTAAGGTAGCTTGTTCATTGGCTTGGAATGGGGCTCTAGATCAAGTGGGTGGTCCACTTGCCTCTAGGGGGAAGGGTTGTAGGCATCTGAAACAAATTGTGAGAGTAGAATTTAAACACCTAGGAAGTGTCGAAAAGGAGTACAATAATGCAAATTCTACATGGAAATTCAAAGCTGATAGAAGCAGAAGATGTGGATTTGACAAATTTTAGAGATCGTGGAAGACAATGCAAAATTCGATTGTTACAGTGGTTGTGGAATTTTTATAAATTTTTTGACTGCTTAATTGAAGAAAGATGAGTTCTCTACCATTTGAGATGTCAAGCCAGACATGTAGGATTTTTTGGATTGTCAATTGGTCACACCGGACAGAGGAGCTGCGAGAGGCTAGGCACTTAGGAGGTCAAAATTGACCAATATTTTAAAGGTCATGGACATGGGCCTTTGGGGGGGCCAAAGACCCCCAAATTTTTTACATGGGTAGGGGGTGCTATTTCAAATGGTGGAAAAAAAATGACGCCCCCTGCGTCGATTTGATGGAAGAGGGGGGTGGAGAGGCCACAAATGATCAATCAGATTCAGGGCAATGAATTCTTCAAAATTTTCACTCCTCATTTCCTTTCTCCACATGCAAAATGACAGCCTAATTTGAAATCTGAATTTCTATTATTTCTCTCTCCTCTCTCCTCTTGATGTGTGTTTTCAAACTTTAATCTATGAGAGAAGGGGGTGGGTTGAGACGCGAGATATGGATCATGGGATGATGTTGGACCATGAAGGAGCATAGATTGAGGTTTGGAGGAGCATCAGTGGGCTGTTGGGAAGCATCAACGGCCTTCCAATCACAAGATGTGTATGATATAAAGCATGGGTTTTATGAGTAAGTCATAAATTTCATCGTTTGATGATAAATTTCGTTTGTAAATGGTTATTCTTGGTTGTCAATGATGTGATCTATCAGAAATGTTAAGAAAATTGGAAAAAATCAATCATCTAATAATCTTTCCATAAACACACAAAACCCGCAACATTGCGGTTTTAAGAAAAATCATGGGTTTTTGGATTTTGTTGTGTATATGGTGTTCCTATGAAATAGAATGTGATATGAGAATGACTCTCAACAAGCCTAATAAGTCCAAATCATTAAATTATAAAATATTAATATTTGAAAATCAATAAATAAATAATAGAAAAAAAGAGAATATATATATATTTTTTATATCTAAAAAATAAAAAAAATCACATTTGTGTTTGTGAATGTATGATAAGGCCAAGGCATGGGAGTGAGCCTCAATTCAGCCCTATCTTTATGTTAAAGTGGGTATTTACTACTTTTATGAAGAAAAAATACATTAAAATGCTCTCTAAACCTACCATCGAATGCGCAACCTTAAGCAACAGGGAGAAGGGGAGGGGGGTGTTAAGGGCTGATAATATGCTAAATTCTAATTTTTTTTCTAATGCATGGCACATAAGACACGTGGTTTTAAAAATTAAGAGGGTCGAGTAGCACAAGCATGCTTGATGACCTTATGCAATAACGCAACAATTATGTTAGAGTAAAGATATGAAAAGAAATGTTTTTACACCTTCAGAATGCTAGTTGTTGATAAGAAAAATGTTTAAGCACTATGAATCATACACAATTTCATTGGATGCAACACATGATATCATCTTGGATACACACCAATTGCCTTCGTGAACAATGACCCACGTTGAGGAGATAAGGTACCCTAAGCTATAGGGCTAGTGGTTTGTTTCTTTTGGGGAGTGTGCTACTAGTATTAAAGCTCCTAGAATGATTGATTAAAAGAGTGGAGCATGTATCGTATGTGTTCTTTGTATGGGTGTAGGGCCAATCCCCAAGGTGTAGGGGAGCCATAGTGGGGCCACGACAATCAGCCGAGGGGCACTCCCTTTATCTGTGCTTATAAGGTTGTTAACCTCAGTTCAAAATGACAGAAAAATAAAGCAAAAAGTGGAAAAATAGCAAAGACGCAGAGGCGGCTCCTAAAAGCTAAGGCAAAAGTGCAATTTTAAATAGAAGGCACCCCAAAAAACTCTAAAAACTCTTGTAAAAGAGCACCATGCTCCCTCTTGTGCCATTTGTAAAGAAATAGATAGGTGTAGGCTTAAGGAATGATGCAAGAAAAGGGAAATAGGAAAAAGGACCTTGCCACAAAGGCAGGTCATGTAAAAAGGGATGGGTGCCCATGGAAATCTAGGGCTTGTATATAAAGTTCAAAAAGTGAATGGAAGCTCATTCTTTGGTGTGTGGCGAGACCTCTCTCTCTTCTCTTTATTTGTGTGTGTGCTCTTGAGAGAGGGAGTGTGAGAGTATAAGGGAGTGAGAGTGTAGGAGTGAGGGATCAAGAGGGTGAAGCTTTTCACCATCTCCTCTTCTCTTCTTCTCTTCTCTTCTCTTTTCTCGCGCACATATGACCATGGAGGGTGGAGCTTTTTTATGGAGGAGGCTTGAGGATACTTGAGCTAGCATCTAGGATCGTGGAGCTACTGGCGTGTGTGAAGGGGGGACAACTCATTTCGGCATCGAGGTAAGCTCACTACATTAGTAGGTTCGAGGGCGCGTCAACTATGTGAGAGGTAGCCATTATAGCTCGCTTGGAACGCTTGAAACAATAAGCGGTCTGTGGGTCTTGGCGGTTGAGTGAGAGCTTCCACATTTTGGTTCTGTTGCCAAGACCAACGAATTCAAGGTTGATCACTTTCGCACCTCATATCGAGTATCGAAGTAAGGGATTCATCCTCAAACCAGAGCTTGAGATAGGTAGGAAGTTGGGGCTTTTGATCTTTGATACAAGTAAGTATTTTGGTTATTTTGGTTGTTTAGTGATTGAGAAAGAAGGGAAGATCATTTTAGTTATTTGCTTTTGATTTTTGTTGCATTTAGCATAGGTTAGGATTAAGAAATCAGATTAGAAAAGCATAGGGTTTACTGTTGTGAAACAGGGTAAAATAAGAACAAGTCAGGGTAAATGGGAAAAAAGAGTGGTTGGAATGATTAATGTTGGCAAGAGAGTGATTGGGGATAGCAAGACCTTTCTCGAGAAGGGGTTTAAGGGCCAGGAGACCATAGAAGAGCTCATTTTTCACCCTAGTACAAAGAGAGAGAGAGAGAGAGAGAGAGAGAGAGTTTCCATCATTGATTCGGTTCGATATTGCCATCAAGGAGTTTGTTGCACGATTCATGTATATCAGAACCTTCCTCCTATGTATTTGCTGTGATCTAGAAGTTGGCATGCTTGATGATTGCGTGGATTGCTGGATTCAACGAGATCATCCCTGGTGCGGCTATCATCGTGCGCACGACTCGGCCTGTTTGAGTGGCTTGGTTTTGGGCCGAGTCCCAAAATCAGACCACTCGACACTCGGACCACCTGACTCGGACACCCATCGCTTGGCCCGTCCAAATCGACCACTTAGATGAACTTAATATTCGGCCCAACTTGGCACTCAGCCCTTGGCCCTTCCCACTTGGCCCTCCCCACTCGGTCCCCCTCGGACCACTCGACCCTCAGACCACTTCTGTTCGGCAGTCCGAGTTGCAAGTTCGGCCACTGTTCCTATTTGGCCCTCGACCAGCCGTCTGAGTATATATCACTCGGCCCTTGCAATTTGGATGAGTGGGTCGAGTTATACTTTTGCCAATTTTGTGGAAGTTGCACCAGACCCAGCTAGATCTCAACGGCACCAACCTTTGTGAGGTGTCCTGGCACCCATAACTTGATTTTGGCATAGGGAATAGGTGAATTTGCAAGACGCAGCAACTTAGCAGCTTGAGTAGGTTGTCAAGAGAGTCAACGCCTTAACGGCAGCTAATGGAGACCTAGATCCCAAATGGACCTAAATCGAGTAAGACAGCATAACAAGAAACCCTAAAACCTACCAAGACGACCGGAAATTGATCAAACAAGCCCACCAAGCCTAAGACAAGATGAGAGTGCGTAGGCCACTTAGACACTTGCTCTTCGCACTCAGCTTGACTTCCAGCACTTGAAGTACACCTAAAAATAGCCGAAAGCCTGATTGAGTACAAGTGCATGGAAAAGAACACACTTGCTGAGTGGAGGTAACTTTAGGATTGTATGCGATAAAAGTCAATTACTCATTTAATAAGGGAGGATTATAGAGATTGGGATTTTTTCACTCCTTGTAGAATTGGGGTAAAAGATCTTGAGTGTGTTTGATTGGACAATCCTTCCACTTGATTGGGGTGCTTCACAATGAAGCATGTCTCCAAGATGAGTTATGGATCGAATGGAATTTGATTTAATTGAGCTAGGAGGAGTGGCCTTTGCCAAACAAATCTAATATCTTCATGGAACCACCGTAGAAGTTGCACATAAAAAGCATCGTGAATCAACACATTGGACAACAATTGAATTTTGTACTTTTCGTTGAGCATTACGGTTTGCCCTTTGAGGTTTTACCTCATTATTTGCATACTTTTGTTTGTTTCTGCTTTTTTATTAGAAGTTAGAAGGTCTATTGGGTGAAAAATAATTAGAGCAATAAGAAGTGAAATGCTTCTTTAGGTTATTGTTATTATTGAAGCACTATAATGGATGAGTTTGTCGTCCATAAAGAATCTAAGTGATAGATTGGAGTTCTTTTTCACCATCATAAGCATAGGAAATAACATTGTGAAGTGAAGTAGGTTGAGAGAATTCAACTTAGCTTGGATGTTTGATTGAAGACCATCTTTATATTTGCATTGCGGCTCCTCTTAGGAACTTCCTCAAGCATAAGTAGCAACAAAACTTTTTGCCAAAACCTTTCAGTGGTGTGAGTAGACAAGTTATTGCTCCCTTGCCATGATAAATTTGACTAGTTTTTACTTACACGAAGATGAAAGTGTTGAGAGGTGAAGCACAACACGAGCTTACACTCATGTACTTGGATGTCCGTTTTCACATCCATATCATTGACGTGGCTGCTACCTATATTGGGATATCATTCTAGTTAACTTTATAGCTGAGCCCACCTACCTGAGTTATAGGATATCTATCTAATCATCTTTCTATTTATCATGTTCACAATATGGACTACTTGTATATTATGTATGTTGTAAGAAGAAGAAATATTAGGGTTTCAATTTCCTATCTTATGTGCATTCCCTCTATACATTTTGTGTCTTGCAAGAGCTCAAGATCCCTCTCTCTTCCTCATCTTTTCATGGTATCAGAGAAGCACTTAAGTAAGGAGCTATAAGATGCAAGCATAAGAGTCTACAAGGGAACCCTATTGTGAAGTACATCTATGGAGATCTCTCTCATACAATCTTCGATCAATGAGCTATCCTTGCAAGCTTGAAGTACTCAAGGAAATGTTATAGTGTGCTAGTTTGATCTTCTAATACCATATTAGAGAATTTGGGAATCTCCCAAGTTTCTTTTTCAAAGAAAGAGTAAAGATTTGACCAAGTGGCTAGATCTTAACCCCATATTTGAGAGTGGGACTTGGGGGGATTGCTTATATACTATCCAGGAAAAATTTCACCTTCAAGTAAGGGGATAAGATTTGACCATGTGTCCAAATATTAATCACATTAGAAATTCCCAAACTTTATGAAAATTCCTAAATTTTCAAATATCTGGTTTTTTGTGGTTAGATTCATGTTTTGAGTATTTTTCAGCCTCCATTCGAGAGTTTAAGACTGTTCATGTGCGAATTTTGTAAAATTCAGGAACTTTATAAACCTTATCATTTCACAAACATGTTGCACGTATTAGGTGTGATAGATAATTTTTGGATACTATCAATCATTATAGGTATTGCTCAGGGTATGCTTATGTATTGAGTTCAATATAGGTAACAATTTACTTGAATTAGCAAGTTATTAATAAAAACATATTTGTGGGTTCTATTGCATAATATTTGAGGGATTCAATTAAATTGTCAATGACAAGCTTGATAAGCACAACTTTCATGCTTGGAAGTTCAGATTGACCAATGTCCTTGTGGATAAAGGTTATTGGGACTACACCAAAGGAGATAATACTAAGGCTTTGGAGTTATTGGGAAGATACCACATCTAAGGAGACCAATGTGTTTAAGGAATAGAACAAAGGTGCTTGGAAAGTTATGTATTGGCTTTACATTAGTGTTTCTGACAATATGATTGGGCATATACATGATGTTGATAGTCCTACAAAAGCACGGAATAACCTGATCAAACTCTTTGGTACAAATACCGAAGCTAGAAAGTTGTAGTTAAAGTCTAAGGTAAACAATGTCAAGCATGGCAATTTGTCTATTATTGACTATGCGTTGAAGATTAAGATCATTGTTGAAGCTCTTGGATGTATTAAAGTGTAGTGATGATGATGATTTAATAACTGGATGTTTGGATGGCTTGGATGAGGAGATAGTTTTGAACCTCCATCAATACAAGAGACACCATCCTTGATTTTATAGACTAATATCTATGTTGATATTAGAAGAGAAAAATTTTGATCTTATTGTGTTTTTTTCACAAAACAAGAAGAATTTAGAATAGATTTTCTACTCTAACACAAGTAGAGGTAGAGATCATGGTGGTCACCATTATGGGCAAAATCAAGGGCAATATTCACATGACTCACAAGAGTAGTCACATACAGGTGGTAGAGGCTAGTCTCGAGATAGGGGGAGCTATGAGAAGGGAATAGAAAAAATGGGAATTATGAGAAAATGCTATAATTTTAGGTGCTTGAATAGGGTGTGGCATGTAGCTCTCTTAAATGTTGTATTGTAAGCCCAAACCGCCACATACAATTTCTTATCCCAATCTCGCTTACTTTCAAACACTACCTTGGATAAGATCCCTACAAGTTGTTTATTTGTACTCTCAACTTGACCATTTTCTTGTGGTTTATATGGGGTAGTTTTATTGTGTTTAATCTTCAGAGCTTTCGTCAAGGCTACTATAACCTTATATTGAGGAAGTGTGTCCCTCGATCAGACACTAACTCCTTAGGTAGACCAAAATGGCAAATAATCTACTCCATCATAAAGTTGACTATCTCCTTAGCATTATCCTTCATTGTTGCTTGAGCATCAGACCACTTTGTAAAGTAGTTTGTTGCTACAATGATATAACACTTCTGGATAGTTGATGAAGGGCATATTTGTCCAACAAAATCGATACCCCATTTTTTGAAGGGTAACATAACTTAAATAGGATTTAGTGGTCGCTTACAATTCTCCCTAACATTTGTCTTTGACAGACATAATAGCTCTAACATTGCTAAAAGCATCCTGAAAAATTGATGGCCACCAATATCTAGCATGGAGATCTTTCTGGGTGGTAAGCCATCTAGCAAAATGTCCCCCACATGCTTAATCATGACATTCCTCATGAATAAATGGTATCTCATTAAGTACTACGCATTGACGGTAAATCTCGTCCACACCTTTCCGATACAAGACACCCGCTATAATAGAAAAGCGTAGTGCTTGCTACTTAATCTTTCTCTTCTCAAACTTTGATAGAGTAGCCCCAAATCCCCCTGTAGATAGATGATGCATTATAGGTGCATATCAAGAAGGGATGGAAGCTCTATGGATTTTGCATAGACCTTCAATATCACTCCCTTCATTTAGAATTTCCTTTGGCTCCCTGAAATCCACAAGACATTCCACAATGCCATGTAACTTTGGTAGCTTATTCCTAATCTCATAATCAAACTCTTGCAAAGTGAACCACTTTGCTAATTGGTTAGGCATCTATAACTTTTTCATCAATAGTCTAAGTCCTTCCGCCTTCGTAAAAAATACCACCTTCTCATAGAGAATATAGTGTCTAAATTTCTTTGTCATGAAAACCATTCGAAGGCATGATTTCTCCATATAAGTATAATTAATTTCAAATATCCCCAGTTTTTGGCTAGCAAAGGCTATTGGATGATACCACTTGTCCTCCCAAATTTGGGCTAAACAACAACTGATGCTATGCATTGTTGCTGTTGAAAATATATAGAAGACCTCACCTTGTTTGGGTGCTTTTTGGATTGGCACTTTCACTAGTTCTTGCTTCATATCCTCAAAAGAGTCATGATAAGCTTTGCTCCAATTAAACGGACAGTTGAAAGATAGGAGGTTTGTCAATGGCAACGTTCTTTCTGCCAATGCATTGATAAATCTCCAATAATACCCCATTGACGATGATAGAAAGTTGTGTACCTCTTTTTGAGTGTAACGGCTATAACCTTTATCTTTTCAAGGTCAGTCGTCGTGATCCTCTCGCTAAGCTAATCACATGGCCTAGTAACAACCCATAGGGCACCCCAAAGATGCACTTTCATGGATTAAGAGCAAAGTAGAAGTGTTTGCAATGCTCAAAACATTTCCTTAAAATAATGAGTTGTCTTTTCCTTGTGCTGGCTGCCCCCAAATCATCAATGAAAACTTTTCATTCCTCTGGGGAGATGTCACCAAAAGTCTTATCAACTGTACATTGCCAAGACCCTAGCACATTGCATAACCCAAAGGCCATCACATGATACGCAAAGGTACCAAAGACAATGATAAACATCATTTTTAGATTATCCTCCTCTACAGCAATAGCCTTGGTTTTATCCAGCAAAGCAATCCATAAATGAATAGATTTTCCTAGCCACTAATTGATCTAAAGTATGATCAATGAATGGTAAATGGATAATGATCCTTAATTGTCTACTTATTAAGCTCTCTGAAATCTACACAAAGCCAAATCTGATTATTATTATTATTCCTCTGATAATGACTCGTGAACACCACTCTATGTGTTGTATTGGAAATATCAGTCCAGCTTTCTATAGTTTCGTCAATTCTTCGAATAGCCCCCGTCCCTTAGTTTGAAAGGTATACACCTTACTTTTTGTCACACAAGGTGGCTACCTTCCTTTAGGGAAACGATATGAATAGTCAGACCGGGAGGAATACCTCTCAACTCAACATAATTCCAAGTAAAGATGTTGTGGAATTATTGAATCAAGAATACATAGTCATTCCTTTCTTTTAAACTAAGCATGGACCCTAATTTAATTGGATGTGAATCATTCAATGTACGAAGGTCCAACTCAATTACATCCACATCTCTTATCCTCTCCCAAGCCTATACTGGCTCATTCAAAGTTACTTGATAGATATCCTCTGTAGTGGTCTCCTCGTTGGATTCATCACTTGATGATTTCTCACTACTAGTTGCGTCCTCTAATGTATCTATCTTTGTATAAAGGATAAATGAACTCTCTCACTTTGAGGAGATTCAAGGGTAGGCATCTAGTACTACATGTCTAGCACCTCAGCCAAAGATCAACCGACCAATGGCTATATCAACCTGACAGTCTACTTATAAGATCCATGGCATGCCCAACAATATTTGATGGCTAAGGCCACCCCTCGAACCTAATCACCCTAAAGTCTAGAATGCATTCCACATTGGCAATGATCACGTGGACTTTAGTGAGGCAACCTTCAAGTTGTCTTAAACTGTCAATCAGCCATTCAAAGAATCGTAGAGGTATCTTTTTGGATTTCTAACCCTAGACTCTCCATCAATTCTAAACTCATAATGTTGACAGAGGATCCTGTGTCTACAATAACATGATCCACTAATATTCCATCAATATATGATGCTACCCTTGGACAATGCTTTTTAGCATTCTCAAACCAATCATCTCCTATCCAGGCTATGCCCAAGGGCTCCACGATATACTCTTTTTAAATTTCTTGCATACTCATGGAGACAACTTAATCAATTGTAGGAGGTTTACATTTGGCTTAACTTCGTCGGAAAGAGAACTCGGTAAATCAAACTCATGATATTTAGCAAAAGCTCTCTTCTCCCTCAAGACCATTCTCTCCTTTGGTCTTTGAACATGCTTTGGTATCTCTTTCTTGGCTTTTGCCTTCTTCTTTGGCAATTCCTTATCCTTCTTGGGATTACTTTTACTATCAATGGCTTTTAGAGATCCACCTTCCACACACATTAGGGGTTAAGGACTTACATCCCCTTATCATCTTGCTTAGGATTTTCCTCAACAGGTTTTACCTTGTCTTTGCCCTTTTACCTCTTGTAATCACCCATAAATTAGAAGCTTCAGTTCCATTGACACGTACAACTTCAATAAGGCTTCACTGCCACTAGGCACCTCCTCTACAATAGCCTTCTCTCTTTGTAGTATTTGTTTTAGTCCCTCATCTTGCTAGAGATTATTCCCTTGTGCTCAATGGTTGACTAGGCCTAGATGCTTACTTCCTTGCTAGAGAGAGCTGATCTTGCTTCAATAGGTACTAGCTAAGTGGTCGGACGTTTCGCATATGTCACATTTAACACTTGGATAATTTCTAGGGAAATGTTGGCCGCCACACCACTTACAGCTGAGTCTTGAGAGAGCACCCTCTTCAGAGCATTGACTCCTTATCAAATTATGTTGCTTCTTAAGGAAATTGACATCAACAACTATTTGTGTATATTGTTTAGTGATCATGTCAGTATAATGCTTCATCATATCCTTAAGTTCACCAAGGACATTCGAGGCACTTGACTCATAGTCACGATTGTCTACCTGTCGTTCCATTGTCCTAACCACTTGATTAGGAATTGATTGTTTGTTGATTCCCTGGAACGATATTAAAATTTTTAACTTGGCTTCTAACATTTGGTGGAGCCATCTGACTAGCCTTAGGCACGGTCACACTGGGAGGAGTTGGCAACATGGACACATTCTAAATTATGCTTCCTCTTACATTGGAAGTACTCATGGGTGTCCCTTGACCTCCATTCATTAGTGCCAAAGTATTTCCAACACCTAGACTTGGATTCCAATTTTCCCTAGAGGTATAGGCCGCTTGTATTCGCGACTCTACCTCATCTGCTCATGTAATAGTTGTATCAATGTCAACAAGAGCAACATTGCTCAACTGCACCTAAATGTTAAAGCCTAGCTTATGTAAAAAGTATTGTAACTGAGTAGTAGCTGGAATGGGAATATGAGTATGCAGCTTACAAAATACTTTCTTCAGTTTCTTACCATAGCTTCAAACATTCTCATGAGGTTCTTGATGTGTGACATTAAGAACACGTAGCCAATACTGACCTCCCCTTTCAGGGGAAAACTCTCTTCTCAAAAGTCCGCAAAAAATAAATCAATTATAGTTATGGTTCCAGCCTCTAGGCTATGATACCATACTACAACTCGTCCTTTTAAAGTCATATTAAAGAACATAATCAAGTGTCCTTTATCTTGGATTTGGCAGTTGAATATTAACTTTTGGAATTCATTAATTTGAAGCTTCACATCTTCCTTTGCTAACCCATTAAAAATGGGTAGAGGAAATCCTAAGGCTAGCAAGTCTGGAGTTCCTACTAGGATTGCAATAGGTTGTGCCATAATAACAATTAGATTCACCAAAGGAGTTTGAATGAATGGCACTACTACCCCACCCGAAGTGGACTAACTAACTAGGAGAGGAGAAGTGTTGGAACTTCCTCCTTCTCCTAACAGACTCTGCATAGGGCAAGGTTACTAGGACCCCTCCCTTGTAGGGGTATCAGAGCACTCCTTTGCGGAGAATATCTCTAATAATTTCAGCCCACCATTTAGCTCGTTAAGCTCTTTCTTGCTTTTGAAGCTCAACTTGATGGTCTTTTGGATCTATTTCACTGCCTTTTGACATACACTATTAAACTAGTCCCTATCGATCGAGATTTAGAGACTACCACTTATTAGCGGCTCCTGACAAACACACCACCTATTGGGACCTAAAATGTGTCCAACACTGGCTTCATGGCACTAGTCGGGCCTCTACTACATGCTCAAACCACCCCTCGGCCTCATGGCTAGGAGCGTTTAAGGGCTATACTACCCTAACCTCTAATGTAGAACTTTGCATTTGTATGGATTGTAATCCAACGGATAACCCTTCCTACACTCCTCTAAGGGAGTTTGTGCACATATCAATGTAATACACCACTGTGGGATCTCTCACTCAATCGCCAAGACCCACAAACCGCTTATTGTTTCAAGCATTCCAAATGACCTCTAATGGCTACCTCTCACATAGTCAACATGCCCTCAAACCTACGAATGTAGTGATCTTACCTTGATGCTTAAATGAGTTGCCTTCCCCTTCACACATGCATGTAGCTCCATGATACTAGATGCTAGCTCAAGCATCCTCAAGACTCCTCCATCAAGCTCCACCCTCCATAGTCGTGTCCGCATGAGAAAAGAGAAGAGAAGAGAAGAAGAGAAGAGGAGATGGTGAAGAGATTCACCCTCTTGATCCCTCATTCCCACACTCTCACTCCCTCTCTCAAGAGCACACACACAAACAAAGAGAAGAGAAGAAGAGAGGTCTCTTGTTAGCCACACACCAAAGAATGCACTTCCAGTCACTTTTTGAACTATATATACAAGCCCTAAATTTCCATGGGCACCTATCCCTTTTTACATGGGAGGCCTTTGTAGCAAGGTCCTTTTTCCTATTTCCCTTTTCTTGCCTCATGCCTTAAGCCTACACCTGTCTATTCCTTTACAAATGGCACAAGAGGGTGCTTGGTGCTCTTTTACAAGAGTTTTTAGAGTTTTTTAGGTTGCCTTCTATTTAAAATTGAACTTTTACCTCAGCTTAGGGTTTAGGAGCCACCTTTGTACATTTGCTCTTCTTTCACTTTTTACTTCATTTTTCTGCCATTCTGAACTGAGGTTAACATTACTCCCCTCTAAGACGGGTGCTAATCCCATGGCACTTCGAGGTGTCTGTTGTAGAAGGGTGGAGTCTGGGCCAGAGCTGGGGGACTCATTTGATTAGGAAGCTTTGGTAATGATTTGGATGGAGGACCCAAGGTGTGTCGAGTGGAGGATGGGGGCCTCCGAAGTTGGTGGTTTGCAGCACCTTGTTGTACCTGGAAGGAGAAAGTGCTCGACCTAAGGGGTGTCTACCTCATCGTGTGGTGCTCCGTGTTCGTACTGCTGGAGCAGGGAGTTAGGTCTAACCCTAGGTAATCCTGGGTGATGTCCCACACTTGAGGACCCTGTTCGTGCAAAGGGAGGTGCAGTGTGTGTAGCTTAGGTTGACAAGTCTAACCATAGGCGAGTGTTATGTCCTTAGGTGTGTCCTGCCCTTGGGGTGCCCTTGAGGTGCGGTGTGTGTAGCTTAGGTTGACAGGTCTAACCATAGGCGAGTGTTATGTCCTTAGGTGTGTCTTGCCCTTGGGGTGCCCTAAGCATGAAGTCGGGAGGTAAAGAGGGCTAGGGGGTTAGGAACGAGGCTGGTCGACCAAGGTCACTGGACATGCCGAACTTGAGGACCCCTAAATGCAGTGATTATGAGTTATGTGCCGCGATTTGTGTGTTTTTTTTAATTTCTATAAATCCCTACTGAGATACAAGATTCGGCCAGTGGCTAATTGCTAGTTCTCGTCATCGAAAGGTGGTGGTAAAGGGGATTTAAGGGAGTGACTCAAAAATTACCGGCTCTACATGAAACCCTTAATGTTTAATCGGACCTGGAGAGGGGTGGTGGAGAGGAATGGGCGGTTGCAGCATGTGAACCGGCTGTCACTTATGTCTTCAAGAATAGCAAGGCAAAAGGAAGGTAGAAAGCTGGCTCGCATCATTAGGCGGATCATCGCACAACTATCAATGGCGTTAGGGTCAAAAAATAGTGGGGGAAGGCCATGTTCTGCCGGGGTGGGGTCTTGCCTAAGTAAGATTTTTAATAGCCTAAGATAGTTACATGTGGTGATGAAGGCGGGATCTGGATAGGAGCAGAAGTCAGCAATAAAGTGAGTCATGGTGGCATCTAGGCTGTCGGAGGTGAAGGTGAGGGCTTGGGCTAAGGTGGTAGTACAGGGGTTATATATGACGGGGAAGTCGTAATGGCCATGGGTATTTGCATCAAAGTCTACACCTACCCTACAAGGATATGCCATGTAAGTGGGGTCGTTTCTCTCAGCAAGGAGGGTATTATAAAAAGCCATCCATTGGAACACATTGTTGTTGCAGATGCGTCTTCACCACAGGAGCTGGCACTCATATCTGGGCACGGATCGAGGCACTTCAAAAACCTTATCTTGCTAGTATTCCGCATCCTCGGTGCCCCAAAGGGTGGGATTCTTCGCTCTTTCTTCCAGCCATTTTTGCCTTAGCCAGCTCCCGATGTTTATCACCTCATCCACTATTTTAGGGGGAAGGACTCTGCACAGGGCATTGGGGATGAGGAAGCTGAAGTTGAAGGGTTGTTTCTCCTTTTCTTGTCATTCGGCATTTGGGCATTTGGGCATGGGTACCAATGGCTGTGCCATAAGGTTAGCCCTCAATCTTTGTCTAGCTTCTTCCACCATCTTCCTTCTCTTCTCCCTCGGGGTGGTTTTTCTTTCTGCGGACGCGTTTGCTGGCTGCCCCTGCCCTTCAGAATGGGGTGAAGGGGGTTGTGGGATCACTTCTTCTTTGAATCCACCTAGGTCAAGTTGTAGTTCAGCTTCACTTTCTAGGCGCTCTTCTTGTTGTACCTCCTCTAGAAACCCAGAGCATCAATCTCTTGGGGGGTTAGGCCGGCCAACAATAGGTTTTTATGTTGTTCATCAAGGCTCAGCCCAACTACAAGAGGGCACGTGTAGCCCTGCTTGCAGAGCTCTGTGCGCTATGCTCAGCTTCTTCTTTACTACCTCCAAGGAATCCCCTTCCTCTATGTGAGTGGCATCCATCAAGGTATTCATGAAGATTTGTTGTTGAGTATTGAAAGCCACTTGGGTTGCCTCTGCTCTGCTTTCTGCTAGGACTTTCTCTTTTTCCACAAGAGCCAGGCAACGCACCAAGGTCTTCACTCTTTGTTTATTTTGGCATGCCCACTCTTTTGCTCTCTTTTTCATTTCCTCCATACCTTCTCCTTATCTTTGTACTAGGGCAATGAGTCTCTGCTCCTAGTCTTCCAATTCCCTACTCATTCTCTCCTGCTCCTCTCTTTCAAGACTTAGCTTTTCAGTCATGGTTTCCATTTCTCTGTGGTATTGTTCCTCTTCTCGCTTCGTTCCTTCTTCCCCTATGGCAAACTCTTTCATGCCCCATTCTATTCGACCTATTTTTGCTGCCAGATCCTCATGTTGCATGATTAGAAGCTTATACTCTCTGTGCATTTTCACTAGTTTGTGATTTTCATCTACAATCTATTGCCACTAGTTTTGCTCACTTTCTTCTTTGGCTTTTAGTTCCTATTTCAGATCAAGTATTTCCTTTTGTTGCAAAGCCATTTGCCTCATCTTTTTGAGCTTGAAGGCTGTCACCAACTCCTTTTCCACTTCCAACGACCACCGCCATCTTTCTTTCCTCCCTTGCCTTCTCTAACTGAGAGAGTAATTCATCCACATAGTCATCATGGTTTGTTGGTGGTATCATAGTGGTAGGGATTGGGGTGGTCGAAGCTTCCATCTTTTGGCGTTTTGGGTCTTTCCTAGACTCGGCATCTGTGGCCAGTCTTTTCTGCTCAGTGGCCATAGTCTCCCCGCTTTGTCCTTGTGCTAGTTTCTTATTGATGAAATACTGCATCCAAGCCACAAAACTGTTCACATCGGTGCTGGCCGAAATGCTTGGGGTGATAGCGGTTGCTTTGCTAACGAGCACCAAGAGGGACGGGATGGGATGGATGGGAGCCTTACCCTTGCCTTCAATGACCACAAGCGGCATGACTTCGGGTACGTGAGTGCTTGAGCCGGTCTTGTCCTCCCTAGGCAAGACTTAAAGTGTCTAGGTCATCGAGTCGGCTTTGTTGTTCTATGGACCGGCGAGTTGCTTCGGCCATGTCTTCCTCCTCTTGTCTCTTCAACTCTGCCTCCTTTTCCACAGCTCTTCTTTCTATTTTCTCCTCTGTTTTCCTTGATTCTTTTGCCAGCTTTTCAACTTCTTCCTTCTCCTTATTTTTCCCCTTCGCCGCCTCTCTTAGGGGTTCCCTTTTGGCTCTCTCTAGATCTTCTTTTTCCTTATTCGTGCCCCCATTCCATTTCTTCTTTTGAGCTATCTTTTTAGTGGGCTTCTTTTTTTTTTCTGTCCGGATTGAGCCTCCTGCTCCTTCTCTGTCTCAGTTTCTGTCCTATCACTCAATGTCTCTTTCCCTTGGTGGGTTGGTTACCTATCTGGGTCTCATTTGCTCCTTTGTTTCCTTGTTGGGATTTTTTTACAACCTCCTAGATGATGGCCGTCAGCACACTTTCATACCCAATGAAGGAGGCTTTCGAGGAAGGTTTTTTCCTCTCCGTTTTTTTAGAGGCTGGGGATCCTCCGCTTGCCTGTCTGCTGCCCAGGGCTAGTGCTTTGGCTGCTTGGTCTATAGTCTTGCACACGTAGCCATTCCAGTCCACCTCATCCAAGGTGTGGGCTGCCACATTATCTAGCACAAGTACACTGATTCGATGCATGAGGGAGTTATAGCTTTGGCTAGAGAAAAGTGAGTGCACCAACTTTTCCTGCATGCGGATCTCAGCATCGGGGATATCCTGTATGTTGATGCAGTCGTTTGTCAAAACATCCTCCCTCTTCATCTTTAGCATAACATACACATCTCTCTTACGCTTCTTCTCCGCCTTAGGCTCTAGCCCCAGTGCCTTCTCCACCAAGGCCTGGTTTAATTGTACATGTACATGTACCTGTCGAGCATTGTCCCCTCTTCCCACAGTCACCATTCTACATTCTCGGTCGAGGTTGTACGTTCTCAGAAATTCCACACACTTCGTGTGGTTAGGTTCTTGCGCAAACTTCTCTAGGTACTTGGAGAGGTTACATTGTTCCACTACTGTCCTTGCGGCCTGCTCCTTGCTACCACCTTCTCAAGGTTGTGAATGCTATGGAATTTCAGTTGACTATAAGCACCGTTTTCTAAGCGGATGCCATATTGTGCGTTCTCTCCTTCTCCGTGAAAGGGAGTCGATGAGCTCGATCTTGCTACGACATCTTTTGTTCCTGTCATGAACCATCATTCCCATTAGTGCTTCCGAAAGAGTTAATTTGCTAAAAAGAAAGGCTTGGTGTTTGTTGAATGAATACATTCAAGCTCCAACATAAACTTTCATTTCAAACTTTTTCACCCTTTAATTCAACATTTTCGTGACATTTTCCTCAATCGCAAATTAATGTGTTTCTTTTCTTCTTGTGTTTAAATGTCGACTGAGGTTTTCACAGCGGTGTGTTTGTTTTTTCTTATGTGTTTATGCGTTTGCTTGATTTTGATTGGTTCCAATTCGGCTCACTCACCTTACCTTATCCCCTCCCCTTCCGGATTTGGGGAGAATCATTCCTAGGATTGAAAGCTAGCAAGTCTACTTAGGGCTGTCAACTTATGAGCGAGTGTTTACTTTCGCATGAGCCAAGCATAGAAGTCTGGATTGTACTCCAACTGAGTGTCGCAGTCCAGATCAAAGGGTCGGCTACCTACATATGTGATGTAAGTAAGGACATCTGTTAGGACGTCATCAGAGTTGATGCAACTAGCAA
Organism: Lygodium microphyllum; assembly: GCF_053477565.2. Lineage (NCBI taxonomy): Eukaryota > Viridiplantae > Streptophyta > Polypodiopsida > Schizaeales > Lygodiaceae > Lygodium > Lygodium microphyllum. The sequence goes on from NC_141160.1 coordinate 87,075,164, forward strand.
TATGTAACTCTTCCTCTGTCAAAGGAGGCAGTCAAGGTAAGGGTGTCCTTTGATATGCTCTTCTAGGGGTCGGTCACGAATAGTTTTTGATACTCTATACAAAGTTGGAGTGACATAAGTTGGGTCATATTTCGATGTCTTGATGGCGCATCACTGCTCAACATTGGTCATTATTTGGCATCTGTTGAGTTCCCATTGCAATTGAAGAGCGCACAAGCTCCATAAGAATGGGGATTCGGTTTCAGCAAGTTTTTTCAACTCCTCTAGTTCTTGATTAGTGATAGCAGAAGAGGCTCGCTTATCATGTGACGTGATGAGCCGTTGTTTGATGGCTTGCTCTGTAGATATCTCCGTGCAAAGCAAATCTGTAGCTGAGTGGGGTGCTTTGACGAATGCAAATTCCATTGTGTCCCATGAACAAGGCATTGTACGAACTTCTGTCGCAAAGGGCTCTTGTAAGAGGTCCAAGTCCAAGTGGTTATAGCTCAAAGCCAGTGACATGAATGTGGCATCTAAGCCTCTAAGGCAAGCAATGACGTCATCCCCTGTGTCCTCTGCTAGAGCTGCGACCAATGACAAGAATGATTTCCACTCATAGGAGGATCTAAGGCCTACAGGTGGTTGAGGTTTGACAAAACTAGAGAGTTTGGCAGCAGATAGTTGCAAGATCGATTGTTCCTGAGATTGCGGTTGGGTTGCTTGCCCAGCGGGCTGGAATGACTGGATTGCGAATGGGGCATCACTACCTGTGGTGGACATGGCCTCCTGAGTCTTGATTGAGTTGCGTGGGACTGATTCGGGAATGGCAAGCTGAGGTTTGGGCCAGTAGACCTAGTCGGCCTTCATGTGCATAATTAGTTGTGAGTCAATGTGCTTGGTGTCTTGAGTCTTTTGCGGCGTTAGGTGTTGACATGTTGTATGGTGGGGTATGGTTATGTGTGAGGGTGGCACTTGATCGGTGCTCTTGGTTGCTTTAGACTTAGGGATCCATATCCAGGCCTTACCCTCATAACCTTGTGCTTGCAATAGGGTCTTAGGAACCCATCGTGGCTTGACCACCTGTTGCTGTTTGTGGCTTTGTTTTGGCCTCCTAGGTTTTGAGATTGTGTTGTTAGCCGTGCGAAGGCATGGCCAATTGCTCTACGATGGTAGGTTCTATTGTTTAGGCACCCATCTTTACTAGGGTTCATGGGCATTGACCTTGGTTTCAACAAGTTGGTGGCATAGAGGCTTGGGAGGGTGTAACAAATCACAACCCTCCTCCTTGGTCTTGGCTGAATGTGTATCTATCGGTGGCATTGCGGGTCTAGTGGGAGCCATGTAGCCCTTGTTGAAAGCCACCACTATGCAGACATTGCCAAGGGCTAAGTGGATACATTGTGACTCATAATTGACATTGTAGTGAGCTTTCTTTTTAAAGGTTCGACCTAGTAGCAATTCGGTACTTGCATTTCCAATGTTTTGCAACACGTAAAATGTCATTGGTATGCTCTCAGACTTGATAGAAACTGTGGCCATGCACTTCCCTAGGAGTGCGTATGATCGACCCCCATATGGGCTCAGTTTGGTGGTACTGGGTTGTAGTTGTGGTTTGCCAATATGGATCCAATGATCGTGGGTTAAGACATTGAAGTTTGCTCCCTCATCAATCAAGGCATGGACAGTGCATGTTTGCTTGGCAGTGATTGTGATGCGGAGGTAGGTAGGTTCCACGGTTTCCTCATTTTCATCATCAATCTCTGTGATTGTGGCTACCTATGCTTTGACCGACGGTTCTAACATTGGTGATTCATGCAAGGGATGAGTGGGGGGATAATACTTCTTGATGCGACTGCCATTGAAGAGGCCTATGCCCTCGCCTTCCAAAGTCTCAAGTTCAACATTGCCGATTTGGCTGATGACACAAACCTTAAAGGGCCCTAGACCTTTAAACTTCATTTTTTGTTTATGCCCCTTAACAGAGTACAGGAGCACTAAGTTGCCTTGTTCAAAGTCACGTTGCTTGATATGCTTGTCAAACCAGCTTTTGCGTCGTGCTTTCTCGCATATGAGTGCATGGCTAGCTAGGAGACGAGTTTTCGAGAGGCATTCGAGTTCAATTAGACGTTTTGTCCACGCTTCCTTCCCTTCCCATCTTTCGTGAAGTGTGATCCTCAGGATAGGAATGAATAGCTCTACAGGTACAATTGCTTCAGTTCCATAGGTCAACCTAAAGGGTGTCTGGCCTATAGCCGTTTTGTAGGCTGTGTGGTAAGCCCACAAGGCTGCCATCAGCTTGTTATCCCAGTCACTGTGCGAACCACAAACTACCTTGGTCAGGATGTTTACTAGAATTTTATTGGTGGATTCCGCCTGGCCGTTTCCCTGAGGGTAGTATGGCCAGGATTTCCGATGGATAATTAGAAAGGTGGATAGAAGATGCGAGATCACTTCATTAACGAAGTGTGTGCCTTGGTCGCTAACCAGTTCGATGGGGTAGCTGAATTGTGAGATTACCTGCTTCCATAGGAACTTGGCAGTCATTTTTACATCACTCTTTCTTGTAGTCCTTGCCTTTGCCCATTTCGTCAGATAATCAATGGCTACAATGATATACTTGGCTTGAGAGTATTGTGCCGCAGGACTAATAGGTTCTACAAAGTCAATTTCCCACTTCTCGAAGGGTTGTCGTGTAATTATTAGGGTAAGCTCTAATTGATCCTTGCGAATCAAGAACTTTGTTTGTTGGCACTCATCACAGTGCTTCATGAATTGTGCCACATCACGAAAGAGCATGGGCCACCATAGTTGTGATTGTAGCACCTTGCGGGCTGTTGTTTCTTTGTTGAAATGTCCTCTAGCAAGTCCACTAATGTATGCTTCGAGGAGCACCCCTGTGCATCTCATACTTGCATATGCATCTGTGCAACAATCCGTCTTGTCCTATCCTATATAGCTGACCTGCTATCAATTGATAGGATTGGATCTTGAGGATGAGCCATCTAAGTCGGGCTTTCTTTATTGGTTGTTCAGGTAATCCATGCTCAAGCACTTGGACTATGTCGTCTGCCCAATATGGCATCAAGTCAGCTCGAAATAAATCTCTCTCGCTAGATAGGGTAAATAAGTGTGCGTCTGGCAATTCATCCATGATGCCTCGTCCCCAATGGCCTCTCCCATGGGGATGTGTGACATGTGGTCGACCATGTAGTGTTGTTTCCCTTTTTGTATAACCATAGAGAAATCAAATTCCAAAAGCAGTAGGAGCCATCGAGCTATGCAGCCTGTAGCACAAGGTTTGTTTACTAAATATAGCAAGGCTTAATGATCCACAAAGAAGGTGAAAGGAGTGGGTAACAAATAATGCTGAAATTTCTTCACGGTAAATACCATGGCCAGACCTTCTCTTTCTGTTGTCGAGTAGTTCATCTTGGTCATCTCAATGAGTTGTCTGCTAGCAAATCTCACTAGATAGTCGAGATTGTGTTCGCTAGGTTGGCACAACACTGTCCCTACAACAAATTTTGAAGCATCAATATGCATGTGGAAGGTAATGGTCCTCATATGCGTGTTGGCATTTCTTCAATCCATTCGAATGTAATCAATAGCTTGTACAAAGGTCTAGCAATCAATGCATAATTTAGCACAAACCATCGATAATACCCCGTATGGCCTAAGAAGCATTGCACTCCCTTATAGTTGGTTGGGGGTGAAAGATCAACAATGACCTTGACTTTCGAAAAGTTTGTGGCAATGCCATTTTTTGACACCACATGCCCTAGGATACATCTGTGCTTTACCCAAAACTGGCACTTTAAGGGATTCAAAGAGAGGCGATATAGGCGACACCATTCAAAGACAGTCTGTCTAAATGTTCTCTCCAGGTCGAGTGAACACACACGTCGTCTACGAAGACCTCTAACTCTTTCGTGATTATGTCTTTAAATATAGTGCACATAAGGCATTGGAAGGTGGCTGGAGCGTTCGTCAACCCGAAGGGCATGACTATGTAAGCGAAGACATCCCACTCAGTGGCGAATGCAGTCTTATGCCTATCGTCAGGATGCACCTGCACCTGATTGTATCTAGAGAAGCCATCTAGAAAAGTGTATGCCCTCTTTGCCTGCCACTCTCTCGAGCATCTGCTCAATGTATGGCAATGGGTAGTTGTCCCTCTTAGTTGCAGCATTCACCTTCTTGTAATTGACGCACACCCTGATCTTTCCATTCTTCTTCATCACAATGACTATGGGTGATACCCAGTCTGTGTGCTCAGTTTTGTAGATGAACCCTGCTCTCATAAGCTTGTCAATCTCTTCCTTGACCACATGAGTGTGTTTTGGATTCATGGGGTACAGCTGCTACTTGGCCGGCGTTGCGTCTAGCATCATGGGTATGTTATGTATCACTACACTTAGATCTACCCCCTTGAGTTCTTTTAAGGACCAGACGAAAACATCTATATACTCTCATAAGATGACAATGAGACGTGTCTCCTCCTCCTTTTTCAGGTCATCGGCAATAAAGACATGTTGGAGTGTCTCCCCTTCCTGGGCTAGGTTCACCTCCTTGACCTTGGTGGGTCCCTCGATGGGTTCACTTGTTCGCCCTTGACGTTTGGCACCCAGCGGGATCACTACCCTGTCGCCCTTTTTAAACTTTGTAAATCTCCTAGGGAGGTCATGTGGTTTTTGTTGTTCATCCGCTCTTGCGTCCTTAGACTGTTTTTCCCTTTCTTCTTTCAAGCGTCTATGCCTCAGGTGGATAGGCAGGTCTCCCTTGGTGCGTCTAGTCATGGGATGCCTCGATATTTTTGGGTCACTTTCTGAACTCACTTTCCAATGTGGAATCAAACTCCCCGTCTTCGCTATGGTTGAGCTCTTCATCGAAAAGATAAGCCTCCTGTAATTCTTCAATCCAGTCATCACTACATAGCTTAGCCATTGAAACTTTGCAAGCCCACATATAAGAAAGAGAATCATCTACTACGTTGTCTTTGCCCCTCGTATGAGTGATGTCAAAATCATAATTTTGCAGTGTAGCTACCCACCTATGCTGCTTAGGAGTCAGATTGGATTAAGTGAGAAAATACTTAAGGACCCTATGATCACTTTGAACTTTGAAGTGGTTGCCATACAAATAATGGTGTCATTTCTTTATTGCATGCAGGATAACCAACATATCTTGGTCATAAACATTCATAGCCATTTCCTTATCTGTAATCTTGCAACTTTCAAAGGCAATCACTCCATGCTCCTACAACAAAACAACCCCAATGCCTCGGCAATGGCATGATAAACTCCTTCGAAAAATCTAGGCATACTAGAATAGGAGCAAAAGTAAGGAGTTCCTTTAATTGGTTAAAGCTACTATCTACAAGAACATCCCAAAAGAAAGCTTCCTTCTTCAACTATTAGTCGAAGGAACTGCAATAGCTGCATAATGCTGGATGAATCGGTGATAAAATGAAGATGGACCAAGAAATCATCTAAGTGAAGTAGTGGTTCCTCTGTGTCATCCAATCTTTAATACACTACACCTTCTTAGGGTTAGTTTGGATCCCTTTTTCAATGACAATATGTCCCAATTATTCCACTTTAGTCTACATGAAAGACTGCTTCTTCTCCTTAGCGAAGGGTTTGTGATGTCTCAATACATCAAAAACCTTCCTCATGTGTGACAGATGGTCCTGAAGGGTCTTACTGTAAATCAAAATGCTATCAAAGAAGACCAAGAAAAACCAAAAGAGGAAAGAATGCAATATCTTGTTTATTAGACCTCTTGAAGGTAGCTAGAGCATTTGTAAGCCTAAATGGCATCACTAGGAAATTGTATATTCCTTGATCAATCCTAAAAGCAGTCTTGATTTCATCACCCACCTGCATACGGATCTGATGATACCCTGAGCTCAAATTTAACTTCGTAAAGAATCTAGCCCCCTTGAGCTCATTAGGTAAATAATCAATCCTGGGTATTGGGTGCATGTTCTTCACTATGATCTTATTAAGATCCCTGTAGTCAATACACATCCTGAAATATCCATCTTTCTTTTATACTAACACGATTGGAGATGCATAGGGTGAAAAACTAGGTTCAATGAATCCCATTTCAAGAAGCTCCTTGATTTGCTTGGCTATCTCTTCCCACTCACACTTGGACAATCTATAGGGTGGCTTATTGATTGGCTTTGAGTTGGGCTCCAAATCAATGGGGTAATCTACTGCTCTCTTGGGAGGCAATGAAGTAGGCACCTCAAACAAATCCATATACTCCTCAAGAAGAGCTTTCAAGGCTGGGTGAATTGTTGAATTTGTGGACTGATCTTCAATCTCTTTATTCAAATGCAAAACAAATATCTATGATGAGCATCTCTTGTACTCCTTTTTGAGTTGTTGAATGGTGATAAGCTAAAAATCTAATTTACTAGGAATTCCTTGTAAATGCATGAACTGTCCATCATAGATAAGCTCCATATACAACTATGAGAAATCCACAGTGATTTTTCCTAATGTCATCAACCAATCACAATTGAGTACAATATCTATAGGCCCCATTTCCAAGGTAATCAAGTTCACTTTTGGTTCATAATTCTCAGCCAACTACTATAAAGAAACATGTGGAGCATATTTGGGTGATGATTTCTTCTTCACCATTGGCCACCTAAACTCTTATGGGTTGTTGTAAGTCAGTGGAAAGACAAATTTAGCTTGTCTATAATGGACTTATTCATAAAACTTTGTGTACTGCCACTATATATAAAAATAAACACGGCCTTCCCATGAATGTTACCCTTCATACAAAGTGTGTTAGGGCTCTTAGAACCTGTCCAAGCATCCATGGAAATGGAACAACTAGTGGTAGAGCAAGTGGCTCATCATAAATTCCTCCTAGGTCAAAAGGAATACTCCCACCTGGATCAAAAGGAAAAGAGTCAGTCAGATCATAAAAATATTCTTGCCTAACTTCTTCCTCAAGATCATCATTTTCAATAGTAGGTACCATTGCATTAGCGTGATCAATGTCCTCTTCAGAATCCTCAAAGACTAATACATTGTGAACCTTGGCTTTTGCATTTTTGTATGCATACTTTGTGGCATGATCAAGTGTATTACTTTACCCCACATTTGAAGCATAAGCCTTTTTCCTTTCTTTCTTTGTAGAGGTCCATAGGAATAGATTTTGGATTCATATTGGTTGAAATAGATTTAGGCTTGTTGTCCCCTTGTTTGAAATCAACTCTAGGACTATTTTTTATCCTTAAATTGCTTTGAGGTCTTGAAGCATTGAATGATGGATAAGTCAGCACTCTTAAGCTCCCACTTGGCACATGATTGCTGCCATAAACATTACCGACTTGTCCCTATTTGAAAATAGTTCTTGACTATCCATAACTAGGCTAAAATGAAGACTCTCTTCTATATTTCCTTCCATAGCGCTCCGTAATCTCAATAGCTTTGAAAAAATTGGTAGGGTTTTGCACCATAACATCAGCTAATAATAAAGGCTCTAAACCATACATGTACTTGTGGAGCTTAGCTTTATCACTAATGCTCTCTAGATACACGGTAAGATTGAGAAATTGGTTGATATACTCCCTTACACCTAGGCCTCTTTGCTCTAAACCATACCATCTTTGTTCCAATTTCTCTTTTTCAAGAGGAGAGACAAAGACCTCAACCATAGGTGTCTTGAATGCTTCCCAATTCTCTACAAGTATGTTCTTCTTTTTAATGTACCTCCACCAAGTATGCGCAAATCCCTCCAAATGCAAGGAAGCAAAATGAATCTTCATATCATTAGTTTTAGGGAATATATAAAAGTAAGATTCCAATTTGAAAATCCGTTCCTCCATATCAAATGGTGAAGATGATTGACCGTTGTACTTGGCCAAGATGATCTTATCTTTCAGCTCTCTTTAATGGAAGGGTTACTGTCCCAAAATTGAATGTTTATGAGTATTAAGCATGGAACCTCCAAAGTGGGATGAAACTCTCCCAATAGGTGGCTGAGAACCAGTATGAAACCTTCCCATTGGTAGAGGACCTCTAGGAAGTTGGGTATTCATCCCAAAAGCTTGAGAATTAACACCATTCAAACTGCCCAAATAGTCATAATGTCTTTGTGAAGTCACCTACTTCATATTGCCTATTTGGAATACCCCTTCTTCCAATGATTCTATGGCCTTAACCATTCCAGTTAGGTGGATAAAGTGGGACTGAGGGTTCACTATTTGAATAAGCTTTCTCCTTAGCTTCTTTGGATCCCATTTGCATTTGGATCCATTGGGAGAATTGAGCCATTATTTGAGCATTATATTCTACTAACTTGTCAATGGAAGCCTTTGTTTGGGTAGTGGAATCCACTGACTTCTCAATGAAAAACTTTGTTTGACTAGTAGACAATAATATATGACATTGGGCAATGCCTATTCTCATGATCACACATGATGGTATTGTTGAGTGCACTAATTTTTCCATGCACTTGAGGCTCTTCAGGCTGTCTTGATGTATATTATCCAATATAGAATCTCTGATTTGCTTTGCATACTCATCCAAGACCTTATTTTTGCCTTTATGCCCTACCACAATAATGCAATCCTACAATACCCCTGTCAAAACATTGGCTATAACTTGCACTAAGAAGCTCTGATTCCCAAAATTTTTGATTCAAATTGAAGTCAATGATTTCCTTCTTAAGATGAGCTATATTATGCCATAACAAGTTTAGGATAGAAAATTCTACAATTTAATATCTGAGTCTGAACTGTCCAGGCCTACACCCTGTTTCAACCTATAGATACCATGTTTCCACTTGTAAGGGTAAAATGGTGGTTCCAAATGTCTACCAAACCCTGTAGGAGTTTGAAAAGGACCTATGGGCACCCTGTAATACATGTACTTTAGTAATGAATTTGGTACTGTTGAGATGACAAGCTCAACACATGCGGACATTGATGATGGACCGCCTAGTTAGATGGGTCCACACGTCTACACTTAGCACCTCGGTGGTCATTATAACTCTCACATGGCCACTGACTCATTACTTATTATATTCATGTTGTTACACATATTTACAGCTGGCATAGTTATAGCGCCAGTCGACTAGTGTAGTCGGTTATGCATTGTTTGACTTAGTAGGCCACTTTCCTTTTATGTTGTATCTTATCTATACTTTGTGTACATTGTAAAGAGTGTGGAAGAAGAAGAAGAAATCAGCAAGAAAACGTTTTGGCCTCCATCTCTCTTCTTGTCTCTTGAGTGAGCTTCTCCTTGTGCATTCTGTGTGTGTTCGGCGCAGCATCTTGAGCAACCCCCTCCACTACGCGATTCTTGACATGGTATCAGAGCCGCGCCATTGAGAGAGGCTGATTTCAAAGGTTGAAGTGAAGGAGAAGAAGCAAGATTCGAGCAAGCAAGCTACGGGTAAGAATCTCTCCCATACTTCCACTCCTTCTCTTGGATAGTGCCTGTGGAGGCACCGGAAGCAGGGCAGAGCAAAAATCTCAGATTGCAGTGAGATTTGGTGTGCGCGAAGAGCGTTGTCTATGATGGAATAAGATTGAATGAATGTTGAGATCCAATGTAATAAGCTCTAATTAATTGAAAGAGCACCAATCTCTGATCTATTGATCAATTTAGAGATTTAATTGACCAATATTCTCTCATCAACAAGTGGAAAAGCTTAAGCAAGTGGATTGTTGAGAGATTTCAGAGATTAAGCAAGTGGAATACATTGATTAAGCTTAAATAAGATGATTCATGTTAGCAATCCAAATAATGGAAAAAAACCTCCATAATCCACCATGAATCCATCATAAAGCTTGAACGATCCATAAGATCAGCCCATATAAGCTCCAATATGATCAAATCCGTGAATAATCAATTCCCCAAGCTTGGTTGAACACTTGAATGTCGAAGATTCAAGCCTCTTGAAGAAAAGCCCCAAAATAGACCTTCAATATGAGCTTCAAGAACCTCAATAGACTAAAATCATTGCAATATCTTCAATCTTGGAGTTCATTTAGCTTCAAAATAATGGTAAAGAAGCCTTGGAGGTCAAGAAGGTCCAAATATTGAAGAAATTTAAGCTTCTAGGTTTGTGGCTATGGCTGCCCTATAATAAAGCTAACCTAACTAGCCTAAACTAGCCTAGCTCCATGTCCAATCATGGATAAAGAAATAGGAAATCAACAAGATAAATTGAAAATGGAAAGAGACTAACCTTCATTAACATGGCAAGCTACCATAGCTAAAAAAATGGAATACAAGAAAGAAAGTTACCTAAAACAAGATGTCTTCAAATGATCAAGAGATAATGCTACATTTGGCTAGCTGCCATTTTATAGGTAAACCCTAGCTACCCCTAGCTAACCCTAATTAAGGTTTCTTTACACATGTATGCCCTAATTCATAAAGGTATTTACAAAGGCAAAATAGAAGGGCAAAATTTCCTACATGACAAACCATCCCCTCCTGAAGAAGCTTTGTCCTCAAAGCTTGAAGTACAATGATTACAAGGATGGTAGCAGCTGAAACCCAAATGTAACTCCAAGAAAAGATCTTCAAAGGATAGTCTTCAATTTGTAGAAGAAACTGCCATGAAATAGTAAACAGACCTGAAACAGGGAGCTGAAGAAGAATGAGCATAACCTTTAGTAGAATCATTCGATTGGGACGTATGAACTCTAGAAATAAAGTTCATAACATAAACTATCAGCTCATGACGAAATTTGCCCCATTTGATGAAGTTATACATATTATTTCTCTAACAGAAAATTATGACAGCAGGCTGTCCCTTTCTCCATGACATAGGAAGAGGCAAAATATTATCCCGGATCATATGGGATACCCAAATAATGGTCATCATCCATCAAGTCACTGCTACCCTCACATGGATCGAAAGGAAATCCATCATAGAAACTGTCATAAATGAGATAATCATCATGAGAATAGGTATCATTACCCGAGTCAAATGGGTATGACCAATCCTATCCATGATCCACATAAGCATCCTCATAGGCTCCTGGATCATAGGGAAAATAAAGATCATCATCATGAGCATAGATATCCTCATTTTGCATAATATCATCCAAGTAAGCATGATCTATGTCCATTGAAATACTAATGCTGCCCTCTTGTATGCCATCGTCATCATAGTTGTCTTCTTTTTCTTGATAATCCACGTTACCTTGCTCTTTGACTACATTGTCTGCATTAATATCAATCCTTTCTTCATCTTCATCTTCATCTTCATTTTCAACTTCATCTTCATCTTCATCTTGCTCTTGAAAATTTCTTGCATGTATTGCATTAAGTGACATTTTCTCAAACTACCCTATTATGTCTTCAATCTCATTATCAGCATCTTTATCTTCTTCTTACTGTCCTTGACAAACTTGCACTTCCACTTGAGATACATATGCATTAGAATCCTCTAATACAAGGGCTGTAGCAAAATGACTATTCTTGCAATAACTTTCATGATTAGGAGACCATTGACTATCACATTTATAGCATATGAGTTGTCTTCTCATTTCCATCAGCTCTTGATGAGGTATAATCTTTCTACAGGTGCCAAAAGGAGTAGGCCATTCTAAGACAAGTGAAATTCTAACATGTTGTGCCCTGCATACATTTGAATGACCAATAACATTATTTTCTCCACATTTGTAGCATAGGCCCCTAGAAGTGATATCATCCAACATACAACTTGATAAGTAGGTACCATGGACATTGTTGAAGGAGAAAGGATGTGTTAGTACTTCTTCTTCCAAATGATAATCCATTGCATATGTTGGCTGCCCTTGGTACCCTGCATAGCATATCCCATAGGCATTATTTGCACCCATATCATGCTCATATGCATACGGTTGATGGTGCCCACCATTTGTACATAATACACAAGCATCATATTGCCCATATGGATCATTATAAGCATGATTATACACCCTTCCAACAAAATATACATGTCTATCTTCCATTTTATACATGCATTTTTGAGTATACAGCAGAAAAAAAACTCAAATATCTTGAGTTCCAGTGCTCCAAATAATGAACTCTTTGCCTCTGCTTGAAGCTTGAGAAGTCCTCTTTCTAATGAGCTATCAAATGTTGAAATTAGTTGAGTACAGAAAATTTTGTAAGCAATTTACTATAGCTATCTGAAAATTCATGCAACCTGTGAATGCTCTGTTTTGGTCATTTAATGACTTGTACCCTCATTTTCAAGTATATACCAATCATGCGGACCTGTAAGAGAACTCCATACATCTTCCAAAGTTGAAAATACCCTCTGCAATAACCAAAATGGCTGAAGTAATCCGTTGCAGAGTGCAAGATCAATGAGACCCTGTTTGCATATCCTGTCCCAACACTTCAATGCTAATGTAATGTGTAATGGTCATAAGAAACATGCATCTTATTGCAACCAATTGCCACTATGCATTGTCATGCATTTGCCATCATAAATTTGCCAAATACATTTGCTTGCCAAAATCTCTTTAGCTTGTAGGAGTGATTCACTGGTTGAAGAGTGCTTCATTACTGATGATGAACCAAATCTTCAACCTTTGAACTCTATGCATTCTTTTGAGAAATGTAGATAGAATGATAGAGACTTTGAAAATGAAATGAAGTTCAATTCTTCATTGAAATTCGCCAAAATTTTGAAGTACTATGTTGTACATCATTCCCATGAAAAGAAAGAACTCCAAACCTTCAAAACTTGCTCAAACCTTTGTCAATCCGGAGTGGCCATGTTTGTGGAAGCTCTTGTACTTGGGGTTGAAGCATATTGTTGATGAAGAACCATTGATTAAAATAGCTTCAGTTCAGCTCCAAATAGTCAAGACTCACCATGCTCTTTGTTGAAATCAAACTCCCTACAACATACTCTTCTTCCATTAAATCCATTGATGCTCTATTACTTCATGTATGGTTGATGGAAGGCAAAATCCTCTTCCATTTGATAAGAGACCTTGGATATTGGAAGTAGGCAATCCAATTATGGTTGAAGAGTTCAAGATTGAAAAGAAACTCAATGACTTCAGTGGAAATTGAAACCTATGCTGTCCATAACCTTCATAGGTCAAGATAGGTCCAAATCTCTTCAATGCCAATTCAATCTTGTCCAAAGATTGAGGTCATGAGTGTGAAGATACTCCCGTGGCGGTTTTTCCTCAAAACCCCCTTGATTTGGATTGAGAAATAATGTCTAACATGGTAACATTCCATTTCACCACTATACTTGTAAGCCAAGTCTTGCTGAAATCTTGTGATTCTTTGATAAAAGTTTGAGGACCTTGGAGATTGTAAGAATTCTTGAAATGAACTAGTATTTTCCCCTCCCTTGTAAGCCTCATGGATTGAGGATGAAGGACCTGAATTACTACCCAACGTATGCAAAGATCAGCCCTCAAAGAGCTTAGAGCCTTAGGAGGCCTGAATGTATGCAGGAAAGGCTCTTAAAACCTGAGCACCAAAGTAAGCCATCTTTGCTTCAAAGAATACCAGTTGCAATGGACAAATGAATGTGGAGTTTAGGCCTTTATCAACTTGGAAAGAAAATCGTTTCCTATAGCAGGGCTTCAAAGAAGTTTTGTGTCCCCAGATAAACCAACTATTACTAGTGAGGGAAAACATTGAGGCTGAATACATAGCTCTCTCTAGTATCATCACTTTCAGGACCTATACCTCCTTTGAAAAGAACATTCCTCTAATACCAGAGATATGGAATTCTGTCAATTCCATAGGACCATCATTCTCTAGCACGGGTAATAGCAGTGCAAAAGTTCACCAGGCTGTGTTGCCAACATCACAAAGTGCAGATAGGTTTCCATCGATGTAGAAGATCCTTTCCATAAGGAGACTATCCCTGAAAATTTGAATGATTTCCACAAAACAGATGCTCAGCATGCTTTGACACAGCATAAAAGTGACTTGGTTCTCTAAGCCCAAAATTCTTGCTGCATTTAGAATTTGTTTCATGAACTTTAAACTCCTCCTTTATCAAAGACCTGCATAATGGAGCCATTGCATACCTCAAGCACAAACAATCTTCCCCACAAAACATTATTTAGATTCATTATTCAGATTTTACTGAAACACAGATCCAGGCATGTGTTCTCTGAGTGGAGCCGTGTAGAGAGTTTCTTCAAAAAAATGTTGATGTATCAAGGCATGACTTCGATTCCTGATTCTTCTCTCATGAATTTGCATCAGAAAGACCAGCGCAATCAGCCCAGGCCAGAAAGTTTATGGCATTTGAGCAAGCAATCCCTCTAGGTGTGTATTGCTTGGAGTAAGTTCTTGAGGTAATATAGCAGACTTTGTTGCAGATGGAGAATATACTCCTCATCACCCTGTAAAACCAATCCTCTACAAATAAGAGTACAACTGTGCAAAAATCAAACGTCCTGCTACACTTTTTCATCATCTGATTGTTTGTTGCTGTGGAGGCTCATTAGACATAGATGAAGGTAATCTGTAAGCCTCTAAATCATCCGACAAGATTTCTTTCAGCAAAAGATTGGCCATCTTCAATTGGTACCGCCCTCAAATGATGCAAATCAGACTTGTTCCCAACCATCATTACCACAATATTTGAGTCTGTGTGGTCCTGGAGTTCCTTCAGCCATCTTTCCACATTTTCAAAAGTCACATGCCTGGTAATATCAAAGACAAGAAGTACTCCGACAACTCCCCGGTAGTAATCACTAGTGATTGCTATGTACCTTTCTTGGCTCGTAGTGTCCCAAATCTAAGCTTTAATGATCTTGCCCTTGACTTTGATGCTGTGAGTGGCGAACTCGACGCCGATGGTGGTTTTGTTCTCCAAGTTGAACTCATTGCGGGTGAAGCGAGAGAGCAGGAGAGACATTGCAGATAGGGCTCGCTATTTTCCTTTTCAGGGCCATGTCACCTGAGGTAGTCTTAGAAAGGCTTTCTTGCACTGGTATACGGGTGAAGGAATGGATGAGATGGAGTTCACTGAAGCTGAGAGTAACATGAATGATCTGGTATCTGAGTATCAGCAATACCAAGATGCGAGTGCTGAGGATGAGGTAGATTATGAAGATGAGGAGCCAATGCCATGAGAAGAAGAAGATATGGAATAATGTTCTTCATATTCTTCACCGTGATGGGGAAGTATGTCAACAAGTGCAAAAGGCGCTTATACATACTCGTATACAGCAGAGCCAAGAATTAGAAAGGTAGTCATAAGACTACTCTATAAGACGCTTATGAGGTCAAGAAGTAAGCTATGGTGTCCATTTGCATGATAGAAGTCAGGGAGAGAATATCAAATTAGTCTTGGCCATGGATTCTTGAGGACACCTTGAAAGGAGAAAGAGAAAACCCTTGTTTCTTGAAAAGTAACTCGAACTTACCCTTCACTAAGTCCTTTAACCCTCAATTTGTCCCATTTACTCCCATTTTTGGTCCAAAACTTGATCACGACCTGCCAAATTGGTTGGAGCTCGCCATTTTCCACAAGGTATTGCCAAGATCCACCATCTTTAACATGGTTTGTAGTACAACTTGTCTAGTTACTGTCAAGAAGAAACCAAACCATGTAACTATGTCTTCAACTCCAATTACACAGAATTGATGCTTGTAATCATATCTTCCATGAAAATGACCTCCCTAGCGAGATCATAATCATGAAAATGATGGAATTAAAGCTTGCCTTGGATCAAAGCAAGGCTCTGATACCACTGAAATAAAGCTAACATAACTAGCCTAGCTCCATGTCCATCATGGATAAAGAAACAGGAAATCAACAAGATAAACTGAAAATGGAAAGAGACTAACCTTCATTAACATGGCAGGCTACCATAGCTTAAAAAATGGAATACAAGAAAGAAAGTTACCTAAAACAAGATGTTTTCAAATGATCAAGAGATAATGCTACATTTGGCTAGCTGCCATTTTATAGGTAAACCCTAGCTAACCCCTAGCTAACCCTAATTAAGGTTTATTTACACATGTATGCCCTAATTCATAAAGGTATTTACAAAGGCAAAATAGGAGGGCAAAATTTCCTACATGACATGCCCTGATGTGTTTTAGGGTTTTCAACAAAGGGAATGAAGATCAACGCTCCAATCTTGCTGAAACTTGATGAAGATGTTCCCCTTTGAGTGTGCCAATAATGTGCATCCAATCTGGAAGAGATTTGTAGTAGGAGAAGTGTGAGAAATGAGCAAGAAAATTAGTGCATTTTTTGGCACAAATTTTGGGCTGAATGCTGGGCCATTCTCTGCATCAATTGCTTGACATCGATGCTTAATTTGATGTGCAAGAGATGAAGAATATTCACCCCATGGTTTGGCTAAAAGAAATGGTCACTAGAAAGTAAGCTTGAAGAATTTATTGGCAGCCACCATTGAAGCTTCAGCCAAAAGCTTGGAAGAGAGAGAAAGAGAAGCTCCACTTGAAAAGTAACCACACTTTATTTCCCTTCTAAGCCTGGTTAACTCCCATTTGACCAAGTTTCCTCAAAATTGCATGAAATTTTGATGATGACCTGCCATTTTAGACGTCCACCACCATATCTGTCCTTGAAGATCTCCAGATATAGTCTCCTTCTAACTATAGATGCCTTGCAAACCTCTGCTAGTCATTGTCTATGTCAAGTACTTGTAGTACTTGTCTAAATTTGGTTTTAATGGAGAAAATTTGAAATAGAGAAAAATGGATCAAAGACCAATGCTCTGATACCACTTGTCAAGAAGTGCACTAGAGAGAGAAAAAGAGGAGAGAGAGATGGAGTGTAGAAGTGAGAGAAAGAGAGTGACGAGAAGAGAGAAATACTAGAATAGGAGAGAGAAAGATAGGAAAGAGAAAGAAGTCATTGAAGCTGAGAGCAAGGTGATGAAGAGAAGGACAATAATTTATTAATGTGTCAAAAGATGAGAAAAATTACATGTCCCTTCCTTTTATACCTATGTCAGTGTGACATGGCATCACTATTATTTACACACTAAATCCTTATTCTTTTGAGCTTCTTATAATTTCTCAAAGTTTCTCAAAGACAAAAACATTTTATGATGATTTCTATTCACATGGAGCCTATCATGGCATGCATATTATTCTTACACATCGAGCCTACAACATTACAACATGCATACACACAAAAAATTAAACATAGTCATAACTAGTTAAAATAATAATACATCAATTAATATTATCGACTATAGCTATATATTTATGTGTGTGTGTGTGTGTGTATATATATATATGATTATTTATTAATTATTATATATGTATATATTATGTAATTTTTAAAAAATAATTAATATATTAATAGAAAATGATTAATAGTAAACAATATTACATATATCAAATATAAAAGTATATATAATTCTGTGTGTGTGTGTGTATGTGTAATAGTTATAATTAATGTAAATACTTCACTATTCATAATAATTAAGTTTTAATATTTAATATAAATAATAACCATAAATATATATAATAATTAAATTTAATTTATAATGTACATATTAATATTTCATAGTTAATGATTAATGCGTAATCAATTTCATTAAAAATGAGTAAGTATAATTAATATTTATATTATTGAAGAAGTGTACAATTACATCATATGTATCATCATCATTATATGTATTAATTATAGGTCATGTAATATACATTTGTGTGTAGATGTGTATGTCTACGTATGTGGGTGTGTACATATATGTAAGTGTTGTATTTGATAAATGTGTATCTATTCTCTCTTCTCTCCTCTCTCTCTCTCTCTCCATTTTTATATTTATTTGGATGTGTGTGAGTGTATGTATTTTATGCATTCCTATCCAATTGTGTGGTCTCATAAGTATGAGTACTCTCCTCTCATTATTTTTCTCCTCTTCTCTCTCTCTCTCTCTCTCTCTCTCTCTCTCTCTCTCTCTCTCTCTCTCTCTCTCTCTCTCTCTCTCTCTCTCTCTCTCTCTCTCTCTCTCTCTCTCTCTCTCTCTCTCTCTCTCTCTCTCTCTCTCTCTCTCTCTCTCTCATGTGTGTGTGTTTGTGTAGGTGTATGTATATGAATAGTACACACACACACATACGTGTGTGTGTGTGTGTGTGTGTGTGTGTGTGTGTGTGTGTGTGTGTGTGTGTGTGTGTGTGTGTGTGTGTGTGTGTGTGTGTGTGTGTGTGTGTGTGTGTGTGTGTGTGTGTGTGTGTGTGTGTGTGTGTGTGTGTGTGTGTGTGTGTGTGTGTGTGTGTGTGTGTGTGTGTGTGTGTGTGTGTGTGTGTGTGTGTGTGTGTGTGTGTGTGTGTGTGTTATATGTGTCTGTCTATTTATCGGGTCTTATAAATGTGTGCCTTCTCTCTCCTCTCATTATTTTTATTTTCTCTCCTTTCTTTTTCCTCGGGTATCTCATCTTGCTTCACCTCATATATGTGGCATGTGTATGCATATGCATATGCACATATGTATGCATTGTATGTGTATCTGCATACGTGCGTGTGTGCATGTTTGCAAATGTGTGTTTTACAAGTGTATATCCATCCTTTCTCCTTTGCTTTCTCTTTCTCTCTCTCTCTCTCCATTTTTCTCGCTCATTGAACATGTGCATGCAATGTATAGAACACAAATGCACATACATTACCAAAAAGTAGTTGATTTTTTTAAAAACAAATTGAACATATGGGATGATAAAATTATTTTAATGGTTGAACATGTTCATGCAATCTATACGTACTCTAAAATCACACACGAATGCACATAAACTATAAAAACACACAAAAAATACATACCCAACTACACATGTATGCGTACATACATATGTGCAAAACAATACACATATATGCATATATACACATATGTATACTTATATATGCATACATGCTTACTTACATGTAAACATGTATATGTTCAATTTTTAGAAAAATCAACTCTTTTTTTAATAGTGCGTGTATTTGTGGATGCTTTTAAAGCATGTACACATTACATGCACATGTTCAACCATTTAAATATCATATCATCTCATATACCTAATTAAAAAAGAAATCCATATATATCTTTCTCTATAATTCTTTTAAAAAACTCTTTTTTTAAATAGTATATGTGTATTTGTGGATGCTTTTAGAGTATGTACACATTATATGCACATGTTCAATCACTAAAATATAATATAAGCTCATATGTCTAAGTAAAAAAGAAATCCATCTCTCTCCCTCTCTCTCTCTCTCTCTCTCTCTCTCTCTCTCTCTCTCTCTCTCTCTCTCTCTCTCTCTCTCTCTCTCTCTCTCTCTCTCTCTCTCTCTCTCTCTCTCTCTCTCTCTCTCTCTCTCTCTCTCTCTCTCTCTCTCTCTCTCTCTCTCTCTCTCTCTCTCTCTCTCATTTATGAGTCACATTTATCCTATGTTCAATTGAAAAAAAAAACACACACACAAATAAAAAATAAATATAACCTCGACTCACCTTCAAGAAAAAGCCTTCTTTATTTCTTGATTACCAAACTTCTCCTTCGTGTGCCGCATTGGCTTGGAAACCTTCCGGTTGGTTACAATCCCCAAGGCCTCTAAATAATATATAAAATAGATAGAATATAACTTTCAAAATAAAGAATAAATAAGAATACATCATGACAATGCTAGTGTAGTATATGCTTCATTGCCATACCACATATATTAGGTGTAAATGGATGGTCCACACATATGTTTAGGTTCCTAGATCAAAAGAGAAACACTCCATCTAGACATACCTCAATTGTCCACTTGGCTCTCTACTGATATCACTAGCCATTGCTTTCTCATGGTACCATTGTCTTATAGACATACTAGGTGCATATCATAGTTCTCTATCTCAATTATATGTTCTAGAGATTAGATAGTCCATGGAAAGAACTAGCACTTCTTGGATATTCTAATGTGGTTCATAGATAATATTAGAATTAAGTGCACTTTTTGAATTTGGATGGTCCTTAGCTCCCACTTTGAAGGTGTCCTAAGGGGGCATAGGCTTAGCCATTTAATGTAGGGGTCATTGGAACCTTTGGCTTGGAGATTGGACATGGCTGCACCATTCTTTCTTTTTCCTTGTATGATACATTTTTTACACTTGTAGGAGTGTTATTTGCATGCAACCTGCCACTTTATGGTATCTCACTAGAAGAGGACTCTTTTGACCCACACAATATTTGTGGCTATGGATCCATATTTTCTACAATCACCTTTTCTTTTTCATCATCTGCAACAATATGTTTTTCAATAACATATCGACTACTCATCTCATCAAACACAATATCTATGCTCACTCCTAACTTGCATGTAACTAGATTATAACACATGTAACCCTTTTACTCAAGGGAATAGACGACAAATGCATAATTTTTAGCATTCGAATTCAACTTATTTCTTAACTCATCTCAAGGACATATACATATGCAATGCATCCAATACTTTAATATGTGATAAATCTAGTTTCTTACCAATAATCTTCTCCTCTAGTTTCCCATCATGCATTGTAGCAATGGAAGTCCTACTCATAATGATATACACAACTATAGAGATAGCTTCATCCCAATAATAATGAGGTATATTCTTTTTAGTCATCAAGTCTTGTGCACTTTCTACAATGTGCATGTTCTTCCTTTCCGCTATACCATTCTATTATGGAGTGCATCTGTATGTAAATTGCCTTTTTTAATTCCATGTTGTTTTAGACTTGAGGGCTTCTCTGATACTATCAAAAGATGGGGAAGATAGAGGAATCTTGAGATCTTGCAAGACACAAAACACATAGAGGGAATGCACATAAGATAGGAAGTTGAAACCCTAATATTTGTTATTATTCTTCTTCTTTACTATATAAGTATACTATAAATAAGAGAGAGTACAACATACATAATATACAAGTAGTCCATAGTGTAAACATGCTGAGTAGAAAGATGATTAGATAGATATCTTGTAACTCAGGTAGGTGGGCTATAATTGAAAGCCAATTATAAAGTGTCACTAGAATGATATCCCTTTGTAGGTACCAACCATGTCAATGATATGGATGTGAAATCAAACATCCAGGTACATGAGTTTCAACTCATGTGTTGAGCATCACATCTCAACACTTTCATCTTTGTGCAAGGCAAAACTAGGCAAGTTTATCATGGCAAGAAGGCAATCAGGTGTCTACTTACACCACTTAAAGGTTTTGGCAAAAAAATTTGTTGCTACTTATGCTTGTGGAAGTTCCTAAGAGAAGCTACAATGTAAATATGAAGATGGCCTTCAATCAAACATCCAAGCTAAGTTGAATTATCTCAACCTACTTCACTTCACAATGTTATTTCCTATGTCTATGATGGTGAGAAAGAATTCCAATCTATTACTTACATTCTTCATGGCCAACAAACTCATCCATTACAGCGCTTCAATAATAATGATAACCTAAAGGAACCTTTCACTTCTTATCGCTCTAATTCTTTTTCACCCAATAGACCTTCTAACTTCTAACAAAAAAGAAAAATCAACAAAAGTATGCAAATACTAAGGGCAAACCTCAAAGGGCAAACCTTAATGCTCAATGAAAAAAGTTCAAGTTTACTTGTGATCAATTTGGACAACTAGATCATTTTAGAGCAAATTGTTAAGTTCAACTTCCATCCAACAATATTAAGACCATGTCCCAATTGCATAATGTTGAGGAAGTATCTAATTATGCTCCCAGTTGTACTACGGACTCATTCCAACAAGAGGTATCAACTAAAAAAAATCAAACATACTTTTTTACATGCTTTACTTAAGATGGAAGGTTCTATGAAATATTTTGATGTTATTATTATGCGTGATGATGGTAGTTCTCATGATTTTATTTTGAAAAAAGTGATTAGAGATTATAACTAAAAACTAGTATTTCATTATACAAGGTTAAGTTTGCAGCTATTAGATATAATGGAACCCAAGAAATCAAAGGGCTAGAAATTTCTGCGGATACATATAAAGAAGAACATGATTTCCTAGTTGCCCTTCTCCAATTATCAGACATCATCCTTGGTATGCCATTTAAACATCAACGTAATCCTGACATTAACTACATCCACATCCACTTTTGAATTTCAAGTCCAAACTATCTATTTGGCTATTGATCTTGAAATTGAATTGTTTCCTCTAATTGCTCACACACAAGCTAAAATAACTCTTAAAAAGTAACAAAAGGCATGCATGCTTTTTGTCAACTAAAGTAGAATCCATTGAATCCTCTACATTGACCAAGACCTAGAAAAAGTTATTAGATTCTTATAAGTATTTTTTGTAGATAATTATCCACTTGGATTGCCATTATCTCATGGAGACTTAGATCACAAGATAAAACTTTTCCCTAGGTAACTCCACTGCCCAAAGCTCTATATAGGCGCAATCCTTTACATAAAAAAGAAATGCAAAGACAAGTAATTGAATTGTTAAATAAGGTTTTTATCCATCTTATCACATGTCCATTTGATACACCAATCGTTTTGGTTGAAAAAAGGATGTGCATTGATTATAGAGCCCTAAACAAAGTGATTGTGTTAACAAATGATACCGTATTCCAAGAGTAGATGGTTTATTGGATAGACTTTGGGGATTAGATGTTTCAATAAGATAGATCTCAAATCAAGATATTAGCAAATTTATATGGATTCAACCGATGTATTTAAGGTTACATTAAAGACATAGTTTGGTCACTATAAAGTTATTGTTATGTATTTCAATTTGACTAATGCACCAGCTACATTTACATGGATTATGAATAAAATTTTTCTAGATTATCAAGGCTTTGTGGCTGTTTTCTTTCTTGATACACTTACTTTTATAAATCCAAAGAAGAATATAAGAAGCACCTTAGAATTATGTTTGATTTGTTTTAATTAAAACCACTTATATGAGAATCCAAATAGGATTTTATTGTTTCAAAATCAAATTGAGTATCTGTGACATATAGTTTTTGCTAAAGCTATAATTGAAGACCCTAAGAGAATACAAACCATCAAAGATTGGCTTAACCCTAAGTGTGCACGAAGCTAGATCTTTCCTTGGATTACCGAGTTTCTACCAAAGTCTGAAATTTTACATTGATTGATTTGCATTTACTTGTATTTTTTGTGAGGTGTCCGCCACTCTCAATCCAAGGCGCACCTTTTAATAGTCCATCAGTAGGTTTTCCAAAATGATGCCACCCGGCACTCCCTTGGAGTATCACGGGGTTTGTCACTTAGGCCCTACTAAGTCTACCTCACAACGGAAGAGTTTCAACTAGAACCCACTAGGATCGACTTGAATTTCTGGGTTCTTAAATCTGACGGGTCTCCTAACAACCAGCTAGTATCAGTAATTTCAAGTTTCCACTTCTACAGGATTACTCGATCTGAAGCGGACTTGCCATTGCACCTAGTTCAAAAGAGAATGGGAGACAGAGGGGAGTGCGATACATCAACCCTCCTACTCATAAGGTTAAACCTAGAAAAAGTTATTAGATTCTTATACGTATTTTTTTGTAGATAATTATCCACATGGATTGCCACCATATCATGGAGACCTAGATCACAAGATAAAACTTTTCCCTAGGTAACTCCACCACACAAATCTCTATATAGGCACAATCCTTTACATAAAAAAGAAATGCAAGACAAGTAATTGAATCGTTAAATAAGGGTTTGATCAATCTTATCTCATGTCCATTTGGTGCACTTGTCCTTTGGTTGAAAAAAGGGTGTGCATTGATTATAGAGCCCTAAACAAAGTGATTTTGTTAACAAATGATTCCCTATTCCAAGATGATTTATTGGATAGACTTTGGGGACTGAATTTTTCAATAAGATAGATCTCAAATCAAGATATTACCAAATTTATATGGATTCAACTTGTGTATTTAAGGTTGCATTAAGGACATAGTTTGGTCACTATAAAGTTATTGTTATGTCTTTCAATTTGACTAATGCACCAGCTACATTTACATGGATGATGAATAAAATTTTTCTAGATTATCAAGGCTTTGTGACTATTTTCTTTGTTGATATACTTATTTTTATAAATCAAAATAAGAATATAAGAGGCATCTTAGATTTGTGTTTGATTTATTGCATTAAAACCACTTATATAGAAATCCAAATAGGAGTTTATTGTTTCAAAATAAAATTGAGAATCTGTGACATATAATTTTTTTGAATGTATAGTTGAAGTCCCTAAGAGAATTCAAACCATCAAAGATTGGCTTAACCCTAAGAGTGTGTATGAAGTTAGATATTTAATTTGATTACCAATTTTCTACCAAAGTTTGAAATTTTACATTGATTGCTTTGCATTTACTTGTAATCTTGCATTAAAATATTATTTTTTGAAGGGATCCTACTAGCCAACAGAAATCTTTTGACACCTTGAAATACCACCCATATACCTATCCTTCATTTGCCAAAATTTCTCTTGAAGTTCTTCTTGTAGTTATTGATGCGCCAGTGATTTGAGCATAGATCCACTTCTGATGCAAAATGATCACCCTATAGCCTATGAAAGTGAATTTATGAAAAATCATTGAAATCTCTACAAATTTAAGGGGCTCTTACCTCTCTTTACTCATAGAGTTTATCTACAACAAGATCATTTCAAGATTTGATCAAGGTTAGTGACTTTCTTCAGCTCTTTCAAAGCTTCCATGGTAGTGAAATTTGGAGATTCTTCTTCAAGCATGAAATTCATGGTTCCTAAATTTTAAAGAGAGCTTAAGCTCTTTAATCCAATGTATTTTCAGTGGTTCTACTTCCTCATTGGCAACATTGGAGCATTCTTGGTGCAAATGTGCAAATGGAGCATTATTGAGCTATGCAGTCTAGAAAATGGGATTAAGCTTCAATCTTAAGCCTTTAATGCTTCAAGATTGATTTCAAACATTCAAGGAGAAAGGATTAAAGACTATTGTGCCAACATTGAGCATCGAGAAGCTTATCCAAGCATTCAGGAACATCTAAGTCTTCATCAAGTAATACAAGAGCTAGTTTCAACCAATTCTTGATCTCTCTCACCTATCCATTTATTGAGCTTCATCTACTTGATTGAGAGATTAAAGAATTGATTAAATTTCATTAAAATTAAGCCCTTCAATGGTCAAATCATCCCATTCACTCATTTTGTTGCCCTCTTGATTAAAATAGAGAATTAGAAGCCTAGTTTAGTATCACGGCATTGCATTAAACCTCTTATTCAAGAGTGAATTGTTGGTTGGATTTATTACTCTAACCTAATGTCTTACTAATTTTTTATTGATTCATGGAAAATATATATAAAAGTTTATTGTAAAGGTTAATTCAAGTAGTGAGTCATTGTGTGTTAAATCCCTCTCCCTACTTATTTTGCCATTTCCAGTTCTGTACACTTGCGTTACATGGAATGAGATGAATCGATATTTCAAGAAATGCATATCATTCTGATTGATTAGAATAGCATACCTATGTCATGTTGAGATTCCCATAGAGACAAAAATTTGGATGGCGAGGGAGATAGTGGAATAATAGAGAGGTGACCCTTCCTCTCTATTAGAGATTCCAAAGGGGTGCAACCAACCCACTCGAGGGGAACTTTACCCACTTCCCAGTGATTCGAAGCACATATAGAAAGCTCATCCTATTGTTTTACCTCTCATACAACTATGCACATGGAGGATTTAAGATTCAAGTGATCATGAATATTCAAACCTCTTGAAGATCAAAACAAGGTAAAATAAGACTACAAGGCACTGTAGGGTAGAAATAAGTCATTATAGGTACCACCCTCATCATCAAGGTACAAGTGCAAGTATTACAAGTTACTGATTATAGAATTTCTCTTGTAAATTTTTTATAATATACTAGCACTCATCTCAAACAAGGAATTATTGGCTTTGATTTGAACCACAAAGTTTAGAAATCGGAGTTTCCTAGATGAACTTATTTAATAGGGGGTCCTATAAGATTGCACTATCATGGTAGGTCACAAAGGGAAGAACAAGACCTAGGATGAGTATGCCCAACAAATTAGAGATTCCATGCTGGAAAACACACCTCAAGAGAGCCTTGAAGAGCCCCAATTGCAAGGAGGACTTAGCACTCTTAATCATACCATGTGTGAGCATGAGACTAGATCTACTCATAGGTATATACATAGCTACTATCAAGAGTTGAGCAAATGGTTTTGTCTAGCCATCAATGAATTCTTCTATTGAAAAGTTGGAAAACCCAAACGAAGTCTTTGAATTGACAAATTAGTAGAGTCCAGTGCACAAATTATGGCTCAATTCTCTCAATGGATGTAAATGCAAATGGACCAAGGATGGAAGAGAGAAAGCACAATCAAACAGTGAGCCATCAGTTCCACTTCAACCATCCAAATCTTAATGCTCAAAGTCAATGTATTATTGAAAAAAGGGGCATCCCCAATAGTCAATATAAAGTAGGAGAGGCCTCACAAACACATGAGACTATTTGGGTAACATTAATGGTGCTAATTCACAAGTTCATGGATTGAATCCTCAAGTTTTAAGGTATCATTTACTATTGGAAAGGTTCCAAACTAATTCTCATACGCCTTATATGAAAGAGTATAATCACATTTTGGAAGTTTAATACCTATCAATCATGATCAATCTATTTTGGACAATAACCTTTTCCTAAGAGAGACTTGAGATATCAAATAGTTTTGGTAATGTTTATGGCAACAATCATGCATCCAATGGGGGCTCTAGAGTGCCAACTTATCCCTCATTTAACACTTTTCCTTTTGACCTTGGTGGTAGTATTCCTTTTGATCCAGGAGGGATTGATGATGACACACATATTGCCACTATTTATTCCATTTCAATGGATGTATGGACATGATCAAGAAATTGAAACACACTTCATATCCAAGGGAGCACTAATGGAAAAAATGTGTTCATTTTGGTGAAAAGTGCTACTATTCATTAACAGCCATATATCGATTCAAACATTTTCCTACTGATTTACAACAGTCTATTAAAGTCTAGGTGGCCAATGGAGATGAAGAAGTGAGCAATCAAATGTGTGTTAAGGTGTATATTTAGTTGGTTTAAAATTATGGACAGCAAATGGACTTAATTGCTTTGGATATGGGCCCCATTGGCTTTATGTTGGGCTATGATTGGTTGATGTAACTAGGCAAGATTGTTATGGACTTTTCTTAGATGTACCTAGAGTTTGATAGTGGTGGATAGCTTATACACTTGGATGGAATTCATAACAAAGCCGATTTTCAAATTATTACACCAAATCAACCTTAAAAAGAGTTTAAGAAAAGATCCCAAATCTTTGTTTTGCACCTCAATAAAGAAGTGTCAGATTAGCCCAAAGAATCAACTAAGAATTTAGCCATAAAAACTCTTTTGGAAGAGTTGAAAGATTTGTTCTAGATACCTACAGCATTGTCCCCTAAACGACAAGTTAACCATCCAATTCATTTAGAGCCTCATTCAAAGCCAATTAACAAGCCACCCTATAGGCTTTCCAAGTGTGAAAGGGAAGAAGTGGCTAAGTAGATTAAAGAGTTGTTAGATATGGGATTTATAGAGCCTACTTCCTCAACCATATCCATCCCCATTTCTCTTGGTGAAGAATAGGTACCCCATCCCTAGGGTGGATGTCTCACTTGATGAGCTAAAAGGGGGATATTATTTCACTAAAATAGATTTATGATTTGGCTATCATCAAATTTATATGAGGTAGGGTGATGAAGAAAAGATTGCTTTTAGGATAGATTGTGGCCTCTATCATTTTTTACTCATACCCTTTGGATTGACAAATGCTCTAGCTACCTTTCAAAGCCTGATGAATAAGATTTTTTATCATTTCCTCTTCCACTTTGTGCTAGTATTCTTTGATGACATACTCATCTACAGCAAGACCTTCTAAGATCATTTGGCACATGTGTGATAGGCATTTGATGTCTCGAGGCATTATAGGTTATTTGTGAAGGAGACTAAATGTTCATTTATGGAGACTGTGGAATATCTAAGACACATTTTCAATGAAAAAGGAATCTAGAGGCTCACCCAAAGAAGGTACAATGTATTAAAGACTAGCCTATACCCACTACCACTACTTGCCCATGTGGATTTCTTGGTCTTTCTTCATTCTAAATGATATTTATTCAGCATTATGCTACTATTGCAACTCCTCTCATAGACAAGCTAAAAAAAGAAGCTTTCTTTTGGGATGCCATAGTTGATCGAAGTTTTACTCAGCTAAGAGACTTGCTTACTTCATCTTATATCCTTGTTTCTCATTACTTTTCTAAGGAATTTAAAATCTAGTATGATGCTATTGGTTAGGGAATTGGAGCATTTTTATTATAGGACTATGGGGTGATAGCCATTGCGAGTCAAAAGCTAAATGAAAAAGAGATGGCAATGAATGTTTATGGCTAAGAAATACCAGCCATTCTTCATGTGATCAAGAAGTGGCATCACTATTTATATGGTAGATGATTTAGGATGAAAAGTGACCATAGAGTTCTTAAATATTTTCTCTCTTAGTCAAATCTCACTCCCAAGCAATGAAGATGGATAGCTACATTAGAGAATTATGACTTTGATATCACACATAGCAGGGGCAAAGACAAATATATAGCTATTGATTACTTATCTAAGATGTGGCTTTCTTGTAAGGTTTCAACCATTTCTAAACTTCATGGTGATTAGATAGAGGAGATCCATGCAGCTTACCTTTTAGATCATGACTTTAGTCCCATATTTCAAAAATTATAACAAGGCATTATGAAAGAGAGCTCCCAATTTTAGGTAAGGAATGGTCTCTTATGGTGTCATGGCATGATTTTCATTCTCTATACTTCTCCTTTCAACCAAAAAATTATCCAGGAGATACATTCCTTGCCTAAAGCCTGGTCATTTTGGTATCTTTAAGACCTATGATAAGATTGCTAAGAGTTTCTATTGGAAGGGCCTTTGGAAGGATTTTCAGACTTTTGTTGCCAGTTTTGTACTATGCCAATAAAACAAGGACATCATATCAATGCTAGGTGGTTTATTACAGTCATTCCCTATCCTTGAAGTCAAATGGATACATATTACAATGGATTTTATCACTAGCTTACCTATCGTTAAGAAAGGGTAGAATAGGATTTATGTGGTAGTAGATAGACTCACCAAGGAAGCCCATTGTATCCCTATGAAAGTTCAGCTTATAGCTTCTCAAGTAGCCAATCAATTCATGGAGCATGCCTTCAAGTTACATGGTTTACCATAGGTCATAATGCATGACAGGGATGCCAAGTTTATGAGCAACTTTTGGCAAGTGGTATTCAGCTCCATGGGTACCAAAGTAGCTCCTTTTATATCTTACCATTCTCAACCAGATGGATAGATAGAGAGAGTTAACAAGTGGTTGGAGACTTACTTGAGACACTTTTTCCATGATATACAAAATGCATGGGATTCATGGTTACATTTGGTAGAGTTTGCCTATAACAACTCTACTCATTCTAGCACAAGAGTTTCACCTTTTGAGGCTTTGTATGGCTATAAGGTACTCCTTCCCATAGTCATTTTCAATGACAAAATAAACCCTCAGAGCAAGGAAGAGTTGGATTGCATGCATGCTCTCCTTCATCAATGTAAATTGAATCTAAATAAGTCCCATGATCAAATGAAGCTATATGCTAATGAGAGAAGATGGATTCTAGAGTTCCAAGAAGGGCATTTAGTGATCTTGAAGGTGGTCAAGTCTCACTATGCTAATCTCAAGGATAAAGTAGTACTTACTTTATTTTCTCTATCCCATACTTTGTAATAAGTTCCTTTTTTTTTGGAAAAAATAATTGGTTGGGGATAGAATGTAAGAAAGTGGGATGATTAATATGAGAAAATGCTAGCTACAATGGCTGATATATAAGATGTGAAGGACTTTATTTTTTACTCCATTAAGTTATAATACAAATTCTCTTCATCTTCAACCTTTCTCTCAGCTTCTATGGCTTCCATCTCACACTTGCCATCTTTATCTCCCTACTTTTAGCCTTTTCCTCTCCTCAACTAGTCTCTGTCCTTTGCACTCTTTGCCTCTCCCTTCTACAATCATGTCTTCTTTTCTCTCTCCTAGCTCACCTCTTTACAATCCTTTGAGCTTGAAATCCTTGATTAATCTCTTCTAAGTATTAATTAATTCTTCTCCGTGTCTTCTCCTCTTCTTTGTTTGCAAAATAACCCAAGAACAATAGAGATGGTAGTATAAATACACATTTTATTGTTAAGATAAAAGTTTTTCTATGTTGTGATTGCTTCGATAGAAGATGAAGGATATCAAGGATGTGAAGCTTCCATGAAAATAGAAGATGAAGTGGAAGAAAACATTGAGTGAAAAGAGAGAATAGAACATTTTTGCAAAAATGAAGGTAGGACATGGATTTCATTGAACTATTTGAGAATTTTAAGAAAAAAAGAGATTACTACAATGAAGGGAAAATGTTTGGATGCGTTATTCAAGAATTTCAAGAAAATAATTAGGAATTGCAAGGTTATGTGAGACTAATAAGAAATATCTCCATGTAATGTATTTAGTTGTA
Source organism: Lygodium microphyllum (assembly GCF_053477565.2). Classification (NCBI taxonomy): domain Eukaryota; kingdom Viridiplantae; phylum Streptophyta; class Polypodiopsida; order Schizaeales; family Lygodiaceae; genus Lygodium; species Lygodium microphyllum. The sequence goes on from NC_141160.1 coordinate 87,105,685, forward strand.
CCAATACCTCTTGTATTTTGTATCTCCATGAATTTTTACTCCAAAATACCTTAATATACTTTATTTAATAAATATTTCAATGTGCAATAAAGATTTCAAAATGAAAAAATGTCAAGTTTACTGTAATGGCAGCTTTCTCCCTATTGATTGAGAAGCTCTCTCTCTTTAAACTCAAAGGCCCAAACATAGTCAAAATCTCCCCTAGTGATAACAAACTTTGGACAATAGCTATCCTCATAAAAAATAATAGGATGATCCACTTGCACTAAACATTTTTGCATACACACATTGAATCTTGTGTGTTGTATGCCTGGTGAGCCCACACCCATTTCGTCCATTGATGTATAAGTCAAATTGATAAGCTATTTGCCTAAGGATGAAGAAGCACATTGAATGTAAAATCTATTTACTATGTTTTGTATCCTTGGTCTAGTGCCAAACTTTTTTTCTTTCAAGGACACATTATACTTCATACTTTGAAATCATGCAAAATATATATCTATTCATGTTACTTCAAACAAAGTTAGATGATCCTTGTAGCCAACATAAGCTTTGATACTAGCATGATTAGTTTGTTCAATGCAGAAATAAACCAAATTCATCTTGGAAAATAAATTGAGAATCCAATGAAAATTCTAGTATTCCACCAAGCTAACCATATTTCAAGTGTAATAATTTCATTGTCAATTGCCATGCCATGCATTCCAAAAATTTCTAAGATCCTACTTGCACATAACTACTACATTCTCAAATGAAGTATATCACTATTTTGAGAGTAGTTCTTATGCTCTTCCTATGTAGATGGTACTACTCATATACTATCATGCTTTGCCCCTAGTGGAATATGCAACTTCTCTCTTTCTTTGGTACAATGTTCTTGGCCTCACCAAAGTATACACATTTGAATAAGAAATAATTTTATTTAGTATCATTGATTATGAATCCTTAAACTCAAGCTTCTAACCTAGGGAGTTTACTTTTTGTCGAGGAGACATATCATTGTGACAAGAGAAGAATCCTAGAAAACTCCCTATTTATGGCTCATGCAAGAGTCATATTACCCCCCTTTTTACACTTATGCGATGTATAAAAATTTTTCATTTTATATCCCATTTTTTAGATATAAGATTTTTTATTCTATTTAGTTTCGCATATTGATTAAGCTTAAAATATTAGAACATTTCTAGCACAAGAATTAGATGTCGCACTTTAAAGGTGATATGTTGTCATGTCACTCCAAAAGTAGTATTTCATGATAATGCATAACCTTGAATACCAAAAAAGTAGTATTTAAAACATTTAACAAATAAATTATCTTTCTCCTATCTTCTTGTGCCCCCTCACCCTCCTTACTTTTATGGTTGAAGGGGAAAATTAATGGGGGCCTACACCTAATGCATATGCTTTTGCACTTTTTGGAAAAACCTTCCTCCACTACACTTATGTGATTTCATAAGTTGCCCATGGCAAACTCCCCAAGGCTTCTAAAAATCTTACTTTTCCACAACAGCATTGAGCATTCTCTAGAAAGCAATTTGAGAAAATTTATCCTTCATGTTCAACTCGCATATAGCATTAGTGAGGAGCCAGTAGATGAATGTTTCATTGGCTTACACTCTAGCATGACTAGCATGGGACACATGAAATCCCTTGTAAATCAATAATGACCTCCTTGAAAGGCTAAATACTCCTTAGTGATTGAGATGGAAGCAAGTTTTTATGCTCAAACAGTATGTTTTTGCTAGTATATGGGTCATAAACATGGGCGTACATGGTTGGCCATTTACCCTTTGAACATGATCAAAATGAACCCACATATCCTCGAGATTCCCAATAGATCTTATTCTATGCACCAAATCTAGTCCACTTTAAGCATCCTTCATAGATATTTTAAACATATTGAGCTACTATTTAGGATCCAACTATCTTGGCAACAACACATTAAGGATGGATGGATATTTACGCTTGTTTTTTAGATCAACAGCTACCTCTAAATCTTTATAGGTGATTATTTGTGCTAGATTTTTGTAATTCAAGCATTTTTCTATTATATTATTGTTTAAAAATGGTCTAGCATAATCTAGAAGCTCTTGTAGCTCAGCATCTTCAATTTAATTATTATTCATGTTGTTGTCCTCTACTAGCATCTCAAAAATCATGCCCTTTGCAATGCTAGTTTCTTGTTGCTTCACTATGGCAAAAGTTATGTTTTTTCTTTGGATATTATCCTCTCCTAAGTTCTCTCATATGCATCCTATCAATTACTAATATTAGTTTTACTCTACCTTTATTGGAAATCTAGTTGTTTGGCAATAATGTAATGTAACTATGCTTGCACTCACTCAAATAATATTTTCATAATTATTCTATTCCAAGCTATTATAGCAATTCCATAAATTTATTTTGCTACCAAGTGAAAATATATATTTCAATGGTTTATCTTAGCCTTTTGACCCAATAATTCATCATATCCATAATATTAACTATCAAATACCCAAAATTGGCTTGCCTAGACATAATAAATTTTTACTGGCATTTAGAAGTAGCCCACATGTAACATAGACTTAGAAGAAGAGTATAAGAATTTGAAATGCTAGTTATATAAAGTACATAAAGAATATTTAACATTTTTATTATCTAAGATTAGCCAAAGGTTGTAAAAAGATTAAGAGGCCCACAATTTGATAATTTGGTACATGAAGATATTGCACTCAATTTTGACATAGCCAAAAAAAATCATCTTGACCTGCCCAATGAAGAAGTGTCTATCAAATCTCCTTATCAAGCACTTTACTCCTCCCTAGAGATTGATCCATGTATCTCACCAGTGATCTTTGGGGAGAAAGAGACTCAGCTAGAGCCAAAAAATAAGTAACATCTATGAACACTAGTAGAGACTAATTAACTTCAATTTTATGCAATCTCAGTCCTCCATAGCTTCATCTAATTGAATGTGGTGGTTAGCCCATAATCACATAACTCGTTCTAAACTAGTGTAGGAATCTAAAGAGAGGGGGCTAGTCACCTTTAGTTAAGATGGCAGAAGCTCTCGTGGATGTGTGCGAGTACTACAAGAAGAGGACATACTGTGAGAACTAGCCACACCCTAACTTTCAACCCCTACCTTGCTTCCAAAGAAATGCCCAAGGAGACCCATAGCGTTCTCTCTTGGATCTTCTAATGCACTCCATATCCGGATCCAATATCTAGGCAAACAAGTGGTGAGAAGCTCTACATGGAATAAGTTAGAGAATTCAATGTTATTGGTACTTGGACAGTGATCTCAAGACTCTAAAATGTATGTTCAATTGTGACACTAAGGCATCAATATCATTGCCTTATCCATTTTGCATGAAAACAAACAATTTTTCTGAGGCCATGGATAATGTTGCATGGAAGAGAGTGTTGAGATATCGAGCTCCACTCGTGATATGCCAGGGTGACCATTGTGCATTTATGTCACCGACTTGTTAGCTCCAGATGTGGTTGGTACACCGCCCATGAATAATAGCTAGATGACAACTATCCTTATCTACTCTAGTTCGTGGCTCAGTTAGTATGCCACCTTAGTTAGTTGAGTTTGGTTTGAGACCCATATATAGGGTTCTTCTATTTCTCTATACTAGAGTTCTTTTTGGATTACACAACTAAGAAGAGGAAAACTGTTTTCAACCTCCACCTTTGTGTGTATTCCCCCATTGTGTAAGCGAGAAAGCTACAAGTGAGACTCCTTCCTTCTCTCTCACAATCTTGATATGGTATTAGAGCCTGGTTCGTGGTACGGAGCTCAAGAAAGCAAACCAAGTTCCCGGTGTTCTGGTAAGAGGACTAGTGTTGCTTTCATTTTTCGAGTTTGGGAGCAAGTCTCTGCAGCAGGTAGCATAGCCGAAAAGTGCAAGAGTGCATTGTCTCAGATTGAGACGCCCTTCGCGGTGTAGCAAGAGGGCAGTATATGCAGTGGGAAAGGGCTTTGGCCCTTGGTTGCCCTGTTTTTTTGATTCGAGACCATTTCGGGCCCTGTTTTGGAGGCGAAAGTTACCGTAGAAATTGCATCGTATGCCTATGCGCAGAGACATTGGGAGTTACAGAATCATCCTTGTTGCCTGTTGATGCAAAATCGTCACTAGGAAGTGACTGTGTGGTCAAATACCACTTTCATCAGTTTTGCAGATTTGCCCTTGTGAGGCTGAAGCTGTGTTTTTTGCAGTGACAGAATTTTTTACAGTGTTCTGTAATGGCGTCTGATTCTCTTTCACTGATTGTCACTGAAAAGGATGACAAGAACAGCTTCCAAGCATGGAAGTTTAGAATGACGAATTTCCTTATGGGAAAAGGATATTGGGAATTTGTTGCAGGAAATGAATAAGAACCAGTTCTTCCTGATGTTCCCAATCAACAGCAAATGCAAGCATTTAAAGGATGGCATGAGAGAGCCAGAAAAGTTATGTACTGGCTGTCTATCAGTATTTCAGACTCTATGATAGTGCATATTCAGGATGCAAGTACGCCAAAGGAGGCATGGGATACTCTGTCAAAAATGTATAGCACAAATACGCAAGCTAGGAAAATGCAGCTCAAGCAAGAGTTGCACAATGTGCAAAGAGAAAGTATGAGCATCAATGACTACCACATGAAGGTGAAGAAGATTGCAGATACACTTGCTTCCATTGGGTCGCCGTGGAAGATGATGATTTAGTTTCTATGACCTTGAATGGTCTAGGAAAGGATTATGCACAGTTCTGAACATCCATTTCTGTCCGTGAAAGATTTCTTGATTTTGAGGAGTTGATTGCTCTTCTAATTTCTGAGGAGCAGAGAAATGGTGGTGCATCTTCTTCAGGAGGAACTTCAAAAGAAGCTGTCTTCTACTCAAATGCTGGAAGAGGTAGAGGCAGAGGTAGAGGAGGCCGATCTGGAGGCCATGGTAGAAATGAGAATATGCAGCAAACTCAAGAAAACCAGTCCTATGGAGGAGGACGTGGTAACTCTAGAGGCAGGGGGAGCCAAAGAGGTCGTGGTGGATGGCAAAGAGGGCAAAATGCAAACAGTAATGTTGAATGCTACTACTGTGGTAAAATGGGTCACATGGCTAAATACTGCTATAAAAAGCAGAATGACATCATGAATGGTAAATTGCAACAAGGGAATTATGCATCTTCTAGTAGACAGGGTGATGACAGAAATGAGCATTTGTTTATGGTGCAGCACATGACCAATTCTGTGACAAGTGCAGAAGAAAGCAACGATGTGTGGTATGTTGACTCAAGTGCATCAAACCACATGACATGTCATGTAGAATGGATGCAGGATGCAAGGAAAATGGAAAAACTAGGATTTGTGAAGACTGGTGATGATACTACACATCCTATTGTGCAGATTGGAAAAATTCCTTTGTCTATGCAGGATGGGAAAAAGAAATACCTATCGGATGTATTTCATGTCCCGAATATCACCAAGAACCTGGTTTCTGTTGGTCAAACGGTTGAGCAGGGCTTGCAGGTCAGATTTAATCCTCATGGATGCTTTGTTGAGGATATGAAAAATAAAGATCGCTTGATAGCAAAAGGAAAGAAGAAGGGCAGAATGTTTACGTTGGATGCAGACATGCATGAATTGAGTGCAGCAATGTTTGCACATGGGACCGGTGTAGTTGCAGATATTGATATCTGGCATAAACGCATTGGTCATGTTAATGTACAACGACTTAAATCAATGCAAGCCCAAAATATTATTGCAGGATTGTCTAAATTCAAGGTTGCAGAAATGCATAAGGTATGTGAAGCCTGTCAATTTGGAAAACAGGCAAGGAAACCATTTCCTAGACATGTTCAAGAGAGTAAGAAACCATTGGAATTAATCCACTCTGATGTGTGGACTACTAAAGCTGCATCTATTGGAGGCTAACATTATTTTGTCACTTTTATTGATGACTATAGCAGAAAAGTTTGGGTGTATTTTATGAAAAAGAAAAGTGAAGTTTTTGGGCATTTCAAAACTCTTAAAGCTATGGTTGAAAAAGAAACAGGCTTGCAAATAAAATGCCTAAGGTCAGATGGAGGGGGAGAGTACCTCTCAAATGAGTTTGCAAGGTTCTTGCAGAAGCATGGCATAAAGCAGCAATATTCATGTAGTCATACCCCACAGCAAAATGGAATTACAAAAAGAAAAAACAGGCATATTGGAGAGGTATCTCGTGCCATGCTCAATGAAAAAGACCTACCAAATTTTTATTGGGCTGAGACAGTTGCTACAGCAGTTTACATAATGAACAGGACTCCCACTGCAGCAATACATGGCATGACTCCAGAGGAGAGGTATACTGGTAGGAAACCAGATATTTCTCATTTGAAAATTTTTGGTTGCATTGCCTATGTTCATGTGTCAGATGATTTGAGATCCAAGTTGGATCCAAAAGCTGAGAAGTGCATCTTTATTGGTTACTCTCTGCAACAGAAAGGGTATAGATGCTATAACCCTTCTATTCGTAAGTTTACAGTGAGCAGAGATGTTGTTTTTGATGAGATGAGTAGCTGGTATAAACCAGTAAATGTGATTGATAATGTAGATGCACAAAATGGTAATGCTGCACAGAATTCATAGCAGTAGTCACAAGATATTAGTGGACCTAGAGTGTCCTCTAGCAGTGGTTCACATTCTTTGCCATGGACAGGCAGATTGAGATTAGGAGAATCTTCTCAAAGCAATGCAGATAGTGGTATGCAGGTATCACGAAAAGGAAAAGAGAAGGTAGATTAGCCCATGTTTGATGTGAATGCAGGTCACTCTTATGTGGATGGTGAATCCAGTGGCTTAGAACAGAGCATTGATGATGAGTTGGGTATTCCTTCTGTTGTTACACCTGGAGTAAGAAAGACCAGGGATATTTTGAGAGCATCTAGAAGTGAGCCTACTTTGCGCAGGTCTACCAGAGCTAGATATCCTGTGGATAGGCTGAAATATGATGGATTTATAGCCATTCACTATGCCTATATAGTCAAAGTGATATAGGAACCAGAACCCACTTCTTTTGAGCAAGCCATGGGAAAAGAAAAATGGGACAAAGCCATGGATGAAGAAATGGATGCTTTGGAAGCAAATGCTACATGGGAATTGGTACCTTTGCCTAAAGATAAGAATGCAATTGGTTGTAAGTGGGTTTATAAGGTGAAGCACAATGCAAATGGTTCTGTGAACAAATACAAGACAAGTTTAGTAGTCAAGGGGTATGCACAAACATATGCCATTGATTATGAAGAAACATTCAGCCCGGTTGCAAGGATGGCAACCGTAAGAGCAGTCATTGCTATGGCTGCATCAAAGGGATGGTCTTTACATCAGATGGATATAAAGAATGCCTTCTTGCATTGTGATTTGCAAGAAGAGGTCTATATGGAGCAACCACCAGGTTATGTGCATGATGTTCATCCTGAGTTTGTTTGCAGGTTGAAGAAAGCCTTGTATGGCTTGAAGCAAGCACCTAGAGCATGGTCTGACAAGATAGGACAGTATCTTGTCACTATTGGTTTTCAGATTTCCAAGGCAGATTTCTCACTTTATGTAAGAAAAACAGAGAAATGTATTATGCTGCTAGTCATTTATGTTGATGATTTGATTATCATAGGTGATAGTGATGAAGATTATCCTTCATGTGAAAATGCTATTGAAGCAGAAGTTTGAGATGAAGGATTTGGGAGAGCTGTGTTATTTCTTGGGCATTGAGGTGATCAGATCACCAAGTGGGATACAGCTCTTGCAAAGGCAGTATGGATTGGACATGTTGTCCAAATATGGGATGATAGGCTATAAGCCTATTTCAATTCCTTTGGAGCAGAATGTGAATCTAGGTGCAGATGCTGGTGAGCTTCAGGAAGACCCTACTATGTACAGACGCATAGTAGGAAGTTTGATTTATATTACTATTACCAGGCCAGATTTGAGCTATGATGTTGGATTGGTAAGTCAGTTTATGCAGGCTCCAAGGAAATCGCATTTGGATGCGGCTAGACGCATACTCAGGTATGTGAAGGCCACATTGTAGTATGGACTATTTTATGAGACTGGGGTTCAAATACAGTTGCATGGATACACTAATGCTAATTGGGCTGGTAGTATTTCTGATAGACAATCTACCAGTGGATAGGTGTTCTCTTTTGGGAGTGCTGTAGTCACTTGGAGAAGCAAGAAACAGCCTACAGTTGCCTTGTCGAGCACAAAGGCTGAGTACAAGGGTGCAACAATGGCTGCATGTGAGGTAGCTTGGTTGCATAAGCTACTTTATGATATGCATCAACCTACAGATGGGCCAGTTGTCATTTATTGTGACAACATGAGTAGTATACACTTGGCAAATAACCTAGTCTATCATGCTAGAACAAAGCACATTGAGGTGCATTATCACTATGTGCGGGAGAGGGTTTTACTAGGTCTTATTGATCTAGTTTATGTCAGCACAGAGGATCAGGTAGCTGACATATTTACGAAGGCATTGGGCGCAGAGAAGCTGTGCAAGTTCAAAGACCTGCTTGGTGTGCATGAATTGGGATTGAGCTCGAGGGGGAGTGTTGAGATATCGAGCTCCACTCGTGATATGCCAGGGTGACCGTTGTGCATTTATGTCACCGACTTGTTAGCTGCAGATGCGGTTGGTACACTGCCCATGAATAATAGCTAGATGACAACTATCCTTATCTACTCTAGTTTGTGGCTCAGTTAGTATGCCACCTTAGTTAGTTGAGTTTGGTTTGAGACCCACATATAGGGTTCTTCTATTTCTCTGTACTAGAGTTTTTTTTGGCTTACACAACTAAGAAGAGGAAAACTGTTTTCAGCCTCCACCTTTGTGTGTATTCCCCCATTGTGTAAGCGAGAAAGCTACAAGTGAGACTCCTTCCTTCCCTCCACAATCTTGACAGAGAGGAGCACAAGCCTGCGAATAGAAAGGTGCCACTAAATAGGTCACATCTTGTTGAGAATTGGAAAGCCATATTTCCAATTAACATTGAGAATGTTCATTTTTGTATTTTGCATTGCCTCATGTGCATATATGGGAAGCTATTGAAGTTGACATCAATTATGTACACACAATGAAACCTTCCTCTAGACATGAAGGATCTATTGAGAAAGTCGAGGAGCTATTAAATTCATTAGGTGTACATGGAGGCAAGGTTAAGATTAAAAAGGACCAGAAAATATCATGCCTAACTTATGACATAGCATAGAAAATATCAATGAGTGGGACAAATGCGAAGAGATTATTGAGTAATATGGTTGGTAATCCATCAAAGTTAAAGTGGATGCTATGGAAAGATTTATGCAAATGTAGTACATCTTTTATCTTCTGAAAATATGATCACATTTATCATGTAACGTCAATTCATAAAACACTAAAAATATTATGATGGTTGAATACAAAAAAATAGAAAATATATTCGAGAGATAGATTCCAAGCATGCACTTGATTTTCTTACGGCACGTTTGCATCTCTTCTTGGCCTCTAGTACCAGGCCACTCTTGATGCTCTCCTACATGGTGGCATGGTTGGTCCCTATTCTTTTCTAATGCCCACAACTTCTAGTACCCTTCCATGTGTAGGCATGTACCAAAAACATGCTTCACCAACTCCTTTCTAACAAGAATCAGCTTATGCACATTTGAGGTGATGATGGAATCATACAACACTTCTAGTACCAGGTCACTCTTGATGCTCTCCTGCATGGTGGCATGGCTTGTCCCTATTCTTTTCTAATGCCCACAACTTCTAGTACCCTTCCATGTGTAGGCATGTACCAAAAACATGCTTCACCAACTCCTTTCTAACAAGAATCAGCTTATGCACATTTGAGGTGATGGTGGAATCATACAACACTTCTAGTACCAGGCCACTCTTGATGCTCTCCTGCATGGTGGCATGGCTAGTCCCTATTCTTTTCTAATGCCCACAACTTCTAGTACCCTTCCATGTGTAGGCATGTACCAAAAACATGCTTCACCAACTCCTTTCTAACAAGAATCAGCTTATGCACATTTGAGGTGATGGTGGAATCATACAACACTTCTAACAGGGCCTTCAAAATAGAGAGTTGAGTCCACCCATGTGGGGTGAATGTGGCATAGACAATGGCTATGTTGCCATTGGAAATCTAACCAATGTAGTGCCCTATTGAGGCATCCTTTTTGAAAACTCCATGGCCCTTTTGGTGACTTGCAAAATCATCAATATCAAGAGAACGACCTACATTGATATTAAGTTTGCCCAAAATAGCAAGCATAATAAAACAAAGTGTCTAGATGTACTATTTATACACTTCTTACTGAGCATCAATGGTGGCAACCTTTGAGGATTCGATAAAGTCCATACTTGACTTCGACTCATCAATCGAGGGAGGATTGCTACTCTCCCATGGTATCTATTCTACCACACCAAGTTGCCTTGCATTGCTTCAAACTCTTGGCTACCAACTGTGGCATGCTTTGCCAAGTCAACGGCATCTCCAAGAGCTATGAATGTGGTCTCTATGTCTTCAAGCTTTGGGTTGCTGACTTTACTGGTAGATGCTCAAAAATGAGGGGAAAATCATTAGCGATTGCCAACATCAAAAACACCTCATCCTCCCTCACTCTAAAAAATTTCTCCAGATCATGGAAAAACACAAATTCTTTATCATCAATGAAGACTTGATCATGCTATCTATACAACAGTTTGCATTTATGGTAGAGGGTGCATCCTTTTGCTAACTTGAGACACTCCCCCAAGGTATTTTCCATGCTAACTATAGCTCTATCAACCATAAGATCTAGAGCTTTGGCCTCTTCTGTAGCCTCTACTTCCTCTTTAGCATTATCCAATGTTGAAGGCTTTGGATCATGAATATCTTTCAGTAACCCTCCCACCTTCTCTTTAACATCCATGTGACTAGAGGGGGGTCTTCTCCTTCATTAAGCAACAAAATGAAGCTAGCCCTATAGCAGAGGTAATGGATGCCATATTGATAAATGTCATATTCCCTAACTTGCTAAGGAGAAAGGTACTTGAAGTTGATGGGGTGAGATTTACATAGAAACAACCTAATTGTTTGCAAAATGCCTCTATGCCGTTGATGTCCTTTAAGAGATTGCAAGGCACCCATTTCATGATGGAATTCTCAAAACTGATGATGTACTCTTGAAGGTATGTATTTATATACTCGATAGGATAATTCAAGCTTGGACCAAGCCATAATATTGTATTGTAATACTCGCTATCCAGACACAAGATTTGGTAGAGATATGTTCTCCAAGTGAATTTTATGCCATGAAGGAATTGCATGAAGCTAGCAAGAGTGATTCATCGTGGGAGGAGGGGTGGTGTAGGAGGCAAGTGTAAGGATGCTTGGGAGAGGAGAAGTGGTTGGAGAGTTAGAAAATGAAAACAAGTCCAAGTGAATAGTTTTTATAGGCAATGGACTTAAATTTTGAGTTTTGAAAAATCCATTAAAAATTTAAATATATTTTTGAGAAATAAAAGAAAATTACAATATAATTCAAAATATATAATATTCAAGATAATTAAAAATATATAACATTCAAGAATCTAGAATATTTATTAAAATTAAAAAATAAAATCTCTCAATCTATTGATTGTAAATTTTTGATACATCATTTGTCGCCATACAAAATCTAACTTTTTGCAAAGAACACGATACCATACAATTCTTCTCCATTCTTTTTTTCATTTGAAAAGAAAAAAATTAGATAAGATTCAAAATACTAGGTCCCAACTAAAACAAAACAATTCTAGTATTAAACAAACTCACATTTCTACCATTAATACGGAAGTTAAATATTATGGAAATTTTGAGGTCAATAAATGGCTTTGTAAAGAAAACAATGGCATTGTAAGGGAGTTTGACCAAAATATCCCTTGAAAAAAATAGAGGCATAGTAAAATTTTGACAAATGAACTTCAAACTTGTTAGAGATTGCATTTTTAGAACTACTCTTCAAGAGCTTTCCATTTCAAGCCCTAACAACCTATATATCAATGGAAAAACCTTGAAGAGTAGGTTCTAAAAATATAATTTTTGATAAGCTTGGAGTTCATTTGCAAAAATTTTACTATGTTCCCATTTTTCAAGGGAATATTTTGGTCATAGACTACCTTATAAGGCCATTCTTTAACCTCAAATTTTCCCTAATGGCTCTTTGTACAAACACTTTTCATCAACACAAGATGCTTCCGTAGATTCAGAACACTCCAACAATCACTCACTATGTGATTGACTCAATCATTCCACCTAACATATGAATTTAAATATCAAATTCTTATTTCATGTCTTTACTCCATGGAATCCAAGGATTCCATTGGCTGGCTTTCTTCATCCAACATTGGTGATAGAAGGGCATATACAATGATGAATGTACAATCAAGTTACAGAATGTAACACTAGAGACCACCACTTTACACAACTTTGTGCACATCCCCCAACCTCATTCCATCCTTCTTTAAAATTGAAATTAAGAAAGTCCTCACTTATGTCCTTATAAGTGAACATGGAGAGATATTAATGTGTATTAGTGATTTTGAAGATATATGAAAAATCATAAATTGGTGCAAACTATAAAGACCCATCGATCTTGAAGCACTTCCAAATTTGAGTGAGCTGTGAATATCATGTGCGATCTTCAATTTTAATATTTGAAGCAGTCGCTCATCCAAAATGGGCCATTCCAAAGAATTGAGAGATAGACAAGGAAGTAATTCAAGAGAACCATATGGATTAATTAATGTAAGTACTATATGCATGAACTTATAGAAGAAAATATTGTGATGTTAAAGATGTTGTGATGACTTTCTAATAATTGTTGTTTTACCCACATTTGCATGTAGAGCTTTGTATGTCCAAGACAAGCTTCTCAAAGGCTAATCCTTAGCAAGATTCAAAGGAAAAATATCTGATAGGAGAGAAAAAGTAAAAACCTCAAAAACACATGAGAAGTTAAGAACACAAAAGTTATAACTTTGAGGAAAAGAATTATTGAGTAATCCCAAGAGGTAGCTTTAAGTCCTTCACACCATACACACATTAAATTGATGCAATAAGACTACCATCTCAAGCCCCCACCACAAACCCAAGCACTCTTCCCCTCCAATGATTTTATAGTACACAATGATGAACTCATTGAGGCCCTATTGTTGAAGGCTACATGTAGACCCTTGAATCCTTCTTGAACAATGCTCCTTTCTATTTGCCATGCTCATCTTTTGTATTGTGTACATAGATGGTAGATATGCAATCATAAGGTCACCTTAGCTAACATGTAAATGCCATTGGAGTGGATTTGAGAAGAATACTACTTAGAAAAAGAGGAATGTGAGTTAGAATGCTTCAAAATGGTGATAGATATGGAGATAGAAGAAAGAGAGAAGTTGGGTGTTGTGTTGCTATGGCTGGGAGAAGCTAGGGGTTATGTGGCTATGGCTATACTTAGAAGAAAGAGAGAAACTAGTTGTTGAGTGGCTATAGATGGGTTAAGCTAGGGACTGTATGATTGGACCCCCAAGAGAAACACCAAGAAAACAGGGATCTTACTACAAAGAAAATCTATCTTGTATCATCAACAAGCATGTTCTTCATAATTTAATCAACCACAAGAAGAAAAGCAACACCATATGCCAATTCTCCCACGGATTTATCACAACAAAACTTCAACTCATTCTTCATATTCTTCATCAAAATAATAAGAGAACACAAATGAATGCTTCACTTTGAATGGAAATCATCACATAGCATTCATCTTCAATAGCTTCATAGCCTTCATAGTCTTTTCTCATGATCTCTCACTCATAAATACAATGTTTTACATGAAAAATTGGCTCTCTCTCTCTCTCTCTCTCTCTCTCTCTCTCTCTCTCTCTCTCTCTCTCTCTCTCTCTCTCTCTCTCTCTCTCTCTCTCTCTCTCTCTCTCTCTCTCTCTCTCTCTCTCTCTCTCTCTCTCTCTCTCTCTCTCTCTCTCTGTGGATTAGATTGAAATATTGAAGAAAAATTATCTATAATCCCTCTTTGCTCGTGGATAACCCTCCCAAGAAGTATGTCTACTCTAAAAGGTCACTATAGCCTCTACAATGTTCTTTCGCAGTTCAACAGTGTCACTGTCACTTTAGTCTTCACTTGAGCCTTTAGTAGCTACTTCTTCCACTTCTTTAAGCTATTTTGAACTTGTATTCATCTTCCAAAGATTAGAAAACTTCCCCAAGCTACACATTCATCCAATAAAACACTTACAAAGGTATACAGAGCAAAAAAAGAAACAAAAACAGAGGCTCTACACAGAAGGTCAATAAAAGGTCTATAGTACCATACAAAAGGTCATCAGAAAGCATTTAGCTCAACTAAAACCATTTAAAACCATTAAGAATCATTCAATAAGCTTCCAAACACTCTCAAACTCCATCAATCATCATTCTAATCTCTCATATAGAAAGAAAATATAACAAAACAAAAGCTCAACAGAACCAATCAAACACTATCAAACACTCAATAGAACCTTTCAACACATCGTATCTCCACTGAAAAACATCATGAGCTTCTCAAACCTATTTAACATTTTTCAAAACTCTCTCAAACACTTCCAAACCAATCAATTATCATTCAAATCATACAAAAATCACTCAAAAATCCAACAACAAAAACAAAAAACACAGTCATATCAACCCTCACAATATCCCCACACTCTATCAAGGAGCATCCTTGTGACCTTAGAAAAAGAGAATAAAAGTTCAAAAGAACAACTCAGCTTGATCTTCCACAATAACTTCAGGAAACACCATCCAAACATGACCCCAACTCATAACTTGCATCTAATAAAGAATTGCGATGAAAGAAAAACACATTTATCCATTAACACAGCTTAGAAACAGAATTGCATGACAAAATTTTAAAGAATATAAGAAGTTTCTTTCACAATAAGCATCCATCCATCAGATAGAATCATGAACCACCATCAATTAGCTTTTCAATCAGCTCCATCTTCATCTTCAACTCCACACAAGAAGTATCAAACACCACATATACATCATAGAACATACACAGAACTCACACAAACACAAGATAATGTAGTATAAATGGCACATGCTCCCAAAAAATGGAGAGCAAAGATCCTTTCCAATAGGATATTAAACCTAGTAGGAAAAGCTTGTGCAAAATAATATAGGACATCCATCTAAGCAATAGTCACATCCTCGTTAGGATTAATAGCCAAGTTCAGAATACTCTTCCGAGTATTCAGATGAGACTACTAATGCATAAAAGCAAGATACCAACAAAAATGAGATGCCAAGCGTACCAAGGTATCCTCAAAATGAGCATCTGCTCTAGCAAAATGAAGATAAGAAGTAGAACATTGTGCAGAAGTGTCCCATGACCCAGGAATAATAGGCCAATTAAACACTAGTCCTATCAAAGAATCATTCATGTCCATTATTGTTGATGGAGGATATCACCTTATACCCACCAGGAGTATCCAGCACTGATTGTGGAGGAATGTTAATATAGTCAAATGGAGATGGTAAGGAAATAAGAGGGAAATAGTGAAGAGGTGGGTAAGATAAATCATAAAATGAAGATATTTGAAGGGATAATGATGAGAGAAAAGAAGGAAAAGAAAGTAAAAACTTCTGGAAGGGATTTTGCTAGAAAAACTGAGGAAATAGATTAGATAATAGGAGTAGGCAAAAATGTAGGATCAGCATAATAAATAGGCATGTAGTAAAAACTGGAATTTGAGGGAAAACTGCAAGGGTAAAAGATAAAAGAGGGATATGATATGGATTAGAAGTGAGGATGGCAATATACAAGGGTAGTCAATAAGAAATTAGAAAATAAGATAGGATATCATGAGGATCATATGGGTAGATGGAACATCAAAAATCAAAAGTTGAAAAGAAATCCTTAGTGAACAAGGGATTGTTAGCAATATGGTTCAACACTTGGGATCACAATGACTGAATATCAGACTTATGAAAGACACTCCATCAACAATGAGGATCCATAACATCATCCGCTAAAGGAGGATACCAAGCATAGCCTCTACACCACAGTGTCTGCTAATGATAATTCTTCATGCCATCGACCACAATCATCTCAGCAAAATGTACATATATCACTGCCTGTAAAATCACATCTCCTACATAAAGATTCATGTCCTCCTCCTCAGGGATGTGCTGATCTCCTCAAAGATACATAAAAGATAATTATTGGGCCTCATGAGAGATTAACTCATAAACAAGTCTATCAAACACTGCTTTGAGTAAAGCTGCAAACCACATGTTTTGCCACCCATCCTCTAGAGGTCCTAAGTCCACATTACTTGAGGAAATATATAATGCAAAGCATTGTTGATGATACTTAATCCAACAGGATGATGGAGGTGATACCAATTTAGCATAGTGGACAAAATCTTCTTAAACACAATTCGTACACCGCTAAAGATGCTCTACCTTGGCAAAGAACCCATCACGCAGTTTAGCTTTCTGTTGCAACTAATCTAGCTCTTCCTTAGAAGATAGCAAAGAGGACATCACCGTGGCTAGAGGAGGTACAGAAAGAGTAGCAACTTTCTGGTTAAGTTTTTCAATAAACTTCTATTGCAACTCTATAGTTTCTTGGGAATGCTACACAATTGGCCTTCACATATACCAAGCTTATGAGCTGATTCTACCATTTCCTCAAGAGCTACATTTTTCTCATTGGTTAAGGACACGTTCTCTTCTTCTAAAGTGGCAACTTTAGCTTCTAACTCCTTAATTATGGCTTTTTGGGAATCCATCAAAGTTGTAGCTACAGTCGTTTTGTCAAGGAGTGGACTATGGAGAGAGAAAGAGAAGAGAGAAGGTGTAGAAGAGAGAGAGAAAGAGTGATGAGGAGAGAGAAAGAATAGAAAAAGGAGAGAGAAATACAGAAAGAGGTGAGAAGCCATAAAAGTTGTGAGCAAGGTGATGAGGAAAGAGACAGTAATGTATTATGTTTCAAAAAGTTGTGAAAAATTACATGTCTCTCCCTTTTATATCTATGTCAGTGTGGCAATGTATTAATATTATTTCTACACTAAACATCTCTTCTTCCCAACTTCTTTCAATCCATCCTCCCTAAGGCAACTCATCAACTATATCAACAGGAGCACCATAAAATGGCTTGAGCTGACTAACATGGAATACATTATGAATCTTAGTAGAAGAGGGTAGTTCCAATCTATACGCGTCTCCAATGCACTTCAGGATCCTGTAGAGTCCATAAAACCTGTGAGCAAGCTTGTTATTGGATCCATCCTTCAAGGTTAGAATAATAAGACTTGGGCACTTTGAGCAAAACTAATTCTCCTTCTTGGAACCCTAAGGGTCACCTCTTCTCATCTATGTACATCTTCATCTGAACTTGGGCTTTCCTAAGATTCATCTTACATTGCTGAAGAAGGGTTTGCATTCTTTTCAATTTTGCTTTCCCATGAGGATTGATTTTCTCATTGAAAATGAGTATAGATAAGGGCACCTTATAACCATATATAGCCTCAAAGGGTGAAACTCCAATGCTAGCATGAGTGAAGTTATTGTAGGCAAACTTAGACAAACCCTTAGGCTCGCCGATCATCTTAACAGCCTGTTTGTACTCCTCGTCATCCAAGAATGACAAGTTGATGGTAGCAAGCACATGTATCTAGTCTCGCTCATCTTTAGGACATGGGATATACTTAGTTAAGGGCCCATGGGATTTCTTGATCTAGGTATCACCCTTGAACATCGTGGAGATGGTGTCAAGGTCAACTGGTGCAATTTTCCAAGAGTTCAACTCTACTCTTACGGCTTCTGCTCTATTTCCTAGGAAGATGAGACCATTCCCCCAATCTTCGGTCACTCTGGCATTATGCATCCAAGGTCGGCCCAATAAGACATTGTAGTCCACTCCCTTCATGACTATAAATTCGACTGAGAATTGGACTCTGGCAATTTTCACCGACCAATTTTTTAGCACCCCAAATGGCTTCACTTTCATTCCGTTAGCTAATGTGACATTCAACCTAGCAATCTTGACAGGTGGGTTGCCCCAAGTTACCCCAAGTTTGGAGCATTGCATGCCTCAATACACTAATTCTCGCCCCTATGTCTACAATCAGTTTCCTTGTTGTGTCATCTAGGGCTAAGACCGGTAAGACCACGTGCATCTCGGTGCCTTCCCAAAAGCATTAACATGTAAGGATTTAGGCATGGATTGCAATGTCAAACTCAGTATATGTGTCTCTACATCATGTTCTTGCATCCCTACAGCAGCTTGCTCTTGTGACCCTTCAACCCACTACTTTAAGTCCCGCCATAGGACCAGATACTGCCTAAACAAATCTCCCATACTTAACATCACAAGGGTGGTCACTAGAGTGGTAAGGAGGTTGTCGGCTGCTCGTCTTTCTCCTATTTCGGATTGTCCTGGCCAGTGGACCTGACTGGGTTGCTAGCCCGTAGAGTTAAGGCTTTGCCTAAGTAGTACTACTTGTGGCACAATCGCATCTCTCAGTTTCGGTGGAGGGGGAAAGTGGCATGCCGATGCTAGAGAGATCCTCGATCTCATCCTCTAAGATGGGCTTAGCATCTTTCAGGTGTTCCTAAGCCTCCTTACCCGCCCCTTCACCTTCTCGATAGCCTCTAGTTGGCGCTTTGTGTTGTACTCCCCTACCCTAGCACTTCCCTTTTCAGTCTCTTTATGAGTTATCCCGCCATCAGCTGGTTGAGGGCCTTTCCCGCCTAAAACTAGCTCGCAATGTCTGTAAAGCTTGTCAACTCAGAAAGCAACACCATACCCCATTCCCTCAGCAATCCACACATGGTGCTAAGGAGCCTCTTAGATTGATTCATGTTGATCATTGTGGGCCAACATCCACTACCACCTTGAATGGTGCATTGTACTTCTTTTTTATAGTGGATGATCATTCTCGATACATGTGGGTGTACTTTCTCAAGCATAAGTCCGATGCTTTTACCTATTTCTATGCTTGGGTGCTGTTGGTTCATAACCAAACTGGACGTCGTCTTGGTTGCATAAGGAGTGATAGCGGTGGTGAGTTTATCTCCCACGAGTTTTCCGAGTTTCTACTAAAGCATGGCATCTCTTTCTAGCTCACCTCTACTAACTCCCCCCCTCAGAATGGAGTCATAGAGTATAGGAACCGGAGAGTCATGGAAATGGCACGCTCTATGCTGTTCGCAGCAAAGCTTCTTGAGTGCCTTTGGATCGAGGTTGTTAACACTTTGGTGTACATCCTCAACCAATATCCGACTGTGGCTCTTCTTCAGAAGACCCTGTATGAGGCGTTTTTTGGCTCTCTGCTTGTCATTTCCCACTTCAAAGTCTTCGGGTGTCATGCTTACACACACACGCCTAATGATAAGATAGGAAAGCTCACTCTCCAAGCTAATCTTATTTTTGTTGGATATTCTCCTGAAGCGAAAGCCTATCATTCGTTCCATCCTCAAACAAACAAGGTGATCGTTAGGAGGGACGTTGTTTTTTACGAGAGGGATATCGTGCAATCCTCTACACGGGATTCCGATCCCATTCCTCCTTCCACATCATTGGAGATCATGCCTAATGAGCCTAATCTACTTCCCGCTCCTGACATTCCTACAGATTCTTCATCTCCCAAGCCCCCTCTGCGAGACCCGTTACCTTGCTGGTACCAGCAAACCATGTGGTTGCTGGTACCAGCAAACCATGTGGGATTCAAGGATCCTACCACCGGATTCCACTCTGGAGGGACCTAAAAGATCTGCCTAGTTTGCTCCTCATGCTTCATTTGTGTCGTTGTATACAACCGATTACATAGCGCATTCTAAGCCTGATACATGGCAAGAGGCTCTTCAGTACCCTCATTGTCGAGAGGCCATGGAGAATGAGCTAGAGAGTATTGGCCGAAATGAGACTTGGAGATTGGTGGATCATCCAAGCCACAAGAAAGTCATCAAGACAAAGTGGATTTTTAGGACCAAGCTAAAAGCTGATGGGACTTTAGATAAGTACAAGGCTTGCCTTGTCATGCAAGGGTTTTGACAAAAGCATGGCATTGACTATGAAGAGACCTTTGCTCCTACTGTGCAGTTGATATCTTTCTAGTTGCTTCTCGTGCTAGCCGCTCACCACGATTGGCCGATATATTAGATGGATGTCAAGAGTGCGTTCTTGAATGGTTATCTGGAGCAGGAAGTCTATTTGGAGCAGCCACCAGGCTTTTCTTCAGGGAACCCAAGGGATAAGGTATCCTACTTGGTTGCAGAAAGCTCTGTATGGGTTAAAGCAAGCACCGCGATCTTGGTTCCATAGGATGGATGAGTTCTCGCGAACTCATGGATACCATTCTACCCCTTATGACCCGAAATGATGTCTCTGTCTCAGCGTCATGACTTCCTTTCCAAATAGGTGGCATTGTGGCACTCTTAGTTTTAAGCACAACTTTAGCTTCGGGTCTCTTCTTCCTTTGCCTGTGGCTCTTCTTCCCTATCGAGGCTGCGTCAAGATTGCTAGGACCTGGCAATGATATGCCGGCCCGCTTCATTTGTGCATGGGTCATGACATGCAATGGGATAGGTGTAGGCTTCCCATCCATATTCTCGACATCGAACAGCCCCAATGGGGCGGATGGCACATTGGCTGAGCTCGAGGATAGTTTCTGATTTGGACAGTCAACGAAGAGATGAGTGATTCCACACTCAGGACACCTTAGGTCAACCTTGTCTCTATTTTGTTGCTCCCTTTCGGGACAGCGTGATGAGATGTGTCTCGGGTGACCGCAAGTCTAACACATGATTGGATCTTGGGTTTGCCCTCCTAGGCCTCTACCTCATCCCCTACCTAACGCCATCAATGGTACTAGTCAATAGTCCATAAGGAATGCGACGTAAGGGTATATATAAGGCTCTTCCTCATTTGGCTCTTCCACGTAGTGCATTGGAGCATCGCTTGGTGGATGTCATGTAGGGATCAAAAGGTCTGGGTACTCCGGTAGGATTTATATCCATTTGGACAACTTAGCATCATCTGGTGCAGGCAGGGCCAATGGCATTCCCCTTTCGAAGAATTATTGCAGCCTGTTTGCTAGGTAAGGTTGACCGTATGGTTGTGAATACGGAAGTCTCCTAGATAGTCTACAATGCGCACCATCATGACCAAACCTACTGCAATTAGCACAAGGTCATGACCTGGGGCCTTGACACTCAACCAACATGTGGTTCCCGCCATGCCACAATACATGCAATGCTTAATGAATCAGCGATAAAATGAGGATAGACCAAGAAACCCTCGAAGTGAAGTAGTGGTAGTAGGTGTTGGCCAATCTTTAACACACTGCACCTTCTTGGGATTAGCCTAGATCTCTTTTTTACTAACAATATGTCCCAAGTACTCCATCTCAATCTACATGAAAGAGCAATTTTTCTCATTAGCAAAGAGTCTGTGATACCTCAATACATTAAAAACCTTCCTCATGTGTGATAAATGGTCCTGAAGAGTCTTACTGTAAATCAAAATGTCATCAAAGAAGACCAAGACAAACTAAAAGAGGAAAGGCTACAAAATCTTGTTCACTAGACTTTGGAAGGTAGCTAGAGCATTGGTAAGTCCAAATGGCATCACTAGAAAATGGTAGAGCCCTTGATCAGTTCTAAAGGCAGTCTTGATTTCATCACCCTCTCGCATATGAATCTAATGATACCTTGACCTCAAGTCAATCTTTGTAAAGAATCTAGCCCCCTTGAGCTCATCAAGAAAATTATCGATTCTAGGTATTGGGTACCTATTATTCTTTGTGATCTTGTTAAGATCCTTGTAATCAATACACATCTTAAAAGATCCATCTTTCTTCTTCACTAACATGACTAGAGATGTATAAGGTGAAGAACTAGGTTCAATGAATCCCATTTTAAGAAGCTACTTGATTGCTTAGCTACTTCTTCATGCTCACACTTGGACAATCTATAGGGTGGCTTATTAATTGGCTTTAGGGCAGGCTCCAAATCAATTATTGGGTGATCTACTGCACTCTTAGGAGGCAATGAAGTAGGTACTTCAAACAAATCCTTGTACTCCTAAAGAAGAGCTTTCAAAGCTGGATGATTTGCTGAATTTGTGGACTGATCTTCAACCTCTTTATTCAGGTGCAAAACAAAAATCCATGAGTACCTCTTGTACTCCTTGAATTGTTGAATGGTGAAAAGTTAAAAATCTAATTTACTAAAGATTCCATGTAAATGAATGAGCTATCTATCAAAGATAAACTCCATATACATATTATCAGGTTTACTTTTGCTTCATAAACTTTAGCCACTTGTAAAGAAACCTGTAGACATATTTGAGTGTTGATTTTTTCTTCACCATTGGCTACTTAAACTCTTATGTGCTGCTATAAATCAATGGGAAGACAATTTAATTTGTCCACAATGGATGTATTCACAAAACTGTGTACTAGCCCTATCTATCAAGATAAACACATTCCTCCCATGAATATTACCCTTCATACGAAGTGTATTGGGGCTCTTAGATCTTGTCCAAGTATCCATGGAAATGAAACAATTAGTGCCAGCAAGCAACTCATCATGAGTTCCTCCTGGATCAAAAGGAACACTACCACCTGGATCAAAAGGAAAAGTATCAGCATGATCATAAAAATGTTCTTGCCCAACTTCTTCCTCAACATCCTCATTTTCACCAATAGTTACAAATGCATTAACCTCATCAATATCATCCTCTAAATCTTCAAAGACTAACATACTATGAACCTTGGATTTTGCGTTTTTGTATACACACTTTGTTGCATGATTAGATGTATACTTTTTTCCACATTTGAAGCATAAGCCTTTTTCCTTTCTTTCTTTGTAGAGGTCCGGAATAGACTTTGAATTCATATTGGATGAAGTAGATTTATACTTGTTGTCCCCTTGTTTGAAATCTACTCTTGGACTATTTGTTGTTCTAAAATTGCTTTGAGGTCTTGAATCATTGAACAATGGATAAGTTGGTGCTCTTAGGCTCCCACTTGGTGCATGATTGCTGCCATAAACATTGCCAACTTGTCCATGTTTTAAAACAAACCTTGGCTATCCATAACTAAGCTGAAATGAAGGCTCCCTCTTCTATACTTCCTTCCATAACACTCCGCAAGCTCAATAGCTTTGAAAATATTAGTAGGGTTTTGTGCCATAACATCAACTAATAATAAAGAATGTTCTAAACCATGCATATACTTGTGGAGTTTAGCTCCATCACTAATACTCTCTACATACATGGTAAGGTTGAGGAATTGGTTTGTATAATCCTGTACAGTTAGGCCTCTTTGCTCTAATCCATACCATCCCTATACCAATTTCTCTTTTTTAAGAGATGAAACAAAGACTTTAGCCATATTTCTCTATAAGTGTAATCCATACCATCCATATACCAATTTCTTTTTTTCAAGAGATGAAACAAAGACTTTAGCCATAAGTGTATTCTCTTTCTTGATGTATCTCCACCAAGTATGCTCAAATCCTTCCAAATGTAAACATGCAAAATGAAACTTCATATCATCAGTTCTAAGGAATATATCAAAGTAGGATTTCAATTTTGAAATCCATTCCTCTAAATTGGATAGTGAAGATTATTTTCCATTGTACTTTTCCAAAATGATCTTATCCTTCAACTCCCTCTCATGAAAGGGTTGCTATCCCAAAATGGATTGCTCATGGTTAGTAGGCAATGAACCTCCAAAATAAGATGGTTCTCTTCCGATAGGTGGCTAAGAACTAGTGTGGAACCTTCCCATTGGTAGAGGACCTTTAGAAGGTTGGGAATTCAGCCCATACGCTTGGGAATCAGCACCATTCAAACTATCCAAAGAGTCATCATACCTTTGTGAAGTCTTACCTACTTCATATTGACTATTGGGAATACCCCTTCATCCAATGATACCATCACCTTGACCATTTTGGTTAGATGGCTAAAGTAGGACTAAAGGTTCATTGTTTGAATGAGCTTTCTCCTTAGCTTCCTTAGTTCCCATTTGCATTTGCATCCATTGGAAGAATTGAGCCATTATTTCAGCATTGGATTCTACTAATTCGTCAATTGAAGCCTTCATTTGGATAGTGCAATCTACCAACTTCTCAATGGAAGACCTCATTTGATTTGTAGACAATACCATCTATTCCACTCTAGATAATAGCTCCATATACCTTTGAGCATATCTATTCTCATGTTCACACATGATATTATTGAGTATACTAATTTCTCCTTGCATTTAAGACTCTTCAAGGCCCTCTTGAGGTGTATTTTCTAGCATGGAATCTTTGATTTTCCAAGTATACTCATCTAAGGCCTTACTGTTCCTATTACGAAGTGGAATGACGTGGCAAATCTAGCAATCAAACATCTCAACTATTAAATACAGACAATATTATAATATATAAAAGGATTTGAATAACTCAATAGATTGAGAAAGACAAGAGAAAAACACACGATTGGGCCCAACCTCCTCCATGGCAAAAGCCATGGTTTGCCATCCTTAATTATATGTATTATAGTTTTGCATGGATATCTGCATTCATATCTTACATATAATTACAAAGAAAGTACAAATATCAATTGAAATATAGAGTTTTAAGAGTCAAGAGGTATATTGTAACATGCTGCAGTTACTGTAGAAAATTCTGTGCTCTGAATCTTTACGTTTTGACATCACCATCGCATTTGGAGTATGCCAAAACCCCCAAAATGACTTTTGAAGCTCTGAATTCTGATTCCGGATGAGTGAGCAACAAAAAAACTCAGTTTTCACCCTCCTCTCCTGTTTTGGGTGCGATCTTGTTGCTTTTATAAAGAAAGCTAGAAAAGCCTTCTAAACTTAACCACATTAAGAAAATAACAAGGTATTCTATAAAGAAAGCTTATTTCAATAAAAGCACATCTTGAATCTCATATTCTAAAATAATATATTTAAAAATAAATTAATAGTACTAAGGACAATGATCTAATTATTACTAAAGAAATTTAAACTTAAAACTTATAAATAGAGTAATAATTTTAATAATATAATATCATATAAATACATAATATTATATATATACTTAAGATAACTAATTATAATTATGAAATTTACGCTTAGACTTACACTAACGCCTAGTGCTACCAAAAGCCACCGCTACCTACTTTACACATCAACTGAAGTATTCACAATTGTTAGAAAATAATAAGATAAACCCATAAAAGTGAATACCTAGCACTCTTCAACTATAAAATAATTAAATAGATTAGAACTCTGTCCTAACCTTAATTTAATACGATGGCACTCTAAACGCATAAACGTCCATTAAATTCAATATGTATTTTGTGAAATCACCCGCTGTGGAATCACCCACGTGCACATTAAATTAATCCAACGCAAGAAAAGGACAGGCGTCCCCATCAACTTCTCGCACAAGGAATTCACCTTATGTACAAGCCTCAGCAAATACATATAGTTTTACAAAATCCACCATGGAATATGCCTCTAGTTTTAGGGAATCCACTGCAAAAACCTCATGGAATCCACTATGGAATATGCCTCATGGCATCACTTTCCCTTATGATCTGCCATAGTAGTGTAGTCCTACAGTAACCCCCTGTCAAAAAATTGGCTATAACTTGAGCTAGGAAACTCTAATTCCAAACTTTTTTATTGAAATTGAAGCCAACAATACTCTCTTCAAGATGAGCTATAGTACGTCATAACAATGTTAGGATAAAAAATTTTGTGATTCAATCTTTGAGGCTAAACTATCTAGGCATGCACCCTGTGCTAACCTGTAAGTACCCTGTTTCCACCTGTGAGAGCAAAATGGTAGCATCTAATGGCTATCAAACCCTATAGGAAGCTCATAGAACTTGTGTGCACCGTATAGTACCTGCACCTATACTTGAGTGATAAAGGTGGTACCTGTAATAACCTATATATACCTTGCAATATCCTGTAATTTTCTTGTTTCACCCTGTTTTGATCTTCAAGGTACTTGAGTCTTTGAAATTTCTTCAATCTTCAATTCTCCACTCATTGTACCTATGTTGAGGGATAAAACGGAAAGACAAGCTCCCTATACAAGCTTCGAATCACCGAGAGGTGGGCAAAGTTTCCCCGGGTCAATTGGTTGCACCCCTTCATGATCTTTAATAGTCGAGGAGGGTCACCTCTCTATTGTCCCACTATCTCCCCCGGCATCCACCTTTTTCCTTGGTGAAAATATTAACATGGTTGTGGCATGCTACTCTAATCAATCAGCATGATATGCATTACTTAAATTTTCATTCAGTTCTTTACATGAAATGCAAGAGAATTGAAATTTGGCAAAATAATTGGGAATAGGGTCTTACCATGCAGTGACTCACTGCTGACTTACCCTTTTACAATGGATTATGATATATTTCACCATGAATGAACAATCATCAACAAATCATAGGTTAGAGAAAGAAATCTTATTAATCAATGGTACTTAATCAATTGGATTGAATGCAATGCTAGGATTTCAATTAGAAGCTTCTAATTCACTAATCGGATCCAATATGCATCAAATAAACAATGCATTCCATGAATGGGATGATTTAAGCAATCACTGGCTAAAATTTGATGGAAATGTTACAATTCTTTAATCTCTCAATCAGTTAGATGAAGCTTAGTAATTGGATGAATGAGAAAGATTAAGAATTGAAGAGGAATACATTTTGTATGTTTGATGAAGGTTTGAATGATTCCCAAATGCTTGATGGGGTCTTCAGTTGCCCAATTGTTGCTGAAATAATCTTCAATCCTTATGAATTTAATGCTTGGAAGCAATCTTGAAGCTTCAGATGCTTAAGATTGAAGCATTAAACTTGTTTCTCCCAAATTTTAACTCCATAGAAGCTCTTGAGCTCAATCATTGGCCATTCTTGCTCAATTCTTGCAATTTCTTCAAGAAACTTTATTGAAATGAATTCTCGAGCTAAAATGATGAAGAATCTTCAAGAAATTGAAGAGAAATTGAAGCTTGAGTTGAAGCTTTCATAGTTGTCCATGGACTATTCATTAAGGATTTCAAGCAAGTGAAAGGATAAGAAATAGAGCTTCATTTGGGAGTCCAAACATCAGAGACTTAAAGTATGTCGTGCCAATGATCCTTTAGAAGCATCAATGTTGTCCAAGAGCTGGAGAAATGATGAGAAACATGGCTAAAAAATCAATGCAATTTTTGGGTCGCCTTCATGTACGCATGGATGTCCAACGGTCAACAAAATGGTATGGTACCTATAGGGTTTGAAGTCTGGAAGGCCATTATGCATGCCATTGTTGAAGAGAAGTAAAGATTAGTGAAGGAGAAGAAGATCTTTGCTAAAAACTCCAAGGAAGGTTGACAATATATTGAGGAAATGAGAAAGAGAAGTCTCTCTTGAAAAGTAACCATAGTTTATTCCCCTTCCTAGTCTTTTTAACTCCTATTTGACCATATTACCTTTAAAATTGTATGAAAATTTAATGACGAACTACTATTTTGTCCTTCCACCACCATATTTATCCCAAATATCTCCAAATATAGACTTCTTTCAACTCTAGATGTCATGCAAGCCACTGCTAGTCACTATCCATGTCTTGTACCTATAGTACTTGTCTAAAATTGGTTTTTATGATGAAAATTTAGACTAAATATGAAAAAAAGAGGAGAAAATGGATCAAAGACTAAAGCTCCGATACCACTTGTCAAGAAGTGGATTAGAGAGAGAGAGAGAGACAAGATTGCAGAAGAGAGAGAAAGAGAGTGACAAGGATAGAGAAAGACTAGAAAAGAAGAGAGAAAGATAAAAAGAGGTGATAAGCCATAGAAGCTGTGAGCAAGGTGATGAGGGAAGAGATAGTAATGTGATATGTTTCAAAAATATGTGAAAAATTACATGTCTCTCCCTTTTATACCTATGTCAGTGTGACATGGTATTACTATTTTTTCTACACTAAACATCTCTTCTTCCCAACTTCTTACACATTTGTTTATGGATATCACTCAAAGCAGCCTTCTCAAAAGCTACATTCTTTAGAGCCTTGCTAAATTGAATGGTTAAAGAGTCCACTTTGCCTTGTAATGAGGTGTACACTCCTACATAGGTTATCTAAAGACAAGGGGTCGTGGAGGTCTCCAAAGCAAACTGAACACCAAAAACTAGTTGCGAAAGCATAGATCCAGAAAAGCACTATTTTCAAGGAAGGAGGAATCTTCAGATCTAGTTGTCCTTCCCGTTGTGCTACAAAGAGGTTGGTACAAGACAGGAATGAGGGAAGGGAGCTACCAAACACCTTAGGTATCAAAATTTGTATCATAGGGGTTAGAACATGGAGAGGATCAGAAGGACCCTATGTGCGGGACTTCTTTCAAATGATTTTGACAAGGGGTACATCTGCTAAATATGAATTGACTTACATAGGAGGAGATTTCCGTGAAAATAGAACAGGATGAGGCACAAAAATGCCACCTAGGGGAGGTGCCAATTAAATGATCTTTTGTAGAAAAACCCCATAGGAAATAGTATTGAGTTGATCGTTCATTACACATTGAAAATGATTATCCATTTTAGCCAACAAAAAGGTTTCCATAAGGAAGAGAAAATATGTGCCACTGATACTCTGAAGGCTTCTTGTGAGTCTCCAAAAAAGAGTAATAGAGCTTCGCATCCACTAGAGGGACTTTCAGAGCCATAAAGAGATGAATACTAGCTTTGCAAATACAATCAGCATCCAAAAGGAAAGTAATCATGGATTGGTAACGGTACATGCTAAATGGATCACCCACATACACACAAAAACCAGGAAAATGAGAAAGTATTGCTACAAAACCCACACATACCATCACTGAGACAGATAATAGGGAAAAAAATATCAACCAAAAAATTTGATTGGACTAGACTAGACCTCCCCAAATAGTCCACATCCTACAAAAAATTTGACATGACCTACGCATATATGTGACCAAAAGCTTCATGCTATACAGACATACAAGCACTCGAAAGCCCCATAGGCAAACACTCAAAAGAAAAGAAAATAGCACACATGTCATATCCCAACCACAATCTAGAAATCAAGACTAAACCATAGACTCGAATCATCAAAATAAATACAAATGGACAAGACCGATGTCTCTAACCAAGAAACCCCAATCCCCATAAGCGTATGGCATATACCTATCTTGCAGTGAAGTGGGTGGGTGAAAACTACATTACTCATTTTTATTATACGACAAATTAATCACAATCCATTATTAAATTTTCCATTAATGAGTGGTGACTCGTATTCACATCCCAACCCCTACTTAGACTGACTTGACTAGACTGGACGCAGGGTCTCTACAAATGTAATTCATTTTTTAAAATTAGATTATCTATAGCACAAAGCATATGCATTCATGACTTCGAAGGATTCATTATTATTTATAAATTAAATGTATGTATAGTGCATGTGTGTGTGCGTGTGCATTATGAATGGATTTTAATTTACAGAGTTAAGTGGGTTATGGTACTATGTGTGCATGCAATGGCGGGGTTGCTTTTATAAATTAACGATTTATTCCTTTTGATTAAAAATTCATGAGGTGTAATATGCTTGTTTGGTGGGTGCAACGATCAGTTGATTTTTAGTTACAATTATATGTGTGTTACGATGCATGTAAAAGAGGGAAAAAGAAAATGAAACCTAGTAATGTGTATGTGGCACTTGTAAAGTCTATTAGCATGGTGCAAAAGAACCAGTGTGACTCCCATGTCCCAAAAATTTCCACAAACAAGAGGGTAGCAGGTCGACCACAAAGAATCAACCTCATGGACAATGATAAAATTTAAAAACCTAATTACTAATACCCATACATCAAAATAATAAAAGGATTTGGTTTAATTGGTGAGTTATGGTTTGTTTATCTATCTTTTTTTGTATTTTTGTGATACTTATTTTCTTGTTAAGTGTGTTTATGTGTTTCTTTTTCTTCTCTTCTTTTCCATTTGTAAGTATTTTTTCTTTTGGTTTTTTTCTTTTTCAAAATATTGTGATTGTACTATCATTTTTTTTGTTTTGGTGGATTTTATTTATGTAAAGTGTATGTGAGTTGGATTACGTTTTGTTGGGTTTTTATAGGTTGGTTTGTGCTTGGTTTTTTTTTTCCTTTTAGGTGTTGTGTTTGTGGTGATGTTTATTTTGTCTTTATAAAAAATCATGTCATTTTGGTAAAAATAAATTTAAAATGGGTGGAATTTATATAGGGTGTGTGTTGGAATTTTTTTAAATTTTTAAGGTATTTTCATTAATTTTAACGCTTTTTTTATAAATGGGACCAATTTTGATTAATTTTTTAGCTTTTTATTGAATTATTTAGTGAAATTTTCCCTTTGAAA
This sequence comes from Lygodium microphyllum, assembly GCF_053477565.2. NCBI lineage: Eukaryota > Viridiplantae > Streptophyta > Polypodiopsida > Schizaeales > Lygodiaceae > Lygodium > Lygodium microphyllum. The sequence goes on from NC_141160.1 coordinate 87,136,105, forward strand.
TGAGCTATCCCAATTTCTAGAGTGTTTCAAACTATTCATATAAATTTTTTCCATTTAATTTGACTTTTTTATAAATTTTTATGGATTTTTTGTTAAATAATTAATTAAATAATTATGTGACTAAAAGGCGAGTACTAGTGACATGGCGTGTGAGCATTAGGCTACATGTGAACAGTAGCAAATCCATCTCTCGAAGAAGACCATAGGCATGTCCTCGTGTATGAACAGGTGCTTAGGTGGCACACATGCATGAACCAAAAGATTCGTGCACGAATGACCATGAAAGAAATCACATGAGACGAGCTCGACGGGATCCACATGGACACCCACAATGTGACATGAAGGCGGTTGAAGGAGGGTTAGAAAACAAAAGCGGAGGGCCAAATGTGGGGGCAGGGACCAAATATAGAGGGGAGTGCCAAATGTAGGAGAGGGTCCAAAAATGGGGAGGAGGAATAGGTTAATTCAGGGGAGGCGATAGGTGAATGTTGGGGCAGGTAGGTTAATTTGGGGGAGGGAGGTTAATTTAGGGGGGGTTAGGTTAATTTGGGGAGGGGGAGTGGGGAGGGGGGAGGGGGGAGGGGGGATGAGTGGGTGGGAAGGGGAGGATGAGCGGGGCGGGGGGTTGGGTAGGGTAGGCAGGGGGTAGGACGACAGGGGGTGGGATAGGTGGAGTGGGGGATGAGGTAGGGTAGAAGGAAGGAGTCTGAGGGCACATGAGGAGGATGAGGGAGAAGGTCGGCAGCCAAGGCAGAGTCAGCAAGGGAGAGGTAGGAGATGAGGCAGGCACATGGAGGCAGCAAGGGAGAATGAAGGCGAGATGGCCACACGAGGCCGCAAAGGAGGGAGCAACAAAGGGGGAGGTTCGCATGGAAAAACAATAAAAACACACCCAAAATTTGGAAAAAATTTATTCCAAACAATCCGCAAGTCGAAACAAGGGAAAACAAAAAGCAAAAATGTCTGAGGAATGGTGGGCGATACATAATTCCAATGGAAGAAAGGTACATTCACATGAAAAAAGAGGGCGAAAATGCTAAAGAAAACAGAATTAAAAATTAATAACACAAAAGTGGAAAGTCGAAACTAGGGGAAGGTAAAAGGAAAGATGTCCGAGGGGGCTAAGAGCTCAAGGGTATCCAAATAGAATGTCGTTCCAATTAGAAAAGAGCATGTTCATATGGAAAAAATAAAAAAATCACCTAAAAATAAACCCACAAACACACAAAAATAAATAGCATCCAATCTGTGCATCAAAAAGAGGGGCTACAAAAAGGAAAAGTGTCCAAGAAAAAGAAAACAACATGGTTATCACATCAAAGGTATGTTCCCATGGAAATATGTTTTAATCGTGTAAAAATCTTCAAAAATTAATACAAGAACCATGGCTTGGAACCAAGGGCCATGAAAAGGAAAAGTGGCGTGTTTAAAGGGACAAATAGGTCTGCATGATCATTTTGTAATTTTGTTGAACGTAGGGTGCATTCACATGGAGGATCAACAAAATGATAAACAACCAAAAGGGCAAGAAAAGACCATTGAAACGGGGTAAAATAGGCTAGGTGAGTGGGGAAGGGACCCCACATGCCATAAGGAAGATGGGGTATCATGTAAGGATCAATTAACATGGTGTTCATAAATATATGTAACCAAGACATGTAGGGACATGTCCCCATACTTAAGACATGAATAGATCGAGGGTTGACTAATCAACTGGACATAACACTTGACCATGACCTGTACCCATACGTCCCCATAGTTAAAATATGATATATGCATTAATGAACGCTAGAGGTAGAGTTAGAAATACTTGACCCATTCAATTGGTTGATGTAGATCGTCGATACATGCTGGGGAGTCAAAGTCATCCACAAGAGGTACCAAGGATCACCAGCAGCACACTTTTGACATGGCAGGGACCATGCAACAGCATCCAAAGAGGCAGTGTTGCCGATGAAGATCCGGTAAGCCGTCGATGGCAAAAAATACAATACTCAATCTCTATAATCACTCATGGTGGAATGATAGATTAGTTGCTCGCCCTATAATTCACATCACTTGAGGAGAAGGATTGAAACCCATATCTCATATCCGCTTTAGAAATCAACAAAAGGCATGGTTCAGAATGAGTATGCTAGCATGCACAGTTGATAGTGCATCAGTGCATCCCAATGCATCTAGCATAAGTACAAGAAGGAAGGCCAGGGAACCTTGTAGTGCAGTGTGCTAAACAGAGTGAGGTGTGTACGAATGATGATGGAGGCCCGTCCCGTGTGTACAGAGGAAAATGAGAATGTATTTGACGCCAATTGTTGTAACATCCCTCAATCCTCACCTCTCAATTGATGAAAGGAAAAACAATCATGCTCAGTCCCCCCTCTATCTCATGCTCTATTAAGAGGTGCAGGAAGGCAACCAAGTTCCTCACACCCATTGATGTAATCCTTAATGCCACTTGTGCAAAGGTTGTATTTATGCCTTGTGTACAATTGATGGTGCAATAGTGCATCACGCCCTATGCTGGCATACAGTGCAAGAAGAAGGAAGGCAGCCTTATAGTGTCATTCATAGGAACAAATTGTGCTTTGTGCATTGAGATCCCTAGCTTGTGCATGCAATGCTCCATTCACACATCTCACCTCTCTGTTGAATTTAAAAGGCAAAGACTGGTCACTCACCCCACCTTCTATCTCACACTCGTTGGATAAATACTAAGCGCATCCTATACTCACATCCCCATCCGATTAGGGATGAAATCTCACGTCACTCAAGGGATTGTTGATGAAGTTTGGCTTCATCTGGTTAATGATGTCAACTTGTATCGGTTGATGAAGAGGCATACCTAGGGAGGTAGCCAACAAATCTCAAACTTCGATTGCCAAATGAAAGATTGTGGGAACTTCTCGCTCAACTACTAAGAGCATAGACAATCATCACAACGTTTGCAGTATCCTCTATAGGGCTCGTCATGACATGCTTTCAGAACTATCCCAATCGCATCTCTGGCCACATATATACACAACAATTCATCTTTGCCTTTCTTGTATAGAGCGCCACACCTAAACAAGGTGTAGGGGCTGATTGCAATAGAAGCTTCTTCTTCTTACAACTAGAGATATTAAGAGGATACCATTGAGTAGCCAAGAGGTTGGCTATGTCTGCATACCATGGGATTACAATTTCTACAAGAAAAAGGGAAGCATTAGGGAGGTCGAGGCCATCCTACTCCTCTTTGTCGCTTTGAGGGATTCACGACAGATGATCAGCCAGGACATGGGAGTGACCAGGTTTGGTAACCACTTCAAAGTCAAACTCCTAGAACAAAAGAAAGCATTTCATCATTCGGCCTTTCACATCTGCTTTGTTCATCAAGAAGGACAAGGCCTCATGCTCCACATAGAATTTGAAGTGCATTGATAGCAAGTAATGTCAAAACTTCTCCAGGGTAAACACCATAGAGCGAGGCATTCAAGCTCCATCACTGTGTAATTTCTTTCTCAATCAGTTACTTTTTGGCTTGCATAATAGATAGGTTGAACTAACTTCAAGGAGCCTTTTTGACATAAGACCACTCCTAACCCTTCAATAGATACATCAATGTGCACATGGAATTCCTTTTGTCCACTCAGGAGGTTGCAATATGGGTGCTTCAATCAAGCACTACTTCAGAGTGTTGAACGCTTTGTCACAATCAGCAGTCCACATGTAAACTCCGCATCTTTCCTCATGAGCTTATGCAAGGGGGCTACCTTTGTTGCAAAGTGTACAATGAACCATTTGTAATAGCCCAGATGGCCAAGGAATTCCCTCAACTATTTGAGGTTAGTTGGTGCTATTAGAGCTACAATATTCTTAATCTTCGTTGGGTCTATTGCTATCCTTTGTGCAAAGACAATATGGCCTAGACAAACTCGAGAAGAGACTCCCAAGACATTTTTCAAGGTTGAGAGAGATCCCATACTCTTGATATCTATCAAAGCACTACTCCAAGTGTCCCCAATGCTCACGAATTAGGCTATAGACACAAAAGTCATGTAGACATATCTCAATGAAATCATGCAAATGATTTTGGAATGCGGCCATCGTCACTCGTTGGAAGGCAATAGGGGTATTATATAGATCCCAAACCGCATCATTCTATAAGCATAAGTTCCCCATTCTATTGTGAAAGTTGTTTTGGATTGATCTTCTTATGCGATCTAGACTTGGTTGTATCCACTAAATCTATCCAAAAAGAAATAAAGCTCATGTCCAACCACCTGTTTCCAACAGTTGGACTATAAAAGGGATAGGAAAATGATCATTCTTAGTCTTGGAGTTTAGCATTCGAAAGTCCACACATATTTGTAATTTTCCATTCTTCTTGGGTACTACCACTATGGGCAAAACCTATTCACTATTGGCCACCACAAGATATATAAATTCGACTTCAAGGAGCTTCAACAATTCGGCTTTTACAAGGGCTAGGTAATTTGGATTCATATGTCTCTGTGTTTGCCTCTCACAAGCTTGGCATAGCTTTAGTTCAATGTGATGTTAACACATAGTAGTATCAATCCCCTTCAAATCTATATATGACCATGTAAACATGTCTAAGTTCTCCTTCAGAAGGTCATGCAAGATCAACAGCTCCTCTTCCGTAAGATTGGTTCTCACCTTCAAGTGACATTCAGTGCCATGTGCATCCATGAAAGTTAATTGCTTTTTACCTTCCACTTTGCAGATAAAGGTCCTACGAGTATAGATCTGACTCCTTCAAGGAAGTGGTCTCCTCTTCTAGTGCCCCGCTGGAATTGACTTCTTCTGTCAATGAGGACTAGGCTAGCTCCTTGGGATGCTGAAAGGGTATTAGGGTTGTTTTGAGTTTGGTTTGGGAATTAGTTATCTATTGACTTGAAGACTCATCTCCTGAGGATGCCTCTAGGAATGCCCCATTACAAGAGCCATCTGAGTTTTGCTTAGGTTGTAGAACTGGTTGTTGTTGGCAAGGTGCACCATCACCACCCTCTCTTGAGAAGAGTAAATCTAGGTGACAAGAGCCACTACCAAAGGAAGGATTATTCTACTTAATCCATTTCTGATGGATATGTTGCATATGCTGGAACTCATTAGCCAGTCCTCCAAAGGGTACCAAAGGCATCCTATCTAACAGCATGGGGTCTTCAGCTTATATAGCCTCTAGGACTTCGCACTCATTTGTATCCTCTTCAAGCTAAATGGATCCTTCCAATTTTCTTTCATAATCATCTTCTACACTGTCATCATCATCCTCTTTAAACTCTGTCTATGTCTCTATAAGGGCTCTGTAAAAGAAGAACAAATTATCTATTATATTCTCTACCTCTGCTTTTGCATCTAACTCTGCTCATGTATTTGTCTCTATCTCTACTACTATCTCACTATCAAAGGTGATTTTCAAAGTCATTCCTAGATCATGCAGGAGGTATTCACCAATTGACAAGGACTTTTCTTCTTTCAGGAGTTGGCTTACAGTGTCCACCACTGTCAAGGACTGTGCCTTTGTTTTCTTGGGAAAGATCTTTTTAAAAGCTTCTTTGTCTCCTTATGTGCCATTTTTTACTTCGTTGGAGGAGTCTATTTAGACTTCAATGGAAGTAGATCCATTACCTTTTTGCGAGCCATACAATTTCAACACCACTTTGTTGGGTCCTCTACCTAGGGTTAGAGTTCCTTTGAACCAATCCGTCTGTGCTCTTACTTCAAAAAGCCATGGTCTTTCCAACAACAGAGGATATGAGGTCCCATAGGAATTTGGTTTTACCACTAGATAGGTCGGCCAATAATCTCTTCCTACAAGGGTTGTCTTCATATATGGGAGAATGCCATGCATTGGTATGCTAGTCTGATAAGCCACTGCATAGGTTGTGTACCTTGTAAGCCTAGATCCTTCATTGTCACATTCATTATTATATTCACTTACGAACCTCCATCAATCAATGCATCCACTATAAAGCATCCGTCAATCCACATGCCAATCCCTAGTGTACCAGGATCTAGAAAGGCATTAATCACATCCACGTCTTTCAGATACTCTGGAGCTTTGTGGACTTAGGAACATTGGTAGGGGCAATCCTTAGGCCACCTCTTCTTGTCAATATGCTTTTGAATTTCTTTCGATGGCTGGGAGAAAACATCAACACAATTGTTGGAATGTTAGGTTTGGTTTGAAGGTGTTTAGGTCTTTGACCAAGTCATATTCTTTAATGGATCCACTGGCTTCTCCAATCGGCTAGGAAATGGGGCAACCCCCACTTTTATCTTTTCTCTTTCTTCTAGCCATGGCAACATCTGCACTTCTTCTACCACTGGGAATACTTCTGCATCCTCTATCTCCTGGACTTCTGGTCCTTGTTAGAAGACAGGCATAGGAACCCACTATAAGCAAGGGAGTATAAGGGCAGATGAGTGTGAATAGCCCTAGGGGCAGGGGAAACCCTAACCCTAGCTTGGCAGAGGCTATATAAACAACCTATGGGTCACTATCATGTGTGGGAGAGTGTACCCAAGTTGTACTCTAAGCAACTTAGAAAGCAAGATTTTCTTGCCATCTCTGATCTCCTCAACTTCTCTCAGCCTCAGCTATCACTAACTGCACATGAGCTTTTATCTCTTTCATCTTATCCTTCTTTCCTCCATAGCTGCCTGCAACATACCTCCATTGGAGGACTTGGGGAGGACAAAGGAGGCCATATCTCCTTCTGGTTTCTTCTAGGAACTTCTTGCCTATCCCAGGGCAACTCAGCCTGGTGCAACAGAGGCGGACATTAGTCGACGTAGGAGCTAACATTGCGTGTTTTTCCAGATTTGGTCCAGATTTCGCAAGCGATTGGTTCTGAAGCACGTCTAATACAGGGCACAATAATGCTGGCTACCTTGGGGTTTTGGTAGCCCCCCTAGTGGGCCATCCTCCCACAAGAGGACTTCCAAAAATTCCTCCCACAGAGTGAGACCTCTGCCAAACCCTAACTGTGTATCTTGTGGCAGCCATAGCCAACAAGCTCTAAGCTTGGCATTTTTCACTTTTTTCACTCTAAGCTTCATTAACAGTGATTCTAATCACTGAAGCATATTCTCTAAAGCTTATTCCAAATCTAAAAGCTCTTGGGCATGCTCAATGGACATCACTGAGTGCATCAGGAAGCCGACTTCCATTCTGGTTTCATTCAAGCATTTCACTAAGCTTAATATTAGTGTTTCTAAACACTAATCGTTAATCATCTAATCATTTGCTTGCTGGGTATTCACTAAAATCTAGTGAGTGTTATTCCTCTTTGTATATTGTTGTAAGGTTATGTGTACAATTATAAACACATAGACCATCATACACTAGAAGTGTATTGCATACCGTGAGTGACTTTATTTCAAGTATACTGGTCAATGAAATCAAAAGGATGAGATTCATTGTACTCTCCTTGGAATCATCAGCAACAATAAGCATTGAGATCATCTTGTCCAACACAAGCTTCATCCACTAAGCCATACCACAAGGAGGAGCCTAAAGTCTAGTCTAGGTTTACTTCATTAAAACCTAAAAAGACTATTAAACCTCGGAAGAAGTTTGCACATAAGAAAGGACCACCATAGTCATACTTTGAAATATTACATTTGTATGATTTTTAGCCTTTCTCTTCATTGCAACTTTGATTTCAACTTGTCTGATTTGCTTCCGCATTCAGTGGAAAATTTGTAAGGGACTAGAGACTGCCCTTGTCCTAACAAGTGGTAAGACCTTCCCAATGACCACAACATATGCTGATGTCCGTCCTCAAATTCGAAAGTTTGATGGCAAAGATTTCCACCCATGGCAGGTACTTATAAAATACAAAATGATGGAGAGAGGGTATTGGCCTCTCATTCAAGGCAGTAGAGTTGTAAACTCTGCAAATCTGGTTGATATAGAGGATGATCAATGTGCTCAAGCAATCATAATGTTACACTTAGATGAATCCTTGATTCATCATGTTGATGAACTAAACACTGCTAAAGAAAAATGGGATGAGCTTGAAAAGCTCTATGGAGCCACTGGTAAAAATACTAAAATCTTCCTTAAAATTGAATTCTTTAGCTTGGAATATCGATCAGGAGAAGATTTTGGAAAATTCATCTCTCATATAAAGGGGCTTATGGCAGAACTTGCCTCTGTACAAGCTCCAATACATGAAGAAGATGCTATTGCTATTCTCCTAAAAGCTGTGAAGCAGGTGTTTCCTACTCTTGTAACCACTCTCACCAACATTCCAGATCCTACATTGGCAAGTACCATTCAATCCTGTTTGGATGAAGAAAAGAGGAACCACAAAGAAAATAGCAACAGTCAGGCATCTTCAACTTCCTGTGATCAAGTATTGGTATATACAGCTCTCACTAGATGTTCTTTCTATAAGAAAAAAGGACATCTTGTAAACAACTGCTGGAAGAAGTATCCCGAGAATATGAAATGTAACAAATGCAAGAAGATAGGGCATATCACTAGTAAATGCCCCAACACTCCTGATATACCCAAAGAATTGGTGGCCAACTATGCCTCCAATCCATCTGAAGATCAACTATTTTGACTCTTTAAAATCATCTACCTAAAAACAACCTTGTAAGCCTGATTTATAAAGGCATCCCAAGAAAGGGGGGGAACATATTACATGCCTTGTAATCCAATGCCACCCTGGCATTGAGGGGGGGTGTTAGAAGACAGGCATAGGAACCCACTATAAGGAAGGGAGTATAAGGGCATATGAGTGTGAATAGCCCTAGGGGTAGGGGAAACCCTAACCCTAGCTTGGCAGAGGCTATATAAACAGCCTATGGGTCACTATCATGTGTGGGAGAGTGTACCCAAGTTGTACTCTAAGCAACTTAGTAAGCAAGATTTTGTTCTTGTACTTTGAGCTCTCTTCTCCCTCTTGTGCACACATTCCAACGCTGCGACTCTGGTTTCCAACAGTCCTATCTCTATAATTGTCTTTGTATCCTTCTGTGCTGGATAGCTCTATATTGTACCATTTTGTTTTGTATTGTTTTGTTTCTCCTTTGGAAGATTGAACTTTACCATTTTGGCAGAGGGAATATTATCTTTTAGAATCATGGATTCTCTTTTCTTGGCACATGTTATTGCAGTAACTTTCAATTCCACCAAGTTGGAGGCAGGTTCTTGGATCTTTTGTTGGGTATCAGTGGTAGCTTTCACAGGAGCCAGACTAGGACAGTCTTTTGCAGTGTGGCCTTCTCCCTTGCATTGATTGCATAAGGGTTTGTAGTCCATGGATCTTCTAGGGTATGGACAATTTGGTGAGATATGTCCCTTTTCTCCACATCTATAACACTCCACCTATTATCTCTAGCCACCGCCAGATTGTCCTCCTCTATAACTCTAAGAGGGAAACCTCCTTGGGCTAAAATGGGGACTGAACTCTCTAAGCTTTGGTCTGATATCCTAGGTGGTCATCTTGGATTCCAACAAGTTGAATCTTGCTTCTTCAACTTTCTTCCTTTTTTCATGCATCTCCTTCAAAGGGCAGATATATTATGTATGGTTCTTCCTTAAGCAATAAAACAAAATCCGCCTAGGATAGTTGGTTTTTGAGTACATTCAGTGGCTAAATGTCCCGCCTAATGGCACTTTCCGCACCATGTGTTAGATCACATCACATATCTTCCACCTTCTATAGGACTAGATATGTTGGTAGTATTCACCTTCAGTGTCTACAGCTATTATGTATTCACATCCATCAACTCTTTCTTGATGCTTGCAACCGAATTGGACAAATAGTCCTTCAAATTTTCACCTCCTGGAGCACTCATAGTAGGATTTTGGGAAGCCTCTATAATCAATGCATAGACTGGTTGGGTTGATCCAAAGGGTCTCTTGTTCTAATTCTAATTTAGAGCTCTTGCTAAGACTAATGGTTATTAGTTCTATTTGGTAGGGTTCCATTGTTATTATTGAGATGCCATTGGGGGAATTATTTGAGGCCAATGTTGTTGTGGTTGAACCATTATTTGAGGTATTGTTGTCTACAACCACTATAGATTCAGTGCACTATATTGTGGCACTGTTTGCATTTAAGGGTAGAGGTAGGGAACAATCCCTGGGACTGCATTTGGTGGGTATGCCATTCCTGGCATGGGAGGAGGTAAAACTCCTCTTCCTAAGATCCTCAACAACCTTGCTTCAACTTCATCATACAGTCTCGCACCTTCCACTACAACTTGAAGGTTGACTGGTCTTATCAATTCCACAAACTTACGAACTTCTATTTGTAGACCTCTAAGAAAAACTCCCTTTTGGATGCCTTCATCCAAGTGATGATTGGTCCATCTCTTTAGTATGGATTCCATTCTAGTGACATATGCTTCCACCCATTCACTAGAGAGCTGACTTAAGTTCATAAACTCCTCTCACATCTGCACTTCAAAAATTTCACGCATGAATTGAGTGAGAAATGCGAACTTCATGTCGTCCCATGTGCCAAAAGTTCCTGATGCTTGTCTCTCATACCGCTGAAACGGCATGCCTTTAAAAGTGGCAAGAAATATCACCAATCAATGCTTGGGGGTTTTGGCATTGTTGGCTACACACGCTACTATAAACTCAGCTATATGCAAATCAGGGTCTTTGTTGTACTCTCTCTTAAAGATGGGCAACGTGACTACATTCGCTAGCCTGTCATTCGTTGGCCTATCATCAATATTTCCAAGACATGTCTAACTAGTTAGGGGACCTTGAGTCGTTGGCATGTCTCATCAATATTTCCAAGACAGATCTGCTAACTAGGAAGGGAACCTTGAGTTGCCATGGGGACTTCTATAAAGAGTGTTGCAAGTGCATCAAAGGAGGCTTTTGCTACTACCCTGTTCTCAACTTTGATTTTTGCCTTCTCTCTTCTCACATACCTCTAGACTCGTTCTAGTGCTTGCCTCTTGATCGCATTCTTCATCAAGGATTTAGCTCCATCCAATTTATATGTACTCAATAGAATAGAATCAAAAGATCTTCAGTCTCTCTGGAGGACTCTCTTGCCAACATTTATTCTACTTCCTTCTTTTCAACGTCTCTGAATTCAACTTTCATTCCACTACAGAGGGAAAGATATTCGTTTTAGAAGATATCAAAACTCACTCTTATGAGGATCAACATAGTGTCATCATCCTGATAATACCAACTTTGGAAGCATAGGTTGTAAAGAACACTTTGTCTACTAGCTTCTAGTGGGTTACTAATTGGACAAACAAAAGGTTGTCAGTGTACCAAGCATCCCACGTATCTTGATGTTGAGTATCCACGAACAAATTCCAACTCTTTTCCCTCTTGTTCTTGTGAACTTCAACTAACCACGACTCATGAAGCTTCTTCACAACCTCCCATTTAATGATGTCAATGAAGGTTAAATTTTCCATGGTTGATCATTCTCTCTATTTATACTTCTCTTTTTAGTTTTGTGGGAAACAATTGGCTATTGCGAAATAACTTTTTGTAGCTTCAGAGGACAATGGGATTAGTCTGTCACATAGAGCTCGCATCAAGATAATGACATGCTCCCACCATTGAGGGATCCAATTCTTGTAAAAAGTGGCTTTGGCAATGAAGATCTCAAATTCTTCAATAGTTACAAGGGTTCTCCAATCTTCCATTGATTTTCTTCCTCTTTAGCAGTGCCACTTCTTCCATTTTCAATCTCTGTTGGTGCTTATTGATGATAGTTTTTCCCCCTCTGTGCACCAAAAACGTGGAGCCCCAAGAGAAACACCAAGAAAACATGGATCTTACTGCAATAAAATCTATATTGTATCATCAACAAGCATGTTCTTCATAAGAAAAAAAACAACACCAATCTTCTCAAATCTTCATGCATCATCATATGATAATTCTCCCACAGATTTATCACAATAGAACTTCAACTCATTCTTCATATTCTTCATCAAAAGAACAAGAGAACACAAAGAAATGCTCCACTTTTAATGAAAATCATCACATAGTATTCATCTTCAATAGCTTCAGTCTTTATAATCTTTCCCATAATCTCTCACTCATAGATATATTGTTTTACATGAAAAATCTCTCTCTCTCTCTCTCTCTCTCTCTCTCTCTCTCTCTCTCTCTCTCTCTCTCTCTCTCTCTCTCTCTCTCTCTCTCTCTCTCTCTCTCTCTCTCTCTCTCTCTCTCTCTCTCTCTCTCTCTAGTACATTGGAATAATGAAGAATAATCATCCATAATCCCTCTTTGGTCATGGGTACTCCTCTCAAGAGGTATGTCTACTATGAAAGGTCACCAGAGCCACTATAGTGTCCTTTCTCAACAATGCACTGTCACTTTAGTCTTCACTTGAGTCTTTAGTAGCTACTTCTTTGAGCTATTTTGAACTTGTATTCATCTCTTTCAAATATTATAAATCTTCCCCAAGCTACATATTCATCCAACAGAACACTTACACGGGCATGTAGAGCAAAAATAGAATAGAGATAGAGACTCTACAGAAGGTCAACAAATGGTCTATAGTACCATATAGAAGGTCATCAAAAAGCATTTAGCTCAAGTAAAACCATTCAAAACCATCAAGAATCATTCAATAAGCTTCCAAACACTCTCAAACTCCATCAATAATCATTCTAACCTCTCATACAGAAAGAAAACAGAACAAAATAGAAGCTCAACAGAATTGATCAAAACCTATCAAACACTCAATCGAACCTTTCAACACATCATATCTCCATTGAAAAACATCATGAGCTTCTCAAACCTATTCAACCTTGTCCAAAACTCTCTCAAAAACTTTTGAACCAATCAATTATCATTCAAATCATAAAAAATCACCCAAAAATCTAACAAAAAAAACCAAAAATATAGTCATATCAACTCTCAACACAGCATTATACTTATACTCAAAAGAAAGAGAGAAGTTGGGGGCTGTGTGGCTATGGTTGTATAAGCATAAAAAGATGAGGAGTTTTGTGGAATGGAGGTAAGATAATGACCATGGAAAAAAGAGGCTAAGTGCTATGTGGCTATGGCTAGGAGAAGTTGGGAGCTGTGGCTATTGTTGTGTGAGCATAGAAAGTTGAGAAGGTTTGTGGAATGGAGGTAAGAGAATAACCAAACAAGAAGCATGTCTTGTAAAAAGACACAAAAAATTGATGGTTTTGACTATATATGACATAAGAAGAGGTTTAGGGGGGGGGGGGGGGGTGGTTGGGGGTTCAACTTTTTTGGAGGGGATGAGAATTTTCAAATTTTGGGTCACCTTTTTTGATACCCAATGGGACCTACTTAACATACATTGGTAAAAGGAGGGGGGATAAAAGGGAATATAGGGGGACAGGCTTATAAATGGTAGGGACAAGGGGAAAAAGGGAGTAGATAAACTATGTATACTACCCCCTGTCCCATTGGTCCACCTAAAATTTCTTGTCATTAGGAGAGCTATTAGATCTTAAGCTAAAGGGCACTTTTGGAGTCCATATTCTCCCTAATGAGGTGAAACTTGAGCCTACTTTCTAATCTTACATCATGTTTCCTAACTAGGAAAAAAGAAGAGATTTTAAAGTTTATATCTACATTGATAGTCGATTATATCGCATAGTGAATAAAGGGATGTACCCTATCCATTCCAAGTTAAAGCAAGTAGGTAGGCTCATCCAAGTAGATATTATTGTAATATTCTTTATACATTACATCAAACTCACATAATATAGATACGAAGGGTACATGGTTAACCATTCAATTAAAAAGCTAATGGACCATGAATGGGATATCCAATGGTCTAATGAAGAAAGTATATCAATTGGTGATGGGATGAGGCTTGGGTCCTTGGTATATCTCAAGCACAATGTCTTGTTCCTTTCATTGTATTTTGGTACTTATTTAAATGGAGTTTAGACCTCCCTATGATGCACAAAGAGGCTATCCTACATTGTGAGATTGCCTCCTTGTGCATCATAGGGTCCAACCTCCATTTAATTAAGTATCAGAGCACAATGAAAGGAACGACAAGTGACAACCCATTCGTGTGGCTAGGTGAAACTTGGATACACTTACTAGATCTTGCATCATGTTTTGTAACCAGGTAAAATGAAGAGGCTACGAAGTTTATATAAGACATTTAATAGATGGTGATACGACATAGTGGAGAGAAGGGATGTGCCCTATACATCCCAAGCCAAAGCAAGTGTAAAAGGTCATGCAAGAAGATATTTGGTAAACTTCTTTATGCATTGCATCGATTGCACACGCTATGGATAGGAAGGTACATAGCTAATGATTCAATTGAGAAGCTAGTGGACCATGAATGGAATATCCAATGGCCTGATGAATAAATCATGTTAAGCCAATATCAATTAGTGATGTGAAAATGCTTGGGTCCTTGGTATATCTCAAGCATAATGCTTAAATGGAGATTGGACTCAACAATGTGTACAAAGAGGCTATCCAACATTATCGGATTGCCTCCTTGCACATCATAAAATTTGACCTTCGAAATGCCTTCCTTGTTGTGTGCATTGCATTTGTAATATTTTCTTACAAGTTTGAAGCCCTCTATTAGTGAATAACTTATTCGACTATAATTTTGCAAGTCTTAAGTACAATTTGGCTTAATCTTGATATGTGTCTTCTGACATTGTCTAATGATCACACTACCAACAGCACAGCTGACAAGTAGACAAAAGCATTTATGGTGGGTTCTTTCATCTCTACAATGGTATCAAATATAATAGACTTTTTCTTATAGAAGGCTAAGACTCTTGCTACTTAAAGTTTTCATAGTATTCTAAGACCAATGCAAAAAAGGATGAAGGATGGTGAGGGCTATGTTGGATGTTTGCATTCCACTTTTTATCTTGTAACCTAAACCCCAAAATTCATCGTTTCTAATGATAGCTCACATTTTCTATTTTTTGTTTGTATATTTTATGAGGATATTTGCAAAGGGAAAGTATTGTTATCTAATCATGGAGCTTGTAGGTTGTTGGATACAACATATCATCCTCTCTTCTATTGTAGCATGTGCAAGCTTGTTTAGAATTAGATGGTTGACTTAAAGAAGCCATGAAAGAAGTATGAGGAATTGATATTAAATGAGGTTGCGATAGAGTAGATGTAACATGCAAAAATAATTTTGGAGGAGCTAATGTGCTAAAATATTGAGCTATAAGAGTAGTGCAAACAAAAATGAAAGAACTGAAAAACTTTTGAAATATCTCATAAGTCAAAATAAAATATGTTAGCTTTTTAATTTTAAAATTAATTTAAAAACCCCACTTTATAAAAAGTCACATCATGGTGCTAAAAGCAAGAAAAACGGTCGAAAAATATCATTATTAGTGGCCACATGAATCAATTGTCACTTGTTGTTCCTTTTGATGTACTTTGGTACTTGCTTAAATGGAGGTTGGATCCTACGCCACACAAGGAGGCAATCTAACAACGTTGAATTAGTTGTCACTTGTTACTTTCACTCTACTTTGGCACTTACTTAAATGGAGATTGAATCCTATGCCATGCAAGGAGGCGATCTAACAATGTTGAATGGCATCCTTGCATGGCATAGGATCCTTTCTCCATTCAATGTTAGATAGCCTCCTTTTGTGGCATAAGATTTGACGTCCATTTAATTAAGTACCAAAGTATAGGGAAAGCAACAACACATTGCACTTGAGATATACCAAGGACATAAGCCTCATCCCATACCGATTGATCTTGGCTTAATATGCATTCTTCATTGGACTATTAGATACCTAGTCACGTTTCTCTAGCTTTATAAAGAAAGAAAAGTAACTTCTCAATTAGGAATTTTTCACCACTAATAGTTCCTTATCTAATTTAATTATCCTCTATGTCAATGTCTTTTAAGGCTTTGGTATCAACTTCTATTTCCTTTGTACACCAGTGACATCAATTACTTGGATTAAATGATTATTATTTGATATAATATCATAATAATTAAGGAATATGATAACACTTGCTACTTAGGGACAAAAATAGTATCATGAGTCTAGAGGACCCACCATCAATAAAATGGGTGTAACTTCTAGTAGTAGAGAACTCTAACCGATCAATTTTTTATTCAAATCAAAGGGGATGAATCCCTCTTCAAGCTTAGCTATGAATATTTGTGATAGAAAATTATCAAATAATTCTATAATTGAATCTATGTGCCTATCTTGAAGTGGTTTGTACCATGTCCACAATGACCTCAATGCACAAAAATGGCCATATATTTAGACTATAGCTTTGATTGGGAAGATTATTTATTCAAATCAAAGGGGACGATGCCCTCTTTGAGATGAGCTATAGGATTCACTCCAAAACGCAATATAGAATTTATTGCAGCAAGCTTCCTGTGACTATCCATGAATGCCTATAACTCAAACAATGTCTATCCCAGTTCAAAAATGCATTGTATGAGTCGCTCATGGGTTGAGGAGCCTAAGCATCATAGTAACCAACATCCATACATACTAAGCATGATCCCAAGTACAGTTAGGCATTAGTTTACTCTACCATTACTACATTTGAAAGCTTATGTCATATATCTCTCGTTGATTGCATACATGTCAAGTGCCATATATGAGTGTCTTGATCAATGGAAGTGCTTCATGCCAAGGGGTATCTCATTGAGAATGGGGTGATTAGGGAGTATACCTACACCTCCTACAATTTTTAGGCTTCCAATCACCGAGAGGTGGGAAAATTTCTCTCCGAGTTGGGTTGTGCATGCCTTCAAGGTCTTAAGTGGTAAGGGAGGGTCGCCTCTCGTTTGGCTTACCACCTCACCTACATCGGCCTCTTTTCTCAACTCGAGTATACATGGTAGACATTTTTAATTATTCAACCAACATGAAATGCGCTAGGAAAATACACATTGGGCCTTTTAATGAAATGCAATAATTGGACAAAAGCTTGGGTGGAGGGCTTACCTTGACACAACAGTGACTCACTAGCTACCACTTACCCTTTTACAATGGCTTATTACTTTCTTGGGATCAATTCAACGCACATATGACAAGACAAGTATTAGGGTTAGCAATAACCAATTGGGTAGAGTTGACATGGTGCATTGGAATGCACATGGGAAGCAAGCAAGCTATTGATTCAATGTGGGTAGCATGCATTCAATGAAGAACTCCATTTACAAGGTTATATGCACCCTTAATCTCTCCAACAAAAGGACTAAGCTCCACAAATGGATTAGAATGAGAGAAAAAGGTTGAATTAGCATACCTCTTCATCAATGCTTGAAGTAGATGGATAAAGCATGATCCAACAATGGTTGAAGTTCTCCATTAAGTCATCCTGGGGAAGCAAACACCTTCAATTGGATACAATCTTCAAGATTTTGATGCTTGCTCTGATGGTGGGGGCTCTCATGCTTGATCCCAAGCTTGCTCTTCAAGAGTTGAAAGCTTCAAGTAGAGCTTTCATAGCTACCCATAAGAAATCTTTGCATGCTAAGCTCCATGTCTTCAATGCGGGTGGATGTGACCAAGAATGGCTAAATGGGCTCCTAGGCACTAAGATTGAAGAAGTTTTGGAGAATTTGAGAGCATGTAGTGAGCTTCAATGGCTATCCAAAATAGTTCGCTATTGTCCACTAGAGTTTTCAGCTTGTGGGAGCTCAAATGTTAGAGGAGAGAGGCCAAGATATTGATTAGGTGAAAGAGAGTAGTTGCTTGATGCCCTGGGAAACTCCAAGAGTGGTGGTGGTCACTGAGGCAAAGTAGGAGAGGACCAGTGCTCAATGCAATTTGTGTTGCAAATTGCAGGTTGGTTCCTAGGGCACTTACCAGGTCTAAAATCCACCACTATGTTGCTCTATGGGTTACCTAAGATGCAAGGGATCAGGTCCTAGTGGTTGCTAATGTCTTAGAGAAGGATGAAGGAAGATCTTGAGGATTCTTGTCCATGGTAGCTTGCAAAGGAAGAGATAGAGAAGGACCGGAGAAAAATGTAGCTGAGGTTTTGCCCTCCTTTAACTCCTGAGCCTCAAACTTTGTCCTAAAACCCCTAAAAGCTACCTAAGAAAGAGTGACAACTTGCTAAATTAACCATGCAAGAGTGACTATCACCTCTACTCATGGCCTCCTCATAAGTAAGAGGCTCACCAAAATCTATCACCATAATATAATCAATGGAGGGGCGCTACACACCAACTTAAGTTTGGTGCTTCGTGCCAAATTTTGAATCACCACTATTACTATTGATTAATGCATCTCTCTCTCTCTCTCTCTCTCCCTCTCCCTCTCCCTCTCCCTCTCCCTCTCCCTCTCCCTCTCTCTCTCTCTCTCTCTCTCTCTCTCTCTCTCTCTCTCTCTCTCTCTCTCTCTCTCTCTCTCTCTCTCTCTCTCTCTCTCTCTCTCTCTCTCTCTCTCTCTCTCTCTCTCTCTCTCTCTCTCTCTCTCTCTCTCTCTCTCTCTCTCTCATGTTTTTAAATATCTTCTTCAAATTCTTTTATTCTCTCTTTCTCCCCAAACTTTTTTATTCTCTAAAAAGAACTGCGTGTATTTTTTGAGAAGGGGGAGGGGTTTGCCGAGCAACACATACAAACACGGATATACACTCATACAAATACATTGCCAAATATTTCGCATCCTTCCTTACATTAGCCTTTCGAGATGTTTCATTTTTGCACTCCTTAAAGCTTGGCAAATCATCTTATCTTCTCAAAATGAGCTTGCTTGCTTTTCATATGCCTGCATATTCTAAATTTGTGCTTATGGGAGAATAAGACTATGTAAGTAAGTCTATCTATTATGTATTAACATTGCCATTTTAAGATAATATTTTATCTACAAAAATTAACCTTATTAATAGGGTACAATTTTTTGTTTAATTCTAAAAAATTTAGTTTAATCCCCCCAAATTTCTCTAATTTTACAATTATCATTAAAAAACTTGAAAAATGATTTTATTTTAATATTTTAAAAATTTGAGGGTGGGGGGCTCTCTAATATTTTGTATTTTGAAAACTCGGGATGGGGGGGTGTTTGCGCAAGCCAAAGAGCATGCAGGTGTGTGTGTGCAAAAAATTCACACGGTGCGGAATTGGCAAGATATATGGTGCACGTGTGGGGTATTCGACCACATACAGAGGATATGATACTCGCACCACATCACATTACGAAGAAAGAATGTGGGAGGCACTTTGCTAATGCCATATGGCTTCCCCCCTCCCCCCAATCTCTCCTTAATATTTAGTATAGATAGATATTACATATATATATATATATATATGGTGTGTGTGTGTGTGTGTGTGTACATAATTATATATATTATTGTATTATAAGTATTGTATATAATTTATTACACACACACACATGCATATATACGTGTTATAATACTATATATATTAGCATATATTATAATTATCATATATATTATATTATATTATACAATTTTGATATTGTCATATAGATATTATATAATTATCATATTGCATTATTTATCATATATTATAATGTATTATGCTTATTGTATATATTATATTGAATTATAATATAATATATATATTGTATATTATATTCATGCTTTTGATTTTCATCTATTTTATTCCATTAATTCATCTACATTGCGAATTTTATTAATATGATATCCATATGTGACATTCATACATATTCATACTTGCTCAATCGTAGTTGAAAGGCAGACAAAAAGCAATGATTGATGATGCATCACTATAAAGTGGAGCCTTCACTTTATAGTTTCTCAGTCTTCACTATGAACCACTTTAACATAGGACAGATGTAGGGAAGCTCTCACATACATAAGAGGAAATTGCTCAAGCCTACATGCCAACACGTGGCAGCCTTTGCATTGCGAGTGCAAGGGCACCTGAGACTAACATGTGGCCTACCCCCCCAACCTCTCCTTAATATTTATCTAATGCTTTTGATTTTCATCTATTTTATTCCATTAATTCATCTACATTGTGAATTTTATTAATACGATATCCATGTGTAACATTCATACATATTCATACTTGCTCAATTGTAGTTGAAAGGCGGACGAAGCAATGATTGACGATGCACCACTATAAAGTGGACCCTTCACTTTATAGTTTCTTAGTCTTCACTATGAACCACTTTAACATAGGACAGATGTAGGGAAGCTCTCACATACACAGGAGGAAATTGCTCAAGCCTACATGCCAACAGCCTTTGCATTGCAAGTGCAAGGGCACCTGAGACTGACATGTGGCCTACCCCCCCCCCCCCAAACCTCTCCTTAATATTTATCTATAGATATGGATAGAGGGAAATTCTCACATATGCAAGAGGAAATTGCTCAGGCCTGCAAACCAACATGTGGTAGCCTTTGCATTGCGAGACGAGCGAGCGAGAGGGCGCTTGGAACTTACGTGTGGCCCCAGTCCCCCCTCTCCTTAATATTTAGAGAGAGAGAGAGAGAGAGAGAGAGAGAGAGAGAGAGAGAGAGAGAGAGGGAGAGAATGGCATGCTATGTGCTCCCGAATCCAACCATCACGTCCTCAAGAGAGAGAGAGAGAGAGAGAGAGAGACCCACCTGGCAAAGTTGAGGAATAATGTATTTCCCCTCTATCACTAAGCTTGCTTGCAAACATACAATTAGATCATATCTTTTTAGAATGATGCTAGAGGTATAGGGAGTTGTAAGATTATTTAAAAAAAGTCATGATTATTGAGATATGAGCATTCATGTGTATTTTGTCGTTTCTTTCTATTCATTTATGGTCATGGTCTCTATTTTCTTTCCTTTCTTTTTGGTTATTATGTGATATCAATATCCCAACTCTATCAGTTCATTGGCTACATGTTGATTGTTAACACTTGGTGACCTTGATCACTTATTTTGAAGGTGATAAAGTACAAAGGTACAATGCTTAAGGTGTGTTCTATGGATAATGCATGTAGAGGAGTCATCCAGCTTGATGACATATCATTTCTGTTTTCAAGCTTCCCACAACCATTTGCACCTCCTCCATCTCTATCTCCATTAACCTTGCCTCCAAAACTAGTTTTACACCTCCTCCATCTCTATCTCCATCAACCTTGCCTCCAAAACTAGTTTTGCACCTTAAAACGTATTAGTTGATTCCCCCACCCCCATAAACTCAATGGCAATGGTCTGATACTATAAATGCTAGACTGAGCCCTCAAAAGATGTTGATGATCATGTTACTCTACTTGAAAATGCATTCACTATTAATCATCCACCACATGTTGCCCCTTCTCTAGTAGTTAAGGCGGGCTCAAGTATTTTTGAACACCCTTCATATGGGCATTGCTACCTGGGTTTCTTATGGGGTGTCAATTATCTTACTACCTATGATGCCCTAAAGGAAAAAGCATTTTCTCGATAATGATCAAAAAATAATTATTATCATGTCCTAGAGCAACTACAAACATCAAGCAAAAGGATCTTATTGTGGAGAATTACGCTTCAAACTTTTGCTAGCTACAAGATTGGTTAATCACCACTAACCAACCTTATATCTAAAAATCATTACTTTTTATTTGGTGAATGCCAAAATAATGATCTTCAAATGGTTATAGCCACTTTGTATCTAGCAAATAGTACTCTGGATGGCTTATTGGAGAAGATGGTTAAAGTGAATCATGTCTTAGTCACCATGCTTATGTCACCAAGTTCAAATCTTGTAATTACAAGTCAAAATCTAAATTTTCATCCAAATTTGGAAAGCAAAATAAGGGTATAAAGTCAAAGGTGACATTTTTCTTAGATGAGGCCAATTTAGATTCTTTAATAAATTATGGAGAGTTTGACACTAAAAAGGAGTGGAAGTCCTATAAGAAGGACAAGGGCAAGAACATCTCCTAAGATGGGCAAGAGACCAAGTCCTCTACTTCCTAGAAAGACAACTCAATAGTTGTGCCATGGCTTGGGATCTAGTGCACCAAGTGTTGGGAATCCAAGACATTTAGTTGTGAAGTGTACCTTGAAAGAGGTGTATTGTGACTTGTGTCAAATTGGCACACAACGAGCAAAGAATTGTGTTTATAATGGCCAATGTCACTCCGTTCCTATTTGGAATGTTCATCAATATTCAATTGTTCTCATAAATTTTGATCCAATGGTGACTTATGTCCAAACAAATAGGTTCTATCAACAAGCCCCGTCGTGAAATTTCATTGGGATAGGGTGACATCAATGGAGACCATGGATTCACTATTGGTCATGGTTTTGGTAACTAAGGAACTTCTCTTTCAGACATTGTGTGTTTCTAATGTGAATCTCGGAGTCACTAGAAGGAAAGATATCAATTATTTCTAAAGGAGAAAGTAGAGTGTCATGGTGCAAAGTCCAGTTCTGGTTCTACTCTAACTCCAATAGCCCACGTAATTTAGCTTATTTCTTAAATGTGTGGTTATTTTAATTAACATGTTTTTCCTAACAAATTATGTAAGGAACCTACTATAAGGGGTTAGTTCAAGAAGTTGATCGTATATGTCAGCACACTTTGATAGCATAAATTACCTCTAAAACTAAAGATATGTAGATATGTGGGATGAAAAGTGGGTGGATGGAGGTCTCAACAACCCATCCTACGAACTAGATTTGATTAATCAAGTGGCCTTTCAACAATAGATGATGAAGTCAAAGTTATAATTGATCTAGAACCTTAACCATATCTTTTAAGGGGACTTGGATGGTGCATCTAGGCTTGCTCAATAAGGAAAAGGCACCATCTCCTTTAATGAAGCTGAAAATTAGTTGTTATCGTAGAAACCCATTGGTTGCAAAGGGCATAGTGTTTGTAGAGGCTAGAATAACCTTAGGATGACATTAGAAGTCTAGAGACATTTAGATTTGATCATTTTTTTAATGCCTCGACATTTTTCTACAAGATAGAATTGTAAGCATCATGTGTGGCTAAGTTTTTGGATCATATGGAGTCTAGACTATCAACTTGTGGATAGGTGCCCAAGTGACCACTCAAGGTTGCCTTCTCTAGCCTAGTTAGCAACATGCACCTTGCAAGTACTATTAGAGCGTAAGTTACCAAGTGTCTTGTTTTGTTTAAGACATCAACATATTTTAAATATTTTTTTCATGATTCGTAACTCAAATTACATAGTGGGGACTCTGTGCATGTCATTTGCAAGAGTTGTTGATTGAAAGAGAGCGCACTAGACTTTTGGTAAAGGAAGGATAAGTATGGACTAATGGAAAATGAATTGCAAGTAATCTAAGGATTTATATCTAAAATGATTTAGGATACTTTAATCTTGAGTATTGATATTTGTAAAACTATATTGATAGATGTCTCATGAATCTAAGGTAATTTTTTGACATTAAGAATGCTAAGATTATACCAAAGCTAACCTCTAAGAGAATAAATTTCTATCTTGCAAATTAAGCCACTAGACTTCATTCATAGATGCTAAAGTTTGGGTTGTGAGTATGGATGACTATTCCTCTACTACTAGAATTAGTATATAAAATATGTCCGTTATAGCATGTCTACAACTCACTAATGGAGCAATGCCATGGTGGAAACAATGATACCATGTTAATGCAATGTTAAACAAGTCAATGACTTGGGATGAGATATAATTGTTGTATAGGAAGATATATTCCGCCTCCTTTTGAATTCTTATAAACAAATGACTTCTTCAAGCTTGACCTCTGACCATAGAGAAGCATTACTCAAAGTTTTTGATTATTCAAATGTATGCTCCACAAATTTCAATGGTTAAATCTTGATAGTGTCTCTTGCTCAAATCGGCTCCTGAGTTCCCACATAGAAACACGACCTTGTAAGGGTAGTGGATGGGGGGTTTTGAGTTTATAAATGGGATTATAAGTGTGAGTGCATCTATGATAGAGTCTAAGTTGATAAGTGGGGTTATAAGCTTGAGTGCTTCTATGACACATAAGAATCTAGTTTTATAGTTCAAATCTTAAAGTTGGGGTGACTTTCAAGTCCATGATGGGATGGTGGTTGTTCAAATTAGTTTTATAGTTCAAATCTTGAAGTTGGGGTGCTTTTCAAGTCCATGATGGGATGGTTCAACAACCATGGATGTTCACTCTTAGTTGATTCCCACATGAGCGGGGGGAGAACTTCAACAGTTTGACTGAAAGAGGGGAATTCATGGTCATGATGTGCTTTTGCAAGGGTACTTGCCTCAGACATGAGATCCATGTATTCCCACTTCTGTAATCTAGATTTGAGTATGATCAACTTTGGCTTGGTACTTCTTTTGCACATGCTTTTTGGCCTCAAACTCATGACCCAAAGCTAAGAGTCTTTGAGTATTATTGATGGTGCATTCAAGTACTTCAAGCATCTTCATGTATCACTATTCATTATCATATGTAGAGTGTCGTGTTATAGGTTTCAGGCAAGATTGCTGCTGTGGTATGGCACATAGTAATGGTTCCTAGGTCCTCCTATGTTCCCATCATTGTATATCTAATTTTATTGATTACCATGATCTAAGAGGATGTTGGTAGTATACATTTCATAGGTGTTATGCACATTATTAGATTGATACTTTGGTGCCTACATGGGCAACTAGGTAGCTCGTTCAAGTCGGTCTCTATCTCAGGTCTCATCCTATAGTCTACAACAATTCCACTCTTATATTGTTGTTGGATCACATTGATTTGGAGAGAGGGAGCTTGGAGATACTATTGGCCATCATGTCTCATCATTTGTGTAGTTTGTAAGATACATCGCATGTCTTGAGTTATGAATTTCATTGTCTATTCATTCCTTGAGTTCTTGCATTCTCTTTAACTATTCATTCCTCTAAGTGTTCAACAATTATATTCTCCCACTTCCACTGCTTTAATCATTCTCACATAGGTCTCTCTTAACAAACTCACTCCAAAAAAAGACCACTTTACTCCTTGGTCCAATGCCTTTGTCCCTTTTGGGTGAGATATTTTGCGTTAGGGTTGAGTCATCTCTTCTATCACTCTTTTTGGGCTTGGGAGGGGGTGTTGAACTACCAAAACTTGCCTCCTACATTATCATTATTTTTTGTCATTTTTCTAGCTCATTAAACAGCCCCACATAGGCATTTTTTATTTTTGAATGACACTCCAGACCTCGTCTGGTTTCAACATGCCCTATAAAAGGGATTTGCTGTGCACATCACTTTCATCCCTTATCCCACACTCTATGCCATCACCTTGGTCATCATCATCCACATCATCATTTCCCATCCGTACCAAGAAAAAAGCCCAAACATGATGGGTAGCATGATCCACGAAGGTCACAAAATGCGAAGCTCCACCAAGTGACTGGGTAGTTACAGTGTGGTAACACCTACTACATCTACTGTATCTTTGACTCTCTGTTCATGTCAAGTCCGTCTGTGTCTCTGCTGCTCTCTAATCCATCTAAAGCATTTTCTTTAAGCATGCCCAAGCTTCCCACAATGGAAGCAAACATCTGAAGTAGAAGAACCTATAGAAGACGACAAGAAATCCAAGTCATCATGAATAGGGCTATCCACATCCAAGGAACTCAAAGAGTCTAAGGCTGTTCCAACATACAGAACCTGCTCATCAAGACAACTGTCAATAGAAGCACAAGTGGTAGAAGCATGCTGCTGCAAGCACTCTTCCATCCTCACTGGAGAGGGAAGCACAGAAGCATCAACCAGGGATGTAGAAGCTCCCACATGATAAAAACTCATAGCTAAGTGCATAACATAATCAACCACAATAGTGTAAAAGCCAAGACATCGATCAAAAGAGCATACAATATTCAGCCGTAAAATCAGCCCATAACCATATGCATACACATAGCTCTGCAGTACATCATGCCACCTAAGAACATCCAAGTCAAGTAAAGACCGACAACTGACAAAGCATCCTGCAAGAGTCAAACTCCAAGAAAAACCCAAACACCTGTAAAACATCATCCATATAAGTGGCTCTGTAAGATAGACAATAGTAGACCATGTGCATAGACGAGTAAGCATACATAGCATTTGCTCTCTAACATGGATGGACAACAAGAGCCCAACTAGCATAGAAGCTAGACAACAAGGAAGCAAGAAATTCATAACTGCAGCCCAAGCATTGTAAAGTCCACTAATTAACCAGATATCCTGCGATAAATCCAAGTATCAATGAGCAATCACTCCTCGATAATCAACTGTCAAGACAAGAAAGCAACACTGCTCAATACATGTCTGCATAAAAGTAAATCCAAGATCCATATTCGAGACATTAAAGGCCAAATAGCATCCAAGCTGTATAAGTAATAAGCCGACCAAATACAAACTACTTCACAAAATTCTCAAATACAAGTCGATTCAAGCCCAAACATCTGTCATACTTCAACCAAACCCAAAAACATCCACATCAGACATCAGTCCCATAATGGATAGCACGGAACATAAACCTTGTCAAGTAAAATGTAAACTACAAAGAAAATGACAATGAACCAAAAATTGAGCTCTACTCTTTGCTCAAAAAGCATCCGAGAGCATAAACATCAAAGTGGCATCATCCAAATACATCACCATATCATCCGGAGTAGTCGAGAGCACCCGTAGACCATAAGCATAACCAAACTAGAGGTAAAATAGCATGTCAACCAAGGTAGCATAAATCCCAACCAACAACGAAGTGTCCGTCTCCAAATCAAGGCTCATGATGACCAAGCATCAATACATCCAACAAAACACCCAAGTGTCAACAAAGAGTATTCTGCATAAGCCATCCCTAATAAAACCTTGCTGCTCAAACAATGTATTGTAGTAAATCCCTGCATAAATCGAGCTATGGAAGCTTAAACTAAGTCCTCAAGCATCTCAAAACATTGGACGAATATCCCCAAAGCATCTAGACATCAAATACCAAGCCTCGAGAGTATCACATGAGCTAAAAGCATGACATTTTCTTGCTATAAATAAACTCAAATCCGTTACAGAACACTCTATGATTAAAATTTGACAGATCTGAGATCGCCATTGCATCCGGAGTGTGCCAAAGCCCCAAGTTAGACTCTTACCTTGCCTAAATCGAATTTCGGATATCCGAGATATGAAAAAAAAAAATTAAGCAAATTTTAAAACATGCGCAAAAAAAACATGAGCTGCTATAGTGGGGCCTGCTGGTTATGCTGAGGATAAGGGGACAAATGGGGGCATACAAGGTACCAAATGAAGCCAAGGAACACCTGCAAAGAGCCTATGAGGGTCGGGGAGAGACGGGAGATGAAATCTTACCTCGAGAGAAAGAAGCCATGGCTGGCATTGAAGCTTCAAGCTCTAGGTCTTCAATCCGGGCTGAAGTAATGCCGGGCCAAGCTCCACAGTCAAGCTTTGATCCAAAGCTCTAATACCAGTTGAACGGGATGCAATGGCAATGGAGAAGGAGAAGAGGAAGATGCAGGAGAGAAGAGCACACACAATGTAGGTACTGTCAATAATAATATTAACAGCCTTATTGCACTATCCCATATATATGAATAATAAATTTGGGCGGTCAATGTACACGGGCAGGCCCAAGGGCCTTTTACCCCAACACAATAAGCAGCCACCTACGCAATGTTGTGGATAGCCTCCAAATTGGGGAGTCGTTCTAGCATAGAATCCAGCACAGAGCTAGGAAACTCACAAATGATTATTGGTGTCCAGATGGGATTGGTCCAGTGGCATGAAGCCGAGCAGACAGGTTAGAGCAGTTCTCCTGAGACACTACTGCTGTTGCAGGAAAAAGTAATTACGAACCCTCAAAAAACAGCACTTTCCTAATTCAAGAAAAAGGAAGTATCTATACAAGGATGCATCTACTACTTAACTTGCGATTCATTTTCCTCAACTGCTATGATCTTCTAACCATCCTTAGAGCATAAACCTTTACAGGTAATACTAATACAGACAATTTAAATACATAAGAGGGGCAAATAACCTTGATTGACTTTTCAATATAAGCTGTCATCTTTTGCTCATTGGAGATAAGCTTGAATGCTACCTCCATTCAACCCATGACTTTGTAATAGTTTTTCAGTAAGCATGAGGTTTCAAGCCATGCCTCAACTTAGAAGCTTCTGTAGGATCTAATTCAAGGGTGATGTCAAGGCACATCTGTCCTAGCTTCATATTGCCATACATCCCACAACTTGTGAGCAGTGACATCCACATGGCAAAATCTGGAGAAATTGGCATGGTTTGAAGCAAGTCTCTTGCCTCTTCTACCCTCCCTGTACGGCCAAACAGGTCAGCCATGCAGCTATAATGCTCAATGCTTGGTTCAATACACTGGCCTTTAACAGAGTTAAAGAACCACTGACCTTCCTGAAGCTGACCAGAATGAACGCAAGCTGTAAGGATGCTTGCGTAACAGACATTGTTTAGCTGAATACCAAGCCTCTGCATAAGGATAAAACATTCTCTTGCCATTTCAAGGTTCCCAGACCATGCATATCCTGTAATTATTGTCCCCCATGATATGACATTTCGATCTTGTAAAGAGTCAAACACTTTGCGAGCATCTTCCAGGCTGCCACACTTGACATACATGTTAACAAGAGCATTTCCAATTATCACATCTACTAGAAGTTCATTCCTGAGGATCTGATCATGTGCAAGCCTGCCTTGGTCCAGTGCTCCTATGCTGCTACATGCTGTTAAAGTGCTCAAAAATGTTACTCTGCTTGGTATGAGATCCGTATTTAGCATTTTCACAAACAGTTCAAGACAGGAAGTTGCGCGGTCATGCAGAGCATATCCATTCATCATTGCACCCCAAGAAACTATGTTTTTGTGTGAGAGATTGTCAAAGACACTGCGTGCTTCATGGAGGCGTCCACAGCTAGCATACATGTCTACAAGGGAACTCCCAACAACTACATCAAGGGCAAAACCGCTTCTGATGATTTCAGAATGTATGTACTGACCCTGCCATGCCAGTTGTAAGTTGCTACACGCTGTCAAAGTATGAGTCAAAATGATTTTGGTGGTCTCTACACCTTCCCATTTCATCTTCTCAAAAAGGATAACAGCATCAAGAGCTTGCCTATTCTCTATAAAGCCTTCTATCATTGCACCCCATGACACCACTGTTCGGTTCACCAGCTTCTCAAACAATTCACAAGCCTCCTGCAGATTCCCACATTTTGCATACATGTCAACAAGACTGTTCCCCAGATACACGTCTGACTGCAATCCACTTTCAATGAGCCATCCATGTATCACCCTGCCTTGCTGTATACTTTTTGTGCTACTAAACAATTTCAGTATGCACAAAAATGCAATTTGATCTGGCTCAATATCCTCCTGAAGTATTCTCTGAAGCCATGCTAGTGCTTGAAAATCATCCCCATTTTCAGCATGCCCACTGATCAATGCACTCCATGGCACCAAATTTCTGTGTGGCATCCTGATAAACACATTTGTTGCTTCATCCAGGCTAACACACTTGGCATACATGTCAATGAGAGTGCTTCCGATGGCCACATCAGAATCAAACCCACTTTGCATTATCTGATCATGTACTAGTCTGCCCTCCTTCACATTCTGCACACTGCTACATGCTTTTAATGCAGCCAAAAAAATAACCCTATCTGACTTCTCACCCTCCACTTGCATCTTCTTGAAAAACTCAAGGGCAAGATCGCTATGTCCAGACTGAATACATCCCAAAATAATGGTACACCATGAGACCACTGTACGATTCAAAAGATTACAGAATATGGAGACTGCATCTTCAAAGTAACCCCATTTGGCATACATGTCAAGAAGTGAATTGCCAATCACAACATCTAGACTTGTCCCACTCTGCATAATTTTTCCATGTACCAGCCTGCCCTCGATCAGTGCTCCCATGCTGATACATGCTTTTAGAACAAAGGAAAATATGAGTTTATTAGGTTTTGTGGATCTTAATTGCATTTCTTTGTACAGTTCAAGTGCACAAGAATCATGTCTATGGTGCACATAGCCCCCAATCATCGCACCCCATGTCACCACTGTATGAGACGGCATATTGTCAAATATAAAGCGTGCCTCGTTTAGTCTGCCACACTTCACATACATGTCCAGGAGAGAGCTACCAACAATAACATCAGTTTCTAGTCTACATTTGATAATCTCATCATGAATGTGCCTTCCATACTCGATCACACCTGAGTTTGCACATGCTTTCATAATGCCTAGAAATGTTATTCTATCTGCCCCAATCTTCATCTGCTTCATATTATTGAAATGGCCAAATGTTCTGCAGCAATCTCCAAGAGTAGCAGTCACTGAAATGACCGCATTCCATGAGTACACACTAGGCTTTGAGATCGTGCAGAACATTTGTTCTGCGTCTGCCAAACTCCCACATGAACCGAACATGCGAATCAGATGATCTGTCATAAAAGGGATGACATCCAGACCAGTGACAGCCATGACAGCATGAAGTCTTCTGCCAGCCGATAGATCTTTTGTTTCCACAAGAGCACGAAACAAATCAGAGGCAGAAAACGACAAATGTAGGCATTTTTCAGCCATAAGCTCCAAACCCTGAAACTTGCTGGCCAAACATTTTGCACATGCCATGTTGGAAGATGTATCAGTGAGGCAGCTGGTCTCACCATCGTCACTATCAGCCCTTTTCTGCAAGGCCAATGTATGCAAACAGCAAAGATCTGCTCTGAATGTTCAATCCCTCATTATGAATGCACTACTGGAAGAGATTGATTCTGATATTCTGACTGTATGGCTGATTGAATCAATGTTCATCCCCCACTATGAATACAGTGATTGGGTCTGTAAGTGTGACTGTATGGCTTTACAATCGACCAGCATTTGGATGAACCCAGTCGAGAAGGAGCAAGGTTGTGGCGATGCCTGAAAAGGGGACAGCGGGGAAAATAAGGAAGGTGCTGTGCGTCTTGCCAAAGAACGGAGAAGGCAACGGGCCAGGCTTCCCAAAAAAAAATGCCAGCTTAAATGTAAAATGAATTGCAAAAGTTTGAAAAACAATCTTTCCAAGTCCATTTCTATTGCAAAATTTTGAAAAACAATCTTTCGAAATCTATTTCTATTCGACTTATAATCCACGGATGTACTAGACCCGACTCCAAGCCTCCATGGCCACCGAAGAGAACTCCCAAGTCTACGAAACTCCTTTTTGAAGCCAAAATCTATTAAACTTAAAATCCATGGATATATTGGGCCTGACTCCCAAGCCTACATAGCCATAGTAGAAAATTCCAGTAGAAAATTCCCAAGCCTACCAGATTCATTTTCGAACTCAAAAGTTGGTTGAAGAAAAACAAACCAATTTCCTTTTTGAACCCAAAAGCTAACAAAACAAAATTAATGATAATTCTAATTTTTTAAATACCTTGCTAACTTTTTATACCCATTTAAAATTGAGCAAGTTGATAGTTTTGCATAGAAAATTCCCAAGCCTATCAAATTCATTTTTGAACCCAAAAGCTGGCAAAAGGAAAACAAAATGATTTTCTTTTTGAACCCAAAACATGACAAAAGAGAAATAATAATAATTCTAATTTTTTAATACGTGTTGACTTTTTATACTGAATTAAAATTGAGCAAGTTGATACTTTTGAACAAATTTTTTCCAATAAGAGATTTTACAAAAGGAGAAGTGGCCACCTAAAAAAGAATCTGAGTTGAAAGACAACAATTTCATCATTATCGGATTACAAAAGCACAAGTGGGCGCTTAAAAGAGGACTAGAGTAGATAGAGGGATGGCTAGATTGCTAGGGGATACAAATAAAGATAAGAAGTTACAGCAAACTTAATGAGGTTGCACATGAGCATGAACTTGGGCAGCTTCATCCAACCTATAAAATGGAGGAACAGTGCATACTCATGGTTTTGTAATCATTCTTCACCCATACGCAAGTACTTTCATTAATACTTTGACATTTTATACTTTGATTCTTTACATAATCGAACTCCAATTGAAATTGATTGGAGTGGATTGGATAACTATTTTCCAAGTTGTCTCAATTGGTTTTCACCACTTTCTTCATCGGCCAATTGGTTAAATAACTATTTCCCAAGTTGGCTCTTCATTGTTTCTTGAGAAAAAATAATTGTAGCATAGTTGGTTGAATGAATAATTTGTATGAAGCTTAGAATAAACCAATAGATTAGCATAGGTATTAGTAGCTATTACTTGGGTGTGAGGATGGAGGATCCATGCAATAAACTAGAGAAAAAATAAAGAAAAAGTAAAGAAGTTAATTAGGAGGGGTTGTAGGATAAACTGCACAAAAAGTAAAGAAGTTGATTAGCTATAAACTAAAGTAATAGGTAGTATGAAGTATGATAAAATATTGTGAGGCACAGACATTGATTGGTCCCAACCTCAATCCCTTCTTCTTACCTTCCTTATTACCAAACTCTTTTGATTTCTTATCTCTTTGTAACAATGGTGGGTTGCTCAGTCACTCATGAGTGGTCTACCCTTTGCTACCTAAGAAATTGGAGCCTGTGGAGGACTAGATGCAATCGCTACATCAACTAACTTTCACCTGGCTACCTTAGACATCAACTAGCATGCACCCTGAAGCATCTACAATCATGGAGCAACTTACCCAAGGGCTCTGGTGAAATTCGGGCAATCCCGCTATGAGCTCAATGAATAGAAAGTTCAAGAGCCCCTCCTTTTGCCGACGACAGGTGAGCGAGAGCAGTGTTGAACCTATCCAACCACAAAGTAGATGTAGACTATCTTTGGGGCCCATTCTAATGGGGAATATTGCTTTGGGCCCCATTCTAGTGGGGAATATCGCTTGAGCACATTATAGGATGGTCATAAAGATAAGCATGACATGCTTAAATTTTCCATGAAATCTCTCTATCTTCAATCAAAGTCTTTTAATATGTCCAACAAAGTGGCTTCCCTCTTCTTCTTGGAGAGCAGTCCCTACAGCAATTAGACAAGTTTGTTATTTGAGTGCCTACATTCAGAGACTACCTACACTGTAAATGTGCATAATGAGTTTGGTGAGCATTTGAAATTTTTGTTCACTCCTCTTTGTGTGGAAGAGTTGTATGGAGCAATAAGTTCCATAGCATGCCTCCAACATTTCAATTGTCTCATTAGTGCAAGTGGGGTGCAAATGGTAGTCGATGCAATGGTTGCTATTTCTGAGGCTAAGGATCTTGCTCTTTCAACTTGACAATCCACCAAGCAAGACCAACCCTGACCATCTAGCGCTCCATTTGGTTCTGATATAAGCTAAATGGATGTCAAGACCCAATTGTCCCTATTGAAGAGTTCTTGACAAGGTATTAAATGCACCAAGGATGAGTCCCCATGTACTTCTAAAGTCCCTTCTACTTGCACTGTCTTGGGTGAATGGCTTCTACTACCATGATCCTTGCTCAATTGGCTCCTACTCTTGGTTTGTACATTACCTTTTTGGAGGAGTTCAACCTAGACCATGCCCAATGATGCTTGGCTTACATTGTCCAAGGCATTGGACATTAGGCTACAGTTCAATAAGACCTAGATACGGTGTGGCAACAACTAGCAACAATATAGTGGGAGAATGCAAAAATGTGTGATTAGGTCAGGTCCATTACTAGCAAGTTAAACTCCGAGAACAAAGGCAACATTTCCTAGCATGTCCATTCGTGTAGCTTGACTTCATTGATACATGCACAATCATTTGAATGATGCGTAGAGTCATGCCATTTTGTTGTAGCCCTAAGTGGCTGATATGGAGGATGTGGACAACTCGATACTGATTTCACCAAAGGCTTTGAAAGGCATGTAGTGGTGATTTTTACATGCCATGCAGGAGAAGTAGGATGAAGTTGCTCATTGATTCTGTGTAGGTTTGTGGGATCCATGTTCACAATTGCTTGCTCTTTTGCCAAATGATGAGAACTTAGATGTTGATGCTCAATCTTAGTGACAAGACTTTTTGCCATTAGGTTCCATAGTTCCTCTAGCTTCTGCTTTTGCTCTACGGCATGTGCCTCTACCTTGGTTCCTTCTATCTTAGTTCCTTCTAAGTCTACATTTGCTAGTTCCACAACCATGGCCCAAATTGATGCTCCTCTAGATGGGTCCAAAAGACTTGTTCATTGGTGGATCCATCTTCCCATTCTAGTACCCTCCAAATTTAGCTCCGCCCCATGAGTCTTGCCCTACCAATAAAAGACCCATTCCTAGATGAAAGACCAAAGGAAAATAATTGCTACATGATCCCCTTCCACTCAATGATGATGATAATCAGCCACCTCCCTCAACCTCTTCGAATGCTATAGTAGAAATTGTAGGTGGCAGTTTGAACAATCTATAGTTGGAACTCCTAATGATGAAGCATTGCAGAGTTCTTGAGGCATAGAATGTTGACCTATAGGAACATGCCAAAGTTTTGGAGACTGAAGCACTCTGCAATTGCACACTAATGCTAATGCGGAGGTGGCCTATCTTCTCAAACATGTTCTAAAGCAAGTCAATTCCTCAAATGTAGCAAGATACCTTGGTTATTCCTACTTTGGGTTCTTCTAACCTAGTCCCAACTCCTATGGTTATCAAAGGCTAGGCTACTTGCCATGGCAAATATTCTAGTAAGGCATCTAGGAAGGCTTAGCAAGGACAAAGGAACACTCAATAGAAGAATGATGGGCCTAAGGATGGATAATAGGATGAGGCAAAGTAGAAGACCCCGCAACTTCAAGATAGGTTAATTGCCTTCAAAGCCTTGACTTCCAAGCATATGATGCAAATACACAACCAGGAGGAGCAACGTGAGTGGTTGCTGAACCACCTTGATCATATGGAGAATATTACTGATATGGTTTGGGTGGAGTGGAATTATATGCAATAAGATGTGCTTGATGTGGCGTGCTTCGTTGAGAGTTTGGCCTTCGAGCTTGGTGTCTACAATGTACGAGAACCTAGCATCATCATCTAAACTATCAACCATTTTTGCCACTTCCTCATTGTCCTCTTGGTCCTCCTCTAGCCCAAAATGGGCCTCCCATTCCTTCAAATAGGTTGCACATCAAGGACAAGGGGTGTACTTTCTAGCTCCTATTCTTGCTAAATTGTGTCCTTCAACTCCTAGTTGGATTCTACACCTGCTCAAGTTCCTATTCCTGTAGTCCAAGTATGTGCGGTGGTTGCTTCAGATGAGCTTGCTCCAAAAGATCAAGGCGACTTTGAAGATTGACAGCTATGGGTTTGAGTTCATCATGTGTGCTATGTGTTGGGTGTTGGAC
Source organism: Lygodium microphyllum (assembly GCF_053477565.2). NCBI lineage: Eukaryota > Viridiplantae > Streptophyta > Polypodiopsida > Schizaeales > Lygodiaceae > Lygodium > Lygodium microphyllum. Next base: position 87,171,282 of record NC_141160.1, read on the forward strand.
AATACACCAAACCAAAGACTCATGATATATTTATAATAGTCATGTATCAAAGGATGCAGATGTACTTGTATTTATTCACAATGCTTATGCATCATGCACACCATGCTTATCAATGTATTCTAAGTCTTAATGAAGATGGCAATTCTATTTTGACCTATTTCTATATTCAAATCTTTGCCCTTGTGCTTATTCTATACTATATTAAAATGTATAGCTCATTATGAATACGTATTATACTTTCCATATTGGGTTTGGATATGTGGTACTATGTTGATTAATGGTTATATATGTACCCAATTACACCCACAAGGCTAATATTTTGCTAAACCCTTTTGAGTATTTGAATCCTTGAGTTCAAACTATTCAAGATATCACTTCCTAACCAACCATCTACATAAGAAAAGAAAGCTTGTCTTTGGCAAGATGTACATAGTAGAAAGAAACCATATCATGTTCAACAATTTCATGATCATTTGATAACATCATATGCATGTCCTTCATCCACTTGTTTGCATCCAACAACTTACAAAAGACTATTCTTTTTTTATTCTCTAATGTATTAGCAAATATCTTTCACTTTTGTTATGTCACTGTGGCATTGGAGTGTCATATATCAAGAAAGAACTCTAGCTACTTAAGCATCTCCCATTTAGGATCACCAATATTAAGGAGTTTAAATGAATATAAGTAAGTTTTTTCTCAATTTTCTTATCCAACTTTTTAACTAAACAAAATGTATGGGAATAGAAGGATAAGGAGATGAAGATGAAACAACATGTACACACCTCAAATCTACTATCTTTTTTTAAGAGCCTTCATTTAATTTTTTCAATAAATCCGTATTCACATAGAACTTAGTGAAACACGTTGGAAATGGTTGTACTTGAAAAAGAAAATTCAATTCTTGTGGTACAGATAATTGTACCCAAGCCTAGCACTTGTTGAGACTAAAAATTTGTATTTCACCCATGGTACAAGGATCCTTTGTCCAAGCCCACCTAAAGGTTCAAAATGAATGTATGTATATGCATGTGTGTCTAGGTATGTGTTTGAGATGAGGTTGCATAAGAATTGTCTTGTGCAAGGGTTCTCTACCCAAGATTGAGATCTCAATATGACTTTTTTAAGTGCACGATGGGTAAGATCATACACATATTAGATGCACGAGTGGGTTTATCATACCTTTCTTGAATACTATGGTAGTAAAAACATGATGGGGTGAATTCGCTCAAGCAAGTGGTGCTCAAACGAATATTGCATATGCATAGCGACATGCATATGGTAGATTCGATGTGTCTAGTCACATTGTAACACTCCAATATAGCATTGAGGGGGAGTGTTGAGAGGTAACAATTTCTATTGTGCAATGTTACATTGGATGGGTGAAAAGGTAAGTAAACACCTCACTTCAGAGTGGGTGTTGAGAATGTAAGCTAGGTGTTTGTGGATGTGTGTGTGTATGTGTGTCACAATACCCTAAAGGTGCAAAGGTGAGTGGATGAGTATTGAATATGGAAAAGTCCAAATAAGGATGCCACCTAAGATGGCCACTTGTATGAGTGAAATGGGAAAATGCTATCTATTAAAGAAGCCTTGTATTGTAGAATTGTGTGAGAAGTGGAATATCAATTATCATTGTTGAGTGTCCAATTTATTATCCTCTTGCATCTACAGCCATTGAGTTCCTTGTTTACTATAATCCACTATGGTTATGTGCTATCTTTGTCACACACCATGATTAACCCCACATTGGGTTTGTTAACAATAAGTATGTAGAGATAGATAATAAGATAAAAGGATAAAAGGGTGCTAGCATGCTAAGGTTCCAAAGTCTAATTAGCCCCAAATCTACCCATGTTCCTCGATACTCTACATTGAGGGTAGATAATGATGAGTGGATTACATTGCACACTAGTCCTCCCAACTTTGGGCTATAACAATAAAAGTAACTCATGGCTCATTGGATTCTATAGTCATTGGATATTATACTTTTAGATATCTATTTTTTATGTGTACAAGGGCTTTAGAAAAGACTATTTGAATTTGATGAAGTTGTTGGGTATATGTCTTTTAGATACTTGCTTGGTTGCTCCTCCATCAACCCTTTTATATCCAACTCTTGCAATTCGTACATTTGGGCATGCTTTTATGATAACAAGCAATTGCTTCATGTCCATTTCTTCACAATGGGTACAAGTGAATTTCATACATTTGACATTGAATAGTTTGAACTCCTTCTCCCCAAATTAGAAAGGAAGAGATACAATTCTTTAGAGTGATTACTTCCATGTTTCTAAATGTTTCTTTGTTGAATCGTGCTCCATAAATTAAATATACTACAAGCATAGCCGCAACATCTTTTTTAAGATTTTAGAATCTATCCCATCTAGTTAGGCGTTATGCTTCTCACTATGTTTATGTTTTCAATAGTCAGTCCTTAAATAAGTTTGCAAAAAAACAAAAGGATACCCTAATCCTACTTCTAATGAAGCCTTATAAGTTTACATTGTCTATTACAAGGTGGTATTGTTGTTAAAAATCAACCTCATAGTTTTGCCAAAGAGATGTACAATATCCATATAGCTTTTAGGCATTGCCTCCTCCTCCTTTTTCTTCTTGCTACTTAGCTAGCTTGGTTAGCATTGCTGGCCAAATCTACTAACCGCACATTGTGAGATTTGCATTCTTGTGAGCAAAGGGAAGTAGCCATGCACGATTGCTTCCCTTTGGTCATAAAAGAACAAAAGAAGGACAAACTACATGTTTTGCAGGCGATGCATAGATGGTTCCCTTTACTCACAAAAGAAGGGCAAACATCACATTTTGTGTGCAAAGAACAATGCGCTTTGCACCTCATGTATGAAATCCCTCTGGCTATGTACATGCAATAATGCATTCGTATGTGTACTTTTCAATGCACGTGCTCTGTGTGTGTGTGTGTGTGTGTGTGTGTGTGTGTGTGTGTGTGTGTGTGTGTGTGTGTGTGTGTGTGTGTGTGTGTGTGTGTGTGTGTGTGTGTGTGTGTGTGTGTGTGTGTGTGTAGGTGTGCGTGCGTGTGTGTGTGCGTGCACGCGCGCGCGTGCATGCACGTGTGCACATGCGTGTGTGTACATTATTGCACTTTGCTCAATTTGTGTGATTGTGAATCCCATGAGGTTGCAATTCGTTTGCTTCACCCTTATGTACCCCACAATCGCTTTCTTTTGCCAACAAAAATGTAACATATGCTACACTATGCATGCAATAAATGATGCACTCCACTTGTACTAATACGAAACATCCTAACAATATGAAACCTAAAATAAATTGGCCCAAATGAAGCCTAAAATAATATTGCAATTGTGATTTAGAAGAGGCTTTTTTTTGTGTGTTTATCAGTCATCATTACAATACATAGTCAATATCCCACGATGGAAAAATCTCTTAATCACAATTTGCTCAATTTGCAAAGTGTGGTTAGTGAGTAATGGTGGCAATGTCAGCCAAGCCAACAAGTTGACATAGTCAAAAGGTTTTGCTTCTTGACTAAAAAACCCTCATCTTTCATAGATTCATAATGAAATATAGAGGAAGAAACATACATATGCCACTAGTGCAATAATGTGCAAAACCATCTCATATTACATTGTCAAAAAAACATCATTGAAGTAACCCAAGCTTCCCTTTGCTCACAAAAATAGGATAGATTATGTGTTTCACACAAGATGGCATGCTTTGATTAAGGCTACCATGCTTCAAGTGGAATTAGCCACTCTTATACATTGGCATATGTTTACATAGGTAAAGGGTCAAAAATTTGGAACCAATGACTATCATTCTTAGAGATCAGTCAACCCTATGGATAATGGGTAAGATCATTGCTTACAATGAGAGAGAGAGAGAGAGAGAGAGAGAGAGAGAGAGAGAGAGAGAGAGAGAGAGAGAGAGAGAGAGAGAGAGAGAGAGAGAGAGAAATGTCTTCCATAAAGCCATCCAATACAAAGGGTTTGGTAATAAACCTATGCAATACCTCAATATAGGTGCCATTTAGATGGGAGAGAGTCTAGAGAGAGAGAGAGAGAGAGAGAGAGAGAGAGAGATCAAATTCTATTTTCTATAAAGCCATCCAACACAGAGGGTTTGGTAATGAACCCATACATCACTTCAATATACTTGCCATTGGAGACTCTCTCTCTCTCTCTCTCTCTCTCTCTCTCTCTCTCTCTCTCTCTCTCTCTCTCTCTCTCTCTCTCTCGTACATATGCCAATATGTGGCCAATTGGGCCAACTGTGGGTCACTAAGGAGCATGGCAAGCAGCTTACCATGCAATGAAGACGATGAACTAAGCGACGACGTGCGGACGGCGGACCAAGGTGACACATTGAGTGGTGGTGGTGAATGTGAGCGGCCCCAATGCAAATCACGATATATATATATATATATATATATATATATATATATATATATATATATATATATATATATATATATATATTATTTTTTAGGGAAGAGAGATTTAGAAAAAATATTTTTGAAATCTAATTTAAACATTTTAAGAGAGAGAGAGAGAGAGAGAGAGAGAGAGGGAGGGAGGGAGGGAGGGAGGGAGGGAGGGAGCGAGGGAGGGAGGGAGGGAGGGAGGGAGGGAGCGATTGAGAAGAAATTTGGAAAGAGAGAGAGAGGGAAAGGGGGGTGAGCAATAAGAAATTTGGGGGAAGAGAGACACAGACAGAGAGGATGAGAGAGAGAGAGAGAGAGAGAGAGAGAGAGAGAGAGAGAGAGAGAGAGAGAGAGAGAGGATGAGGGGAGGGAGGGAGAGAGATAGACAGGGGACAAGGGAGAGGAGGGGGCGAGAGAGAAGAAATTTGGACACAGAGAGAGAGAGAGAGAGAGAGAGAGAGAGAGAGAGAGATGAAAGGTGAGAAGGATCGAAGCTTGCACACGAGCTATGGCGGGAGAGCAAGAGCAAGAAAAGAGAGAGACAAGAAATGGGAACTCCAACAGTCACAATGTGTGACCGGGCCTTCCTTTATTCAAACTGTCACTAAAAGAATAAAGAATAAAGTGACGTGACGGGCGCCCGCCACCTGCAGTGTGCAGTGGCGGGTACTGTCAGTGTAGTAATACACGGGGCGGCACGGCGGAGGCGCCTTTACCCCCAACAACCTCCCACTTAAAGGCGAATCTGCCCTAGTGAGAGAGAAAAGAAAAAGAAAAGACAGTACAAATGTACATAGGTACAAGGGATGAGGAAAGGCGACATCTCATCCAACGCCCATCAACCTCCTGAGGAAGGCAAAGCGCTCAGTAGTGAGGCTTTTCGTGAGCAGATCTGCAGGATTCTCGTCAGTGGAGATCTTGACAAGATCAACAGACTTGTCCTCCACGACACCACGTATGAAGTGATACCTCACCTCAATGTGTTTCGTCTTCGCATGGAAGACCGGATTCTTAGCCAACTGAATGGCACTCATAGAATCCGAATGCAGTGTAGGTGTAGCATCAATCCCAAGGTCAGCAACTAGACGGCCTAACCATATGGCCTCCTTGCAAGCCTCAATGGCTGCAACATACTCGGCCTCAGTGGTAGACAAAGCCGTACACTTCTGAACCCTGGACATCCAAGAGACAGCCCCTCCAGCATAGGTGAATACATAGCCAGAAGTGGACTTCCTACTATCTGCATGTCCTGCATAATCGGAGTCAGTGTACCCCACGACCCCTGTATCCTGGCTGCCATAGCAAATACACATATCTGCTGTGCCCTTCAGGTACCTCATGATACCCTTCATGGCATCCCAATGTCTGTTGCCAGGTGTAGCCATATAGCGTGCCACAACACCAACTGCATGCGCAATATCTGGACGAGTGGCTATCATGGCATACATCAAACTGCCCACGGCTGAAGCATAAGGGATCTTGGCCATCTCGGCCCTCTGCTCATCTGTCTGCGGACAATCGGCCTGTGATACCTTCACATAAGAAGGTAATGGACAGCCAATAGGCTTTACGTCCTGCATGCGGAAGCGTTCAAGGACTTTATGAATGTACTCCCGCTGTGAGAGATACAAAAGCCCCTGATGCCTATCGCGCTTAATGCGCATCCCAAGTATATGTGAGGCCTGTCCCAAATCCTTCATCTCAAAGCTCTTCTTCAGCTGAGATTTAAGAGCATCTAGCTCATCATGAGCTTTCCCTGCTATCAGCATATCATCAACATAGAGTACCAAGATAAGCAAACTGCCATCACGGGCTTTCTTCGTGTAAAGACACGGATCCATAGCACTCCTGCTGTATCCCTGTGACTGCATAAAGGCATCAAACTTATGATACCATTCCCTAGGTGCCTGCTTCAAGCCATACAAGCTCTTCTTCAACTTGCACACTAGGTGCTCCATGCCAGGTTCTGCAAAGCCCTTAGGCTGATCCATATAGATCTCATCATGCAAGTCCCCATGTAGAAAAGCCGTCTTGACATCCATCTGATATAGATCTAAGTCAAGCTGTGCAACCAAAGCCAAGACTAAGCGCAGGGTGGTCATCTTAACCACAGGAGAGAAGACCTCATCAAAGTCCACACCATGTTCCTGCTTAAAACCCTTTGCTACCAATCTAGCCTTGTATGCTGGCTTGGGGTGTCCAGGGGTACTTTTCAGCTTGTACACCCACTTGCATGGCAAAGCCTTCTTGCCCTTAGGCAAGGCAACCAAATCCCAAGTCTCATTCTTATGCAAGGAGTCTATCTCATACTGCATAGCCCTCTCCCAGGAGTGACTGTCACCCCTGCGCATAGCCTCATCATAAGTGAAAGGCTCTCCTGCATCTGTAACCAAAACATAATGCATAGAGGGCTGAAATCTGTCAGGTGGACGTCTGTCTCTAGCAGACCGTCTCACCGCAGGCTCTGCTGCCTGTCTAACTGCCTGTCCAACACCCTCGCCCTGTGGAGAAACTGCTGCAGGCTGTACTACTGGCTGTGCTGGAGCTCTAGGCTCCTCCTGAAAGATCACTCTGCGGATCTCAACCACCTTCTCAGGCTGCCTATGCATCTTGTCTTCATGGAAGACGACATCATGGCTGCGTACTATTTTCCGCGCCTGCGGATCCCATAGGCGATAGCCCATCTCTCCTGACTCACCATAGCCAAGGAATATGCATTTAATGCTCTTTGGATCCAATTTACTCCTCTTGTCCTTGGGCACATGGCAGAATACCTCACATCCAAAGACACGGAGATGCGCATAAGAGGGTGGCTTACCAGCCCAAACTTCCTCTGCAACCTGGAAATCCAATCCACTGGAAGGCGATCGGTTTATGACATGCACTGACGTACTAACTGCCTCAGCCCAAAAACTCGGGGGTAGGCCTGCATGGCTAAGCATAGAGCGCACACGCTCCTGAATAGTCCTGTTCATGCGCTCAGCCAAACCATTCTGGGGTGGGGTGTAAGGGGCGGTCAACTGACGCTTAATACCCCTGTCATCACAAAACTGCTCAAAAGCATGCGAGACATATTCTCCCCCATTATCTGTCCTAAGGCATTTCAGCCTATACCCAGTCTGGTTCTCAACAAGAGCAAGCCATCTCTGAAAAATTGCCAAGACATCGGACTTCTGCTTTATGGGATAAGCCCAGACTTTCCTAGAAAAATCATCAATGAAGGTAACGAAGTACTTCGCGCCACCCATAGACATGCAAGGCATAGGCCCACAAACATCGGAATGCACCAATGCCAAGGGCTCACTCATGCGTGGCCTACCCGATTTCTTATGCGTAGACCTATTCTGCTTACCATAAAGACAATGATCACACGAGTCAAAACATGCATAATCCAAAGGCGGAAGATACTGCAAACCAGATAACATTTTCATTCCTTTCAAAGACATATGCCCCAAACGGGCATGCCAAAGTGATACATGTGGGATAGAGCCCACTGCCAAAACATGGTCTACAGAAGACCCAGATACAACAAGAGGATAGAGGCTGCCAGCCTTGGCGCCTCTAGCAAGCACAAGTCTGCCTTTGGTAATCTTCCAGGCAGAATCCCCAAAACAGACATGAAATCCTGCATCATCCAACTGTCCTGCAGACATAAGACTACGCGTAAGCGCAGGTACATGACGTACATCCCTGAGCAAAAAGGAACTGCCAGTGGAAAACTGCAACTGAATATCTCCACAGCCCACAATATCAAGAGACCTGTCATCTCCAAGTTTGACTGATCCAGATACAGTACGGTAAGAGTGAAACCACTCACGGTAAGGCGTCACATGGAAGGACGCACCTGAATCCAATAACCAGCACTGTGCATACATACTAGGTGTCTCAGTCAAGTGTGAAGCATCAGAAGAACTAGCTGCAAGTATAAACTCATCACCACCATCGGACTCTTCAGTCTGCATGACATTAATTTCCTCAATCTTGACGTTGGACTTCGCAGGTACTATGCTGCGATCAGAGGACTTCTCCTGCACTTTATCTTTCCCCTTATCCTTGCGCTTCTCATTGCGCAACTCATGACACTGTGGTCTAATATGGCCCTTTTTCCCACAATGATGACAAGTGACATTTGCATTGCGTCCACGCGACTTGCCACCACGAGATTTAGACCGACCCTTCTGCGAGTCACGGCCTCAGCCATTACCACGGTCATACCTGTCATTCCTGCCTCTAACTGTCAAAGCATGACTACCACGAGAGGCATCCAAGTTTTTGCGATTCACCTCTTCCTGAAGAAGAGCACTCTCAACATCTGCCAATTTTAGAGTAGCACTAGAGGCACAAAGGGCAGTGCGGAATACATCCCATGACTCATTCAGAGTTCCAAGCAAGAAAAGAGGAGTTACTTCCTCTCCAAAGGTGATATCCTGCGAAGTCAGGTTCTTCAGTATAGCATGGAACTGGCTCAAGTGAGCAGACATAGTCGCATTATCCTTCATGCGCAGATCCATAAGCTGCTTCAACCAGTACATCTGACTCGCCGGACTTTTCTTATCATAAAGATTCTTGATCTTATTCCATAGATCCCATGCACTCTGTGCTTCCTCAAATACATTATAATGTACCTGTTCAGTGAGAGACAATACAATCGTGGACTTGCATAGCTCATCAAGTTCAAGCCAGTCGTCATTGTCCATAGTTTCAGGCTGCTCCCCACTCAACCGAAGTGGCTTAATCTGAGATTTCTGCACCAAGACCTGCCAAATTTGACTCTTCCAATAAGAGTAGTTAGTACCATCCAACTTTGTAATGTTAAAGATGGCACTATCATGCGAAGATGACGCCATTATGCAGGCTGGAAATGCCCAAACAGTCCAAAAACTGCTTGCTGTTTTACTGCAGAAACTGCCCAAAAGTGACCAAAACGAGGTCCAAAGGGCGAGCAAAGTGTGCCAAAAGTTGCTGCCCACTTAGTACTAGGTGCGGTATACCAAATCAGGATATTTCAACATGAAAAGTACACCTCAGTCCACCAATAACTGCTTGCTGTAATAAATTGCAAGTATGCAATCTAGAGAGCAAACTGTCCCAAAATAAGATCCATATGTCAAGCAAACAATGCTAGGTCCAAAGCCGGCATGAAACAGACATAAGCAAGGTCAATGACAGTGAAAAGAACATGATCTCAACACCAAAGCATGTCAAAATAACATCTGCCAGTGAAAGGCACACCCCCAGACACTCTAGGCAAAGTGTTCCTGTAACTGCCAAAACCTGACACAAATAGGTGTCTGCTCAAAGAGAAAGATCCAAATATGAGACTTGGCTCATAAGCATCCTGTGAACCAAGAGTACATCAATGCATATCCATAAAGATCGGAGTATGATCCCAAAGTCTCAATGCGTATGTAGCTGCTCAAGACATAAACTGCTCCAAATACATGTAAGTGCTCCAATAGCATGCAACTGTCAAAGGTCAAGCAAGCATGTAAAATGCTCCCACTGGCACAAAAGGCGTACAAGGCGAGCTTAGAAGCTCAGACAACCCAAGAGAAAGCACCAGTGATAAGTGATCCTGTCAATGCATCAAGCGCATCCAAGAGAGCATGACATACATGAAGCACCGGTCGTATTAACCATGAAGCAATACATAAGCCCAAATAAGCTCTCGGTCAACTCAATGACATCCAAATAGCAACCAAGATCAGTGATCAAGTAAGCCGGGAATGCTCAAATACATCCAAATCCAAGCTCCAAATGTCGGTATGGCATACACGAACCAAAGCATGTAATGCAAAAGCCTAACTGTCAAGCAGAGACATGAGGCATAGGCGGTCCATGAGCATGACAAGTCGGTCCAAATGCCAGTGAAGATGGAGCTAATGCGAAGCTCAAAAGCATCCCATAATCTCATACATATGCTCCAAGTCGTCCCCAAATGTCAGAGATATCATGCCAAAGCTCAAAGCATACATCCGGTATCGGTAGGTAAGTGCCAAAGCATGTAAAGTACCTTCAGCCCACTGTTATTCCAGCATGTATTTACTGTTCTAAACAGTAGATTTCAGCCCCGAATTCAAGCCAAAATCATGGTCAAACCAAATGCATACATCCCCAATACATCCGGGTAGGAAATAGACCGCATATGGGCATCAAACAAGGTAACCGGAGTAGGGTATAAGCATCAAATCCCAATGCCAAGTGTGGCTGCCCTGTTTCCAGCACTGTATAACAGTAAATAACAGTCCCAAATCAGCCAATATTTCAAGCCAAAATCATGGCATAATCATGTGCATACATTCCCAAGGCACTAGGCATCATGTAGACCGCATACGGGCATCAAATAGCACAACCGGAATGGAGTATAAGCAACAAATGCTAATGCCAATGGTGCTGCCCTGTTTTCAGCCTGTTATGACAGTTTATGACAGTCCCAAATCTGAAGAAATCAGCCCCGAATGATCAAGACCAATGCCCAAAGCTTGAATGACATCAAACATGAAGTCTATAGCCCTCTTGATCAAGGTAGAGAGCAAGAAGCAATGGCCAAGTGTGGAGCTGAAGTAGATGAGTGCTCACAGCCTGGAAAAAAATGATGCAATCTGCCCTGTTGGTGCTGAACTTGCTGCTGCTCCACATGGGCTGAAAAGGGGGTAATGGGGGGCTCAAGAAGGGCCTATCAAAGGCCTATGACAAGCCTCTTTGAGCCTTGATAGGTGTAAGGCACAATATGAGGGGAATAAGCTTCAAGAGTTTGAAGCCATGGCTGCCCTTGCTGTTTGCAACCTGTAGACTGAAATAAAACCGTGAAAGAATGATCAAATACCTCAGTATCAATGCCTTGAAGGTGCCTCAATAGGCTGGGAAGGTGCTCGGGAAGCCGTGGAGTGACGGGAGCTCGGGGAGATCGGATATGGCTGCCGGGATGGAGACCCAATGCATGAAGCGAGTCGATGCGAAGGTCGGGAAGCACCGAGTTGAGCTTGAGCAAGAGAATGTCAAGCTCTGATACCAGTTGAAAGGTGAGAAGGATCGAAGCTTGCATACGAGCTATGGCGGGAGAGCAAGAGCAAGAAAAGAGAGAGACAAGAAATGGGAACTCCAACAGTCACAATGTGTGACCGGGCCTTCCTTTATTCAAACTGTCACTAAAAGAATAAAGAATAAAGTGACGTGACGGGCGCCCGCCACCTGCAGTGTGCAGTGGCGGGTACTGTCAGTGTAGTAATACACGGGGCAGCACGGCGGAGGCGCCTTTACCCCCAACAAGAGAGAGAGAGAGAGAGAGAGAGAGAGAGAGAGAGAGAGAGAGAGAGAGAGAGAGAGAGTGTGTGTGTGTGTGTGTGTGTGTGTGTGTGTGTGTGTGTGTGTGTGTGTGTGAGTGGAGAGAGAGAGAGGGTGGAGGGAAAAGAGGAGGGAAAAATAGACAAAAGAGAAAGACACAGAGAGAGAGAGGAATAAAAGAGAAAAGGGAAAAAAAGGAAAGAGAGACAAAAAAAAAAGAAAAAGAGGAAAGGGAGAGAAGGAAAAAAGAGGAGAGGGAGAGAGAAAAGTGAACAGTTTTTACATTTTAAACATCTATTCAGTATATTGAGTATGGGTAAGTCTTTAGTTCATGGATTAGTAGGTATAGCCTATGCAATTATCCATGTATACATAACATGTGTATATAGCACATATATGTGTGCCCATGTGTTTATCCATACATATCTATTGTATGTGCATGTGTTCATAGAGAGAGATGCTCGAGAGAAGCCTATTGTTTGTAGAAGAACTCGTCTAGGTATAACCTACTTATATTTTATCTAGATTCAAGTAAGAATATGCTAAGAGAATTTCTACTATTGGTGGAAACAATACTTTTAATGCACCATCAAAGGGGCACAAAATCAATAGATAAATGAATCAAATAACTCTTTGATGTGTTGGCTTACTACACAATTGTAAGCTTCATTACTTGATATTTTATATAATCTATTGTACATATTATTTAGAGGTTTGCCTCTCTCTCTCTCTCTCTCTCTCTCTCTCTATGCTCCCACACACATGCATTAATAGAACATCTTCTCACTTATGCACACAAATAAAACTTCACTTTTATGGCTTATAATATTATGATAATGCTCTCAACTTTATATTATAGTGAGAAAAATCTTAATGTAATTATGACTTTTCCAAATTTAATGTGGTTTTGACCTATAAATTTCCAATTTTGCGTTTGACATAAAGGATGGATATTTTTGTCACATTAAGAATAGCATACAATTGCATGCTTTACACATCATGTCTAGTAGTTAATGAGCTCATAGCTTGCACTTTCATAATTGAAAAACACATTTTGATATATGTGTAGAAAGGACACCAACCATTTTGTAATATTTCCACGTAATAAAAGTTAGTTGGTTAGTTCAAAAGTTAGTTAGTCAGTTAATAAGTTAGTAAGATTACTAACTAAAGACTAACTAATATAAAAACTAACTAACATTAAAGGCTAATAAATTTTATTTGATTAAAAATATATTTTTAAAAAATGAGAGTCATAAATCCGATATTTTTCTCGGATTAACAAGGACCATAGCCACCCTTCATGGAAGTTACAACGTGAACGAGACTTACGAGTTATATTAATCACTACTATTAATGTGTATAGTTTGGTCCGAAAATATTAGATTTTTGGGCAAAAAACTAGTATATTTTAGATATTATCCCAAAAAGATAGAATTGGATGCCATTTAAAAGAAAAGACAAGTGATGTTTTAGGTAGTTTTGGAGATTTAATAAAAGGAAAAAATATAAAGAGAGAGATTGGCAAAATCGCGTGTGCCGCGATCGCAATTTACAGGCAGTAGACAACACTTCAAACAGGGAGAGAAAGAATGAGTGATCTGAAAGCTTTCTAACCAAGTTGGTTAACTTGGTTAGAAAGCTTTCAAATCACTCCTTTCTCTCCCTGTTGGTTAGAAAGCTTTCAAATCACTCCTTCTTTCTCTCCATGTTCGAAACTTGGTTAGAAAGCTTTTAGATCACTCCTCCTTTCTCTCCCTGTTCGAAGTGTTGGTTGATTAGAAAGCTTTCAGATCACTCCTTCTTTCTCTCGCTGTTCAAAGTGTTAGTTAGAAAATGAGTTTTCCAAGATGGAAAACTCAGTTTCTTGGGGTTTTACCCCCCTTTTGGAGCCAATGGAACCATCAAATTTATAAGTTAAGCATAAAATCACTGAGTTTTCCAAGATCTCTCCACCAAGAACTCTTGTTCTCAGCCTCATCCCCTCCTCTCTAAATCATAATACATACGAGGCATGGGGTGGCACAGGAGATCATAAGGAGACCCCAAGAGGCTGCAAGAGAGAGGTAGAGAGAAGGATACCCCTCCAAGAGATTGTGAGAGAGAGCTTGAGAGAGAGAGAGAAAGAGAGAGAGAGGAGTTACCCCGAGAGGCTGCAAGGGAGAGAGTTAGCTCAATTCCCTCTATCTCGATTCTCGACTTAGCTATCTTCTCTTATGCCCTCCCATCTCGAATCTATTCCGCCTTCTTAATCTCTTGAGTTTACTTGTGCACGATGGCCTCCAAGTGAAAAATGTTGCATGTAGATGGCAATCCTACAACCAGCAACGAAGCTTCGGGCAAAGGCATAACTGTCAATCCAACTGCGGTTTCGGTCGTAAGTAATGTATTTTTTAGATTTGATTCTAAATTATGGACAACATTTAATGTCATACACGGGCTAAAACTACTCGAAGTAAGCTCTGTTTCTATGTGTCAAACACCTCGATCGGAGTTACCTATCAAAATTTATTGCAGATTTACTACAACAGGGTCCTATAGTAGACAACATGCTGTCCATTGTCTACAGCTCTCAATTCCTCACTGAATATGGGTCAAATTTGGATTTTCTTATTCCCTAATCATGCCCATACATCATATTGTATCCATGAGCCAATGTACATACATAACCCCCACATGATTTATTGAATAACCCCTTGTAATCATGTAGCAGAGTAGCACTCTAGATTGCCTTGCTCTGTTTTGTAATAAGTGCCCATTTTGTTTTTTAGGGCAAAAACCTTTGGGTGGGGATGGAATGTAAGAGACGAGGAATACATGAATAAAATAATGGAGGAAAATACCTGCTACACTAGTGGGTATATAAGATGTGAGGGATGACATTTTTCTCATCAGATTATAATGACAAGTCTCATTCATCTTTTCTATCTCTCCAGCTTTCATGGCTTCCACCCTTCATGTTTTGTCTTTCTCTCTCTTCTTCTAGTATTTCTCTCTCCTCGTCACTCTCTTTCTCTCTCTTTTGTAGTCATCTCTCTCCTCTTTCTCTCTTCCCAGTCCTCTTCTTGACAGTCAAGGAAATAGAACAAGTGTGCATTTTTCAAGTTTCTCTCTAAGGCTCTAGTTTCTCATGACACCTTCTCATTTCTCATATCTTAGTTAACATTATCACAAGCATTCAAAATAAGGTATCAGATTCTTATGCATACTCTCTATCCTAGTCATTAGCCATATTCATAACTCCATCTAGCCATACATTGGGCAATATTTCTAGACATAAATAGACAAAATAGTCCATGTTTTGAGGAGTTATAAGCACTTATTTCATTACTCTCAAGGTCGATCCCTATATTTATGGTTAAATCATCGTATCTCTATTTAATTCAAGTATCACTATTGCAAACATTGGAAGAGAATATTGTAATGAACATAACCACTCAAGTGGTAAGACCTACCCATCAATGTCTTTCCACAAGTGAGCTCAAGCAAGCTTAAATTATAACCCATGATTCTATGTGGGCATTGCAAAGGATGTATGCCAATTACTACTTATATAAAGGTTTGTAAAATAATGATGACTTCACAAGTCAGAGCTTCAAGTCATCAAAGTTTATTATCCAAAATGAAGCATTGTTATAAGGCAAAGAGGCAATATCAAGCACAAAGCCAATATACACATAGCCCAATCCAATTATTTATGCAATAGCCATGGTGCTCTCAAAGGACAAATATAATTCTCAAATACTCATGTTTGATAAGAAGCCACTAAGCCAAGGTAATGTTTCTTTAAAAGTCCATGTAAATCTCAAGCTTGATTCCAATATATATTGTCCCAAGAAAAGATAGTTTGTGTTATCAAGTGCCAAGATGCAAACGCAAAGTCTAAACAAGAATACGAACATGAAGTCCACAAATAAGGAAGGCGTAAAGATCAAAGAAGAGTATAAGCAAAATTTAGAGTCAAAGAAAAGGGCCAAAGCTAGGATCAAAAGACAAAGTTAGAGTCAGAGGCAACAAGGACAAGAAGAATCCAAAATTAACATACAACATGAAGAATACTAAAGAAATTGAAGACCACAAGGACTAGAATCTAAGATAGTAAGAGCCCAAGTTTAAGCAAATAATTGAATCAATACCCTTTCAAAAAGCCTTATACATTATCAAAAATATTGTCACTCAATTAAGAGGCCAACCACCTAGCTAGAGGGGCATGCTAAGTTCACTACCTTGTCAAAACTATAGAAGCTATCAAGTCATGGGTCTATCCTAAGGCCAATATGCTAGGATTGCCATAAGGGAGGGGGGGTGATTAATAGGTTTGCAACATAAACAATTAGCACAATTGCCCTTGAGGGGGGTATTGAGAATAAAAGAGTGGATTAGGGTTTATGAAACGAATTTATGGTTCATTAAAAGCTAGTATCAAAGCATGGTAGCATGCTAATGATGCAATTAGCTATGTAATTCATGAAGAGCTTCAATTAGATTAGGACTCAAAAAATCACCAAGAGGTGGATAGAATCAAGGGGTTCATCCTACATTTTAGGGGTTCACCTATAGTTGTACTTCAAGCCTATTTAAAAGTACCCTCGTCAGTGGAATGAATGACAAGTGTGCATTTTGTAAGTCTATCTCTCACGGATTTCTTGTGTAGGCAACATTAGCACTAATTTCTTGAATATTGATCCATTATCCTTAAGTTCAAGGGGCCTTAGAATAGGGTGCGATTCATATACATAGGCTTGGATCTATATGAGACTATGGATGGGCGGGGAGCTCATTTTGTGCTTGCACAATTTCTTACTTTAATGTTTGGGAGAGTAGTTCATAGTATCACATGAAAGCTTTGCACATTTAATGTGATAAGGCCATATCCTTGTTACAAATTAGCTCATGGAATGCCAATTGATATCATTTGCACGACACAAAATATATGAACATAAGACCTTAAAAAATGAGACACTTGAACTATAAGACCTTGACAAAATGAGACACTAAAGTGTAAGATGATGACAAAATAAGATGCTAAATACTTACATACAAGACCTTGAAATGAGACACTAAACAATAAGACCTTGACAAAATGAGTCACTAAATCTTCTATCTTCTTTAAGAGGATATATATATTTTTTGGGGGGGATGGGGGAGGGGCCACATGGTGCATGTAGAGCACCCTCTACAAAACCTCCTTGATTGCCGTGTGGTACTGCACCTGCCCATGTGCAAACTTGCATGCTCGCAAATGCACCCAGCCACATGTGCGACCCTGCTTGCACAGACTTGGCGCAAAGTGCCACCAATGTAAAAGCTTGAAATGAGACACTACATCTTCTATCTTCTTTAAGAGATATTTTGGGGGGAGGGGACACGGGACACATGTGGAGCCCCCCTTTACAAAACATCCCTGATTACCACGTAGTACCGCAATAGCCCGTGTGCAAACTTGCCACTTGCAAATGCACCCGACCACTTGCATGACTCTGCCCGCCTAGACTTGGCGCAAAGACCCAGGCACCAACATAAGAGCTTGAAATGAGACACTAAGGCTGGTTACACACCAGGCATGGACAGAGAGCAGGTGGAAAAAGAGACATCCGCTACCCTACATGTCAAAAGGTCATTGTGCCCAATTTTTGCGGTTGGTGGACACTTCTGGGCGGGGGATCTCCCCCGTCCTGAATTTCAGGTGCGTCCAATGTACAAGACGACAACACCCTTTTGGTGAAATTCTTGGGTGCACTTTAGTGTGTAAACAATACAATGGGCAACTTGCACCTCCTGGCCGCCGGTGTGCAACCAGCCTAAATAGTAAAATGTTAAGGCATTGAAAGAATGAGACGTCAAATAAGCTCATTCATACTGTCGAAGTCGGGGTGAAGAAACATGGTCTAGAAGGGTTGAATCCAAGTATATACACCGATAACTATCCAACATGGCCTGAAAGCAGAGAAGCGAGGGAGGGGGAGAGAGAGAGGAGAATGCCGGCTCTCACACTCTACACTAATGTTCCTGTGGATGAGGTCTCGTCATCCGACATTTTGCAGGAAGTCTCAAGGACAGTTGCTCATCACCTCAACAAGCCCGAAAAGGTACCCGCCTTCTCCTCCTCCTTTCTCTTAGTTGCTTTTCCTGCAGATAATTCTGTTTACTGAATGGCTGCCTACCTTCTTTAGTTGTTATTCATGCATTGGCATCTATCTTTATCTTTATGTACGTATATCAAGAGACATCTGTCGCTTTTGACTCTAAGACGTCTTATCTCGGACACATCTCTATGTACTATAACATTTTTTTTGTTTGTGTGCGTGACTGGTAGAGAGACACGAGAGAGAGAGAGAGAGAGAGAGAGAGAGAGAGAGAGAGAGAGAGAGAGAGAGAGAGAGAGAGAGAGAGCACTTTTGCATGGTTTTGTCCATGAGCAGTTTATGCAAGCACATCACCTACCACTATTGCACAGATAGATGGTTTGCATAAGTAGCTAATCAGCATATAGATGCATACATGTAGCTTGATTCTTGTGTTCTTGCAACTCACGCACACAACATGCACCGAGTGTCAAAAATTTAAGTCCATCTTTCATACGTTGATCATTTATGCATGAATTTATCCCTATGCAATCATATTAAGAAGAAGGAGACACCAGCATAGTAAATATTATTTGCAATAAGCACTCTTATCCTTTTTCTTAAATGTACTATTTTGATCTATTTTCAAGTTGGGCATAAAGAAACAACTCATTCCTCCATTGGTCTTTGAAGGTGCAAGTTAATGAAGTTTCAAAGATTAAATTCCAATCCAAAATGTCTTAGGATAGATAGTACATGACTTTTTGTTGGATGGGAGCTATTGAAAATTAGCCATCTTCATCGAATCTAGCTTGTATTCCAAATATCTAAGCACAACACATGGTGGCTAGCCTATGAATGGCTGCAAGAGAGGTCGGACTTTAAAGTCCACAATCAATGGATAGACATGCTGATTAACCCTTGGTGAGAAAATGCATATTTACGTGCTGGTACAACCTATGAGTCCAAGTTAAGGACATAACACAAGTATCAATGCCAATGATACTATAGGAACATGATACAAACCACGAGTCTAAGTTAGGGACATGTTGCAAGATTTCAAACTTGATGATAAGCTGCAAGGACGACATGATACAACCTATGAGTCCAAAATGTTAGAAGTGGGTGCAACAAGGGAAGCATGAGAATCTGCTATAATAGATTGCACAAACGGAAGAGAGAAGTGAAACATTGCAAAAGAACTTAGAAGATAGATGCTTGGGAAATGGAATCCATTTACCAAGACGAGACAATACAAAACCAACGGTGAGCCATTGGGTGTGTGGGCATTGGCACCGACTCCCTCTCTTCAATAGGACTTGCATGTGATGATGTATGCACATAGTGATCAGAGGAAGAGCTAAGCCTATAAATAGGCCCAACACATGAATTAGTTGACTAATAATCTGCGGCCATAAAAATACAGTTAGCCGGTCTAAAAAATGCCAGTTTGGCCATAGCAGGCGACCAAAAATAGATTGAGCACATCACACTTTGGTAAAAGCACCCAATCCGCATGACATGCACATACTTACTCATGAGTTGCCAAATCCACTAAGACACACTCTTAGATCATGGATGATTTGATACAATACGATATACAATGATAATGACTCATCATATTACATACAACAATGACCATTAGATACCCAAGTAGTGAGTGATCAAGCCACCACTAAGGTGTCTCAGAGAGAACTCGATGTCAGTGTCGATCATACCAGCTCTTAAAAATAGAAAGTAGTCATAGCATCTTTCTATGTTTGTCAATGATGCCTTTGCAGTAGCATACGTGACCATGGATTCTTTGCCTTTGGCTAGACGGCCAAAGTATTTTCTCATGCGAGCCTAGACTAGGAGCAAATCTGTTAGCAGTCATGTTTGTCATGCCTTGTCATCTCCTACCTGTGAGCCTCAGTCTGAGTCAGATGAGGACTTTAGGAGCTCTGACTTGTCTAAATCACCCCTCTTCTGCTGCTGTCGCCTCATCTCCAACTGCCCAGGCGGCCCCTCCAGGTGGCCATTCTTCTTGCGTTTGCTGCAGACGACTACTCCCGAGGTTGCCATGTCATCAAACGACTCCTGCTTGCGTTTTCCATCAGGCGGCCCCTCTTTCAGCTGGGCGACACATCATCCGGCTGTGTTTTGCAGATCTGGTGGTCGTTTCCACTCCTGGCGGCTCATCTCCTGCTGGCGACCCACTCCCAGGCTGTGTTTTGGCTGGCGGCTTCTGTTCTGGTGATCTTCATCAGCTACCTTTGCGTTTTGCAGCTCCAGGTGTATGTAGGCTATCACAGCCTGCGTTTTGGTGGCTGGTGACCAGACTGCTAGTCCTACTTCGGCTTCGGCACAGTTTTCTTTGGTGTTTTGCAGATTGGAAGATGTCTTCTCATCAGTTTACGGGCTTTGATGACTCAGATGACGAGCTTTTGTCTCGACACTCATTTGAACGGAGGCATGATTTTTATCAGGAGGACCGTCGTCCGGAGTCTATTCCTCTTTCCCGTCCCCCTTCTATTCATGTATCTCGGCGATCCCCTTCCAGTGGGCCGAAGATGCAGCCTTTGGTACCCCCTGTACAGGTACCCGTACTTCCTCAACTGCCCAAAGAGGACCGGTTGGATGGCTCCAACTTTTCTCTATGGTCTTGCAAGGTGGAGTGTATCTTGGACTCCTTCGATCTTTGGGAGCTTGTTTATGTTCCTATTCCTCGGCCTCAGGTGGATCCCGCAGATGGGACATCTATGGATCGTGCAGCCTTATGGGAACGGCTTAATTCTAGAGCCAGATCTTTTCTCTTTTTGAGTTTGCAGGATTCTGTCCTTGTTCATGTTCACAGGTTGAAGACTGCAGCAGGCGTGTGGAGAAAGCTCGCGTCTCTCTATCAATAGAAGACGTTTGCCCACCGGATATCTCTCGAAAAGAAGTTGCGGATGCTCGCTATTGATGATAGTCCTTCCATGAAGGACCACATCAACAGATTACAGGATATGAGGGATGAGCTTGCATCCCTCGGTCGGACGATATCTTTTGAAGACATGGCTATGATTCTTTTGACTCAGCTGCCATCGCCTCGGTTTGATGTCTTCTACACCAGCCTACTTACATCGAGGACCCGTGAGAAGCTTCTATGGGAGGAGCTATCCCCGCTTGTCTTGGAGCATGACGAGCGACTCTGAGAGGTCAGTGCTAGTGGATCCGACTCCACTAGAGCCTTTGTTGCAGGTTCGGGAGGACAGAAGAAGAAGAAGACGAAGTCAACGGCTAAGAAGAAGGACAGTTTTTCAGGCTCTGACTCAGATTCAGAGAGCCCGAAGTGCCCACACTGTGGGAAAGGGACACATCCCGAGGAGAAATGCTGGAAGAAGTACCCTCACCTTTGTCCGGGAGCGAAGGGTGGATCTACATCGGAGCCTTCTTCTACCTCTACATCTGCTGTTACCCATGAGTCAGTGTTTCTTCATATCCATGCTTTGGAGGAGGATCCTTCTTCCGTGACTGCAGTGTCTTGTGCGCAACCTTGGTTAGTGGACAGTGGTGCTTGGAGTCATATGACTCCCCGAGGTTATTTGTTACAGGATCTTCGTCCATCAGAGGGTTCAGTCACTGTTGGTGACATTTTATCGGTGCCTATTAGTGGTGTTGGCACATTGCCTTTGTTTACCGACCGACCTTCGAGCTCCTTTTCACAGGCCCTACATGTTCCGGATTTGGGCCTTCCCCTCCTCTCAGTTTATGGCCTTACGAGGCTTGGCACACGAGTGATCTTCACCGAGCATGCCGTTGTTATTGAGGATTCTCTTACAGGGGCTGTCTTATCTATAGGTTGGTAGGAGAGCGGGCTTTACAGGCTCCATTCCCCTTCTTTGATGCAGGGTCCTCCGAGGCATTCTATTGCTACACCCGTTCCCGCTTGTGCACCTTCTATTCCACAGGTTTCTTCCCATCCCCCACCTCCTCCGGTGGCTCCCTCGTACCTCCCATCCCTTTCAGAGGGGGACGATCTCGGTGATGAGGCTGTGGATTCCCTGGCCCCTAGTGTTTTAGAGGGGGATTCCCAGGATCGTGAGGAGCTCCTTCAGCGGCAGTCTACATCGACGGACTTCATCGACCTTGGCATTCCTCTTGCCACCCCAGGATCCGTTTCTCCCTTGGCCTTCAGCCACATCTAGGATCTGAGAGGGGGTGTTAGCAGTCATGTTTGTCTTGCCTTGTCATCTCCTGCCTGTGAGCCTCAGTCTGAGTCAGATGAGGACTTTAGGAGCTCTGACTTGTCTATCACTTGTTTTGACGGAGGAGGTAGCTCATTCTAGAGCACTCAGTTTATTGCATTTCAGTGCATTTTCTCCTCTAGTCGGGATTTTATGTGCATTTCCCGAGGCAGTTTCTGCATTCTTCAGCCTGCCTCACCTGCCGGACATTGTCCACCCTTTCCGGGATTTTTCTAAGCATTCCTGGCATTTTTACCAGCATTAAATGCTTGTCGGATCAGCATTAAATGCTGGTCGGACATATTTATGGCCTCAAATTTCAGGTCGGCCAGTTTTTGGGTTTTTTGGCTATTTATAGCCATTTCCCACTTGGCAGTCAGTTGTATTATCATCTTCCCTCCTTCTTTGGCAGGTGCACACTCCGACTCCGTCATCTTCCTCCGTCTTCGGTGGTGCCGTCATCATCAGCCTGATCTGGTGCCCTCACTGACGCTTCGAGCTGCGTGCAGGGGCTGATCAGTCCACAGTTTTGCATTCAGCATTCATTACAGTCAGTGCAGATTTTCTTCCTTCATTTTTTGCTGTCTCTCTCTCCTCCTCTGTGTTCGTTCTTCCGTTGCGCACTCTCACAAAATCTTGCTCTTTGTCAAGCAACATAACTCATCATGAACTTGTTAGACAGTGTCATTTCTTGGACAGTCGGCCAGTCGGACAACAGAGCAGTATGGCCAGAGTGGATGCCACGTCAATTGGTCGGACAGGGTGCCATGTGGCATTGTTTCTGCAGTCGGCTGCATTAAATGTAGCTGACCTGGTGCTGGGAATTCCTATTCTTCGGCTATTTATAGTCGGTTTTATGGCACACTCCAGCATTCATTATTTTGGATTCTGATCTTGAGATCTGTCGTGCGGAGTTGACCAAAGCTCAATCTCATTGGGACAAATTGAATGCCAGGATTCGATCTTTTGTGTTTCTGTCTTGCACCACGGTCGTGATAGCTCACATCGAGCACTTGACGGTGGCTCGTGATATATGACTGGAGCTCGACCAGATGTACAACCGGATGACTCTAATGAAGAGGGTTTCTTTGGAGGTGCAGATGCAGACTTTGTTCGTGAATAAGTCTTCTTTGCTTCAGGAACGCATCAAGAAGCTTCGGCAACTTCAGATGCAGGTTCAAAATGCGGGGAAGCCTATTTCCTCCGAAGACATAGCGATCACTTTACGATCACTTTACTATCCCAGTTGCCGCCACGATTCAGTGCATTTTATTCCGCTCTTATTGCATCAGGGCGGGAGTCGACTCTTCGGTGGGAAGAGTTGGTTCCTATGGTCTTGGACTAGGAGGAACAATTGAAGGGACAGAATGCTTCCAAAACGGAGGCATTGGTTGGTCTAGCCTCTTAGAAGAAGGGGAAGGACCAAAAGAAGAAGGAGGACAACAAATCCAAGAAGGACAAGGAGAAGGAATCGACTTGCCATATTTGTGGAAAGACCGGTCACTGGAAGAAGGATTGCCTCGACAAAGACAAGAAGGATACTAAGAAGAAGGACACGAAGGACTTTGGAGCGGTGGTTGCACCCTCATCAGCTGCTTTTCTACACTTAGCAGTCATTGAGGACTCTACACCAAAGACTTCTAATGCTGCGATGATAGCTTCCCAGGCTCGAGAGTGGATTGTGGACAGTGGTGCCTCACGGCACATGACTCCTTTTGTTGGTGTTGCCCATTTGCGACTTTCGTGTGGGCAGATTCTCATTGGAGACAGCTCTTCAGTGTCTATTGAGATGCAACTTATTCCAGATGGACGTGGTGGTACCCACACCTCTGAGGTGTTGCATGTGCCAGGATTGGGGTATCATTTACTTTCAGTTCATAAGATTTGTGCTCTTGGCCTCTTGGTGGAGTTTGACAGTGATATTGTTCGAGTCCTTGATCGTGGATCGAGGGAGGTTCTCTTTGCAGGGTATGAGGAGAATGGGGTTTACAAATTGAAGTCTTCTTCAGCTCTTACTTCTCTTCTTCTTAGTTCTCAGACATAGTTAGAGCTATGGCATGCTCGGTTTGGCCACCTGAACTATGAGTACCTTTGGAAGGTGTCGCGAGGGTCGTTTGTCCGAGGCTTGCCAGACATAGTGGTGAGCCATCAGCCATGTGTCTCCGGCATTTGTGGGAAACTGCATCAGGATGCGATTCCTAACAAAGCTTCTAGGCGGTCTACTTCACCCATGGAGCTTGTATCTACGGATCTTTGTGGCCCGATGAGGACCGAGTCCGTGAAGGGGAGCTTTTACTTCATGTTGATTGTAGATGACTACAACAGGATGACTTGGGCCTATTTCTTGACTTTGAAGTCGGAGGCTTTCTCTCACTTCAAGGATTGGCTTCTCTTTGAGGAGAACTGTTTTGGCCGGCAATTGAAGACCTTGCGTTCAGACAAGGGAGGTGAATTTATGTCTATAATGAGTTTGCTTGTTCTTGTGCAGATAGGTGCATTCACGAGCAGTTTGCTAACACCAACACTTCCCAAGAGAATGGTATTTTGGAGCGGAAGAACCGAAGTGTTATCGAGATGGCACGCATCATGATGGAGCATCGACAGACATCTTAGTTTCTGTGGGCCGAGGCAGTGGCTACCACAGTTCACATCCTTAATCGATCTCCCACTTTGGCCATAGACAGGATGACACCTTTTGAGGCTTACTTCGGGACTAAGCTTGATGTCTCTTATTTCAGGATCTTTGGATGTGACGCTTATGTGCACACTCCGAAGACGCAGCGTGATAAGTTTGAGGCGGCTTCTTGATGGCAAGTTTTTGTTGGCTATAGCTCCCAGTCCCAAGGTTATCGTTTGTTTGATCTCGTCAAGCAGGATGTCTACACGAGCCGAGATGTGTGGTTCGTGGAAGTTCCGGCCACAGAGGGGGGTGAGGAGCACCCCGTCCTTGGAGATCCAGGGGAGAGTTGGGCTCCTGAGACAGTTCCTTTGGAGCCAGAGCATGGAGATTCTTCTTCTAATTCAGAGTCTTCTCTTCCACTGGCCATCCCCGAGGAGCTTCCGTCGGTGGATGTTCCTGAGTCTTCAGCAGATGGAGAGCGACGGGGAGAGGTTTGCCCTCCTTCTCGTTGGGCCCCTGACACACTCCGAGATTCAGGGATCGAGGGGGTCCTTGAGGAGTGGGAACTGTAGGATGGACGGTGGAGGTCATGGAGGAACCAGGCACATTCTTCGGAGCTTTTCTGCTCCAACTATTGTTTGCTAACTTGTGTTATGTAGGATCAAGAGCCCACTTCAGTGAAGGAGGCTTTGCAGTCTGATCATTGGCGGAAGGCCTTGGAAGCCGAGTTGGAGGCTATTGAGAGGAATGGCACTTGGTCTCTTGTGCCTTGTCCCTCTCACAAGAAGGTGATTGGTGTCAAGTGGGTCTTCAAGACCAAGTACCTTAGTGATTGGTTCTTTGGACAAGCACAAGGCTCGCCTTGTTGCTGAAGGTTTTGCTCAGTGCCCGGGCATTGATTTCCATGATACTTTTGCCCCCACTGCTTGTATGGTGACTATTCGAGCTGTTCTTGCCTTGGCTAGCCATAGGAAATGGCTTGTTTATTAGTTGGATGTGAAGTTGACCTTTCTTAATGGTGACTTGCATGAGGAGATCTATGTTGAGCAGCCTCCTGGCTTTGGATCCTCGGATGGGAAAGTTTACAGGTTGAAGAAGGCCTTGTATGGCCTCAAGCAGGCTCTGTGTGCATGGAACGAGAAGATTGACTCGTTTCTTCAGTCGAAGTTGGGATATTGGCGCTCTATGGCCGATTCGCAGCTTTATGTGCACACTTCTGAGGTTGGTCGTGTGTTGTTTGTGTTATATGTTGATGATTTGATTTTGATAGGGGATCATGCACAGGTCCGAGAGACCAAGACAACTTTACATTAGGCATTTGAGATGACGGATTTGGGGCTTCTTCATTTCTTCTTGGGTTAGGAGATTTATCAATCTCAGAGGGGGATTTTCATCTCTCAGCAAAGGTACATTCAGGAGCTCTTGTTGACTTTTGAGATGGAGACTTGTCGGCCCATTACTACTCCTATGGATCCGAATTGGAAGGCCACTTCACACTCAGATTCTCCCGTGATGGTGCTTCCCGCTACCGTCAGTTGATTGGATTCTTGATTTGGCTTCTCAACACTCGTGTTGAACTTTGTTTTGCTGTGGGTCTTTTGGCAGGGTTCATGATGGAACCCAAACAGGTGCATTGGCAGGCTGCCCTGAGGATTCTTCGGTATTTGAGGGGGACCCCTGACTTAGGGATTTCTTATCCCGCAGGTACAAATGCTTCAGATCTGGTTCTTGCAGGTTGGAGTGACTTGGATACTATTTTACCTAGGGTACAGGTGTTATCTCTTGGAGTAGTAAGAAGTAGCCCACGGTAGCTCTTTCTTCTACTGAGGCGGAGTATCGGGCTGCGTCTTCCACCACATGTGAGGTTGTGTGGCTTCGGAGATTGTTGGAGGAGCTTGGCTGCCCTCAGCCTCATCCTACTCTTCTGCGGTGTGACAATGAGAGTTGCATTGCCTTGGTACGGAATCCAGTACTCCATGCCCGGATGAAGCACATTGAGGTCCAGTATCACTTCATTCGGAAGAAGCTTTTGGATGGGACCATTGATGTGGAGTATTGCAAGACGGAGGATAATCTTGCAGATTTGTTTACGAAGGCGCTTCCCCAGGCTCTTTTTCGGCAGTATTCCAGATCCCTCGGTCTTTTGACCCATCCATGATCTGAGAGGGGGTGTTAGACAGTGTCATTTCTTGGACAATCGGCCAGTCGAACAGCAGAGCAGTACGGCCAGAGTGGATGCCATGTTAGCTGGTCGAACAGGGTGCCACGTGTCACAGTTTTTGCTGACTTCTGAGACTTCTTTGAGAGTGCGCAACGGAAAGGAAAGTGAACATGGAGAGGAGACATAAAGAGAACATAGGTGAGAAGGAACAGTCTGACAGCAATGGCTAAAGGGTACAAGGCTGCAACGGTTAGCCTCAACACGTAGCTCTATGCATCAGCATGGGTGCCTGAAACTAGCCTTCCTTCACGGATAGGGTGGTTTAACCTGATTAAGCACTTAATTACAGCAATTAGCAAATGAACATAAACTGAAATGCTCACTTTACCTTCATAAACTTGGACAATGGACACCCTGTTGGCCCCAAAACTGGTGCCCTATTCGGTATTTCTTTAATTTCAATTGCTGATGGATAAATTACAAGCCGAGATTTCACAATCTCCTTGGCTGATTCAAAAGCCCCTTGTTGTTCCAATAATCAGCAAAGCATTCGAGTAAATTGCCCCTTGATTTTCACCGAGGACTTGCTCTAATGGAACCTCGACTGGTCAAATGCTGCCCCAAATTCAGAATAGATGGGCTGGAATCTAAAATCCTCACAATTCCACGAAGTTTCCGGTGCTGATTTCAGTGTACAATGCCTTTGACTGATGGCACGGGTCCCAAGGTGGCTGCTAAACCCTAATTACTGCTGTAATTTAGGGTTTACAGTAGTAAACTCTCTGCTGTCCACCAAATTTGGCTGTACTTTGCTACCCATGGTTGAGAATTGCTGAGAATACTTGAGCATAGATTGGAGGAGATGAGAGAATGCTGTAGAAAGAGAGAAAATCAGCTGAAATGTATTTTCTGATTCGTAGCTCTGATGACAAAACTGATGGCACCAACAGCTTCAAAAGGGGGGTAAAACACCAGCTCGGATGGCGAGCCCTTCTCTCCTACCGCCGCTTCTCTTGAGGCGGAAGAGAAAACCTGCTGCCCCCTGTCCTGTCGTGGCGCGCGATCAGTTGTCGTCGCCTCTTGGAGCCAAATCTGATCACCTCCTCTCCCTTCACCAAGCTCCGAATGGCTGCCATTCAGCTTCCACCACCCTTCAACAGCCTTCTCCCTAGTTGCATGGGAAAGTTTTGCCAAGTGGCAGCCTTCCAAATGCATTTTCAGCCATTAACTAAATTTTTCAGAATTAATCAATTCTGAAAATTAATTTCAGCCCTGTTGACATTGCCCAAAATTAAACATGCCCATCAGGAATGAAATTGGCTAGGCCATTTGCAACTTGGAGTGGCTCCCAACCTTTGTTGACCCTTAGACTAGCATTAATTAATTAATTAATGCTAGTCCCTAGTGTCACCACTGACACTTATTGGCCAAACAATTGTTCTAGGGTCCAACCTGGCACTAACTAACAACCAAAACCCAGTTGGCATAACTTAACACAACTTTTGCCTTTAACACCCACTGCATCCTCGGGGTCCTTGGCTCGTTCCCATGAAATAACTGCCATGTGCATCACATGTGCTAAATAACCTTGCACACTTGATTAGTAACTTAATCAAATGTTACTAGCAAGATTAAAGCATCTCAAAATTTCACGTCCCCGTGACAGTGCCAGACAATAGTAGGGGGATGGGAGAATGAGGAGGGACAGTTGATCATGAAGGATCGATCATGAAGGATCAATGATGGATAATGAGAGTGAGAGGGCTAGGCAAATTGGGGCCACAAGTGGTAATAAAATGGCCAGGCCCATAAGTGGATGTCTAGGATAGCTTATAGTGCCCAAAAAGAAATGCACTAATGTGCCCTCCATTTGAAGTGCCTAAAGCACTTAAAATGAGAGACAAATACAATGTCAAAGTTCCTAATGTCCTCGTCTGACTTAGACTGAGGCTCACAGGTAAGAGATGACCATATAAGACACATATGCTTGCTAACACCCCCTCTCAAATCGTGGATGTGGTTGAAGGCCAAGAGTTTGGAAGAGTACCAATGCCAATGAAGTTCCTTGTTGCAGAATACCAACCAAGGAGCAAAACCCCCTCTCCAAATAAAAAGCTGATCAAATGGAAGGCCACCAGAGGCGAATGGACATGGAGAGACTATCTTGCAACAAATCACCTTGTGGAGTCATATGACTTGATACACCATTGTCAAGGAGCCAATGTTGCTTAGAAGACAAGATAGTCGAAGAAGGCTCCTCCACCTAATGAATGTGTAGAAATAGGAACTCAGTGGTAATTGTTGGTAATGAAGTAGAGGTTTACGGACACTTCGATGTAGATCTTGTGAGAGTGCACAACGAGAGGGAAACATGAACACAGAGAGAGAGAGAGAGAGAGAGAGAGAGAGAGAGAGAGAGAGAGAGAGAGAGAGAGAGAGCAAAAGATGAGGGAAGAGTATTGCACTGATTGAAGAAGGATGTTGATACAATGATAATGGACTGATCAGTTCCTTGCATCAGGCCAAAGTGTTAGTGAGGGCACTAGATCAGGCTGATGACAATGGTAGCGCCAAGCATGGAGAGTCGGAGTGTGGACTTGCAAAGGGAAGGTTGAAGATTGAAGAGTGTGTGTGTTTGCCAAGTGGGGGATGCAACTACAAATAGCAACAACAGCAAAAAACTGAGCTCTTTGATCCAAGAGAGGCCATAAATGCTAGCCGACCAGCAATAAGTGCTGGTTATACAGAAAGAAATGCTAAAAAATAGGGGACGTCTCGAAAAAATCCTAGATGACAAAGACAATGTTTGGCGGGTGTAGGCAGGTTGTGGAAAGCAGTAACTGGCCTAGGAATGCACACAAGAAGCCGACAAATAAAGAAAATGCACCTAAACTTCAGAGCTGCTATGTCTTTGTCAAACTTTGACAGGAGCTCACAACTAAGAGATGACATATTGACATGACTAACATAGGTAGGCTAACATTCCCTCTCAGATCTTGGGAGTGGCTGAAGACCCAACAACCTCTATGTGATGAAGCATAGAAGCTTGGGTTAAAGACTTTGTGAAGAGATCTACCGTGTTGTCCTTTGTGGGACAGTAGGCCACCGCCAACTCGGAATCGATGATCCGCTCTTGAACATAGTGGTATTGAACCTTGATGTGCTTTGTGTGAGCATGAAACACAGGGCTCTTGGCCAGAGCTAGAGAACTCTCTAGTTGTCCACACGCAATTCCATAGGTCTTGACTGAGGAAAGCCAATCTCTACCAACATCTGGCGAAGCCAAACCGCCTCCATAGTTGTAGAACGTAAGGCACGATACTCTGCCTCTATAGAAAAAAGAGCCAAAGTAGGATATTGCTTGCTGCTCCATGAGATAATATCGGATCCAAGGGAGAAGGCATAACTTGAAGTGGACCTCTGTGAATCCACATCACTTGCCTAGTCAGAATCACTCCAACTAGAGAGAGTAACCCCCTCTCCATACATGATCCCCTAGGATGGAGTCCCTCGTAAATAACGAAGAAGGCGCAAGGCCGCGCTCCAATGCTTCTGAGTGGGAGTCTTCACGAAAATACGCAAGGCCGGACTCCAATGCTTTTGAGTGGGAGTCTTCATGAAAGAAGATAACAGAGCCACAACAAAAGAAATATCCAGCAGAGTGTGAATAAGCCAAATGAGGGAGCCAACAAGACACTTGAAGTAGGTGGCATCTGTAAGGGGAACTCCAATTGCCAAAAGCTTGGACTTTGGGTCCGTGGGGCATGAAATAGGTTGAGAATTGGCCATACCAAACTCTGAGAGAAGCTCGGAAATGTACTTGTGTTGTGAAACAAAAATGCCTTGTGCCATCTGATAAATCTTCAAATCAAGGAAGAAGTGAAGGATCCCTAGATCCGTCATGTCAAACTTCTATTGCAAAATCACGAGTACGATCAACCTCTTGAGTATGGATCCCTGTAATGATAAGATCATACATATACAAGATGAGCAAAACACACGTCACCGGCAACTTGGAAGTATAGGTTGGGGTCATGAGTGAAGCGGCGGAAGCCACTTTGAAGAAAGAAGTGATCAATCTGCTGGTACCAAGCTAGGGAAGCTTGCTTTAGGCCATAGAGAGGCTTTTGCAACTTGTAGACATGGTCCTCCTTCCCTTGCACAAGAAAACCAGGAGGTTGGGAAACATAAATCTCTTCCTCAAGGATACCATTCAAGAAGGTAGCCTTTATGTCCATTTGGTAAACAGGCCAGTAGTGGTAGGTTGCGAGAACCAAAATAACGTGAATAGTAGACATTCAAGCTGTAGGTGCAAAAGTCTCAAAATAGTCCAACTGTGTCCTCTGAGCAAAACCATTGGCAAACAAGCCTAGCTTTGTGCTTGTCCAAGGAACTATTTGCAAGGTACTTGGTCTTATAGACCCACTTCACACCTATTACCTTTTGCTGTGGGAGATGTGGAACCAACTCCCAAGTTCGATTATGCTCGATGGAATCAAGCTCCTCTTGCATGGCCTGACACCAAATATCCTGTGCAAGAGCCTCCTCAACTGTAGTAGGGTCACTAGCATGAAGAATCTGTGACATAAGAGTATAGTTCACACAAAGTGAACTACTCCGTTGGGCCTGTAAGGGAGCTGATCTACGTGGACCTGTAGGAGAAGCAAGAAAGTGAGAAACACTGGAATCTTGCATGAGCTGTTGCTACCAACAGGGAATTCGAATAGGCTCATCCTACTGCGAGGGAGATTGTATAGCCTTCGGTACCTGGAATGCACCTTGCAGAAGTAGAAACTCCCCTTTACCAAGGGAAGGAATCTCCTCCTCCTTTGAAAAAGGCTTCCCATTTGATGGCCAAGGATCTTAAGAAGACTCTGGAGGGGAGACAGAAGGGGTGGGAGTATGCAACGTAGTAGTAGTCACATCCGTTAGAGGTAGTAGGGAAGCTGGGTCAATCGATGATAAAGAATCACCTACAATAGAACAATTAATAGGATCCTCGGAGGCTGAAGCCTCATCGAAGATTACATCCTTGCTCACCTCAAGCTTCCATGTCATCGGGTCGTAGAGTCGATAGCCCTTCGTGGTAGTGTTGTAGCCCACAAAGATAAGCATCTTAAAGGACTTCAAGTTAAGCTTCGTCTTCCTTTTTGTCTTGCCCACATGGACAAATGCATCACATCCAAATATGCTAAAATGAGACATGGAAGGCTTTTGACCAAAGAAAGCCTCGCAAGGAGTCACGTCCTGTAATGCAAAAATTGGGGAGCGGTTGGGGATGTGAACAGCAATAGCAGCCGCCTCGCCCCAAAGGATATGAGGAAGACCTCGATGCTCCATGGTCGATTGGGGCTATCTCTAGCATGGCCTGATTCGCATGCTCCACCACACCATTCTTCGAAGGTGTGTCTGGATGGGTATACTCCACCCAAATGCCATGATCCCTGCAAAACTGAGAAAAGAGGTTAGAAGTAAATTCGCCACCATGATTTGCTCATACACCATGAACTTTGGAAGTAGTTTGTGTCTCCACAAACACCTTCCACTCGTAGAAACGGGAGTATGCCTTGCTCTTATACTCCAAAATATAAGGCCACACATAATGACCAAAGTCATCTATAATCAACATCAAATACTTGGCTTTCCAAGGGAGGCCGTGCCCATAGGACCGCAAAGGTCAGTGTGAACCAACTCAAGTGGGGTAGAATCCCTCTTAGTGGCAACTTGGGGATGGGGTTGCCTATGCTACTTCCCCCTCAAATAGCTAGGGCACAAGGTGTGAATAGGAGGGAAATTAGGAAGTCCCTCTACCATCTTCTTCCTAGAAGTCGCTGGATCACATCAAAGTGAAGATAACTATAATGAGCATACCAAAGCAGCCCAATCTCGTGGGAAGACCGTGCGGCTAAGGCTATGAGCGTGTAAAGCACACCCTCCTGGGAGCGTGTCCAAAGAACAATTCTTGTGGAAGCATCCTCCATTGTCACCGCATCTTGTGTAAAGACCACACGGGTACCAAGCCATGTAAGACCACGAACAAACAACATGTTAAAACCTAAATCTGGTACATAGAACACTTTGGCCGAAGAAGATTTCCTGTTGGGCAATAAAGGAATAGTCCCCACTCCTTGAACGAGAATTGTAGAGTTGTCACCAATGGTGATTGTGCCTCCTTTGGCACTCAGGTCATGAAGCCAATACTGTCTATAGGTCATGTGAGAAGAGGCCCCACTGTCAACGAACCAAAGCTTCTCTTGAGTGGAAGAAGCAAGAGTTGTATCTTCCTTGGCAAATACATGCACAAAAATAGATTGTCGTCGTTGGGGCAGCCTTTGAATCCTTTGAATTCTTCTCCTTAGGTTGCAAATGGGGGTACTTTTGCCAACACTTCCCCTCGAGATGAGTGCCCTTCCCATAGTGTGGGCACTTGGGCCCCTACCCTCTCTTATCCTTCTTGTTCTCCTGCTTCTTGTCCTTGGCCTGTGGCTTCTTCTTCTTCCCTCCACCTATACTTGTAGTAAATGCATTTGTGGAGCCAGAACTACGGGCCCTAACCTCTCTGAGTTGCTTGTTCTGCTCCAAGACAAGTGGTGAAAGCTCCTCCCATAAGAGCATCTGTAACCAGCCTTCCTTCTGTGGATGGGTGGTAAATCCTTGATTACAACTTAATTACAGCAGCAAACAATAATTGCAAATCTGAAAATACAAATTTACCTACTGATCTTGGACCACGCACACCCCATTGACCCCACAATTGGTGCCCCTTTCAGTATTTCTTTAGCTTTATTGAAGAAGAAGTTGATTTATAATGGGATTCTCCCAATCCCCTTCGCAATCCAAACTCCCCTTGTTGTCCAAAGTGACAAGCAAGTCTTCCATTTGATTGGCCCTTTGATTCGGGGACTTAATTGGCCTTCACCCACTTCATAGACGATGGAAATACCAAAAATTCAATGGCTGGCTAGTTCTCCACCTGAATTTAGCTGAAATAATACACCTTCAGCCTTGAAAAATCCAAGTCTTGGAGCTTCCAATTTTTTGGCATGCTTCTCAAGGCTGCTGCTAAACCCTAATTTTTGCTGTAAATTAGGATTTATAGCAAAGAAATTTGCAATTTCTCAACCTCCAAGGGTCCAAATGCTGAGATCTTCGAAGCAAGGCTGTGAAATGGTTGGGAGATGAGAGAGAAAGCTATAGAGAGAGAAAATTCAGAGTTTTGTCGCGAAGAATGATTGCAAAACAGTCAAATGCAGTTGTTGCCCTGCCACAATAGTATTAAATGTTGTCACCTACGGCTCAGCCTTGAAAAATCCAAGTCTTGGAGCTTCCAATTTTTTGGCATGCTTCTCAAGGCTGCTGCTAAACCCTAATTTTTGCTGTAAATTAGGATTTATAGCAAAGAAATTTGCAATTTCTCAACCTCCAAGGGTCCAAATGCTGAGATCTTCGAAGCAAGGCTGTGAAATGGTTGGGAGATGAGAGAGAAAGCTATAGAGAGAGAAAATTCAGAGTTTTGTCGCGAAGAATGATTGCAAAACAGTCAAATGCAGTTGTTGCCCTGCCACAATAGTATTAAATGTTGTCACCTACGGCTGAGACATCCAAATCAGCTATCACCTTGTACTTGGATGCAATCGCCTAGCTATGGAGGGTCCGAATCTACAATCGCCTCCTCAAAACTAATTCATGGCTGGTTGCAATGGTTGAAAATAGGCTAGCCCTGGCTACTCATAGCTCTCCCACATTTGCTACAGCAAGAATGATCTCGTTTTTCCTCTTCTTTAGCCTTTTATCAACGTGTATGGGCAAGTTTGCCAAGTGGCAGCCTTCCAAAATGGTTTTTCCAACATTATCCATCATTAAATATTGATTTTCGGTGTTTAATTACAGAAAATTAATCTAATAGTTATTTCGGTGCCGAGAAAAATAATACGACTGGCCAATAATTAAATGGCTAGGCATCTTCAACTCCCAAGTCTCTTTGTGCCATCTTTGACTATTAGATCGGCGTTAGGTACCATTAAACGCCACATCTCTAGTGTCACCAACAGACACTTATGGCCAAATGAATGACCTAGGTCAACAATTGACACGAGATACTACAAAGTACCTGTGTAACATAATTTATAGCAACTTTTGCCTTTGACATCCCGTGATTTTCTCGGGTCCCGAACTCGTAAATTTACTTTAACCCTAGTTGCACCTCACATGTGCAACATTTACTTAATCATGTGATTAAAAATTAATCCATATGTTAAGTGAGGTTTCAAAAATACATGTCCTCATGACAATCCACCCCCTTGAAATCCTTGCAATCGTCCTTGATTGCATTGCCAAATGCATCAAAAGCGAAGTACTACACTAGAATTTCCATAGGGCATCATAGTGAACACAACATTGCACACTGTTGTTCAACCATTCCATATGGCCAACATATGCTGAAAATTACCAGCCAATATAGCATAACATAAGACTCACAAAGGATCTCAGAAACATTGCCAGAGTATCATGTGACCACATCGAGCATAACGGATGCAAATGTACAGTTTCAAAGTTGGAGTGAAAACCATACCGATCTGCATACCAAACATAGTGACTAGTACATTGAATAGTGATCTCTTGGCAAATATACTGTTCAGGTACAGTACCTTGAATATATGCCAAATATATTCGAGATTCACTACTTCTAAAGCTTTCCATTACTGAGGAGTGGAGGTGCTAGCTGCCTCACAAGCATCAGGTAATATTTTGGACCTTTGCTATGCGGAACTTGATTGAGCTAGAACTAAAGTCGGCTCTAATTGGAAAGCATCAAGGTAAAGCTGCAACAACTGAGGATGGTCTGCCAAGTCAGCCTCCTCGATCCATTTGGCATCCATTGATGAGTAATTCTGAAACTTCACCAAGTATCTTCTCGAATCCTTATCCATGATCTTCCTCTCTTTGTGTGGCAAAATCTGCTCTAGTACTAGTATTTCATCGAGCTTTTCAGCCTCTGGCTGAATTTCAGCAGATATATTCTTTGGCACATCTCCATGAAAAGGTCTAAGCAAGCTTACGTGAAAGGCATTGTGTATCTACTAGTGTGGAGGGAATTTCAGCCTATAGCATGCATCATTGATCCTCTCCAACACTTGAAATGGTCCATAATATCTCATAGACAGCTTTGGATACAATCGCTCTTTGCCCTTCATCTTTTTCAGCCATGCATTTTCAAATCACAGCAATACATAATTACCCTGTGGAAAGTGCAAAGCATGCCTACGACGATCAGCTGCTCTCTTTTGCT
The DNA here is from genome assembly GCF_053477565.2 of Lygodium microphyllum. Classification (NCBI taxonomy): domain Eukaryota; kingdom Viridiplantae; phylum Streptophyta; class Polypodiopsida; order Schizaeales; family Lygodiaceae; genus Lygodium; species Lygodium microphyllum. The sequence continues at coordinate 87,207,329 of NC_141160.1, forward strand.
TATCCTGTGATATTTGAAGTGCACACTTAACCTTCTGATTAGTCCTTGCACGCAGCCCAAAGCGTCAATGAGGGCACTAGATCAGGCTGATGATGATGGCAACACCAACCACGGAGCGTCGGAGTGTTAGAGTGTGCACGTGCAAAGGGGAAGACTGAAGACTGAAGAGAGAGAGTATCTCCCAAGTGGAGGGTGCAGCTATAAATAGCAAGAGCACCAAAAAATTGGGCGACTTGATCCAAGAGAGGCCATAAATGCTGGCTGATCAGCAATAGACGCTGGATAGAAATGCTAGAAAAAATAGGGGACACCACGGAAAAATCCCAGATGACTAACACAATGTTTGGCAGGTGTAGGTAGGTTGTGGAAAGTAGTAACTGGCCTAGGAATGCACATAGTAAGCTGACAAATAAAGAAAATACACCTAAAGTGCCAGAGCTTCTATGTCTTCGTTAGATTGTGATAGGAGCTCACAACTAGGAGATGACAGACTAACATGACTAGCACAAGTAGGCTAAAAGATCCACCCTTCACTCTTGGATAAAGGTGAGGGTATTTCCTCTAGCACTTCTCCTTGGGGATACGCAACCTTTCACCAATGAGGAGACCTGGGATATCCTCTATGCTTTCCCACAAAATTTGTGTCAAAGTTTGAACATGTCTCTAACTTTTTCCTCTTCCCTTTTTTTGCTTGGCTTGTCTTGTGCTTGCAAAGAAGCCCACAAAAGCATGGCTATGGGCATAGGCTCTACAAGAATCTATCTCACTATGGTGCGCATCCTACTTAAGCACCAATGGGACTAGCTCCTCCCAAGTGATAGTCTCTCGGCTATGAGAAGCAAGAAGACTGGTGTAGAACACATCATATGTTGGTGATGGAAGATGTGAGAGAAGTGTTGGAGCTAGATCCTTTGAATAAATGTCTTGACCAAGGGATGCAAGCTCATCTTGAACTTGGGATTTGGTAGAAAGATGCTAATCTCTTCCAAACTATGAAGAAAGGCTCTAAATGCAGAAAACACAAAACCAATCGTATGACAAAACACATATTGATAAACACAGGACACAGTTAGGGTTAGGGTAACTCAGAGATAGTGAACACAATGAATAATAAAGTGAATGAATAATGAATATACAATCCTCATGTAGGAAGCACACTATGCAATGAATACTGAGCCTTGAACTCTCTTATCTTTGGGATTAAGGCAAAGGTTTATGAGCTGTAGAGTGTGTGGTACTCTGAATGGATCTCGAATTGCAATAAAGGCAGCTTCTATGTGTCAAACACTAGCCAATGCAGCCAAGGAAGGCTGCATCTGATACAGATGGCAATGCACCGGAGAGAAAGACTAAAAACGTAGGTACTTGAGGAGAGAGAAAAACCAAAGACATTTGTTAGGTGCAAATAAAGCAAATAGAGGAGAGAGAGTCTGGGGCCTAGGCGGTAGTTGGTGTTGAGAGAGAGAGAGAGAGAGAGAGAGAGAGAGAGAGAGAGAGAGTACGAGAGAGAGAGTACGAGAGAGATACACAAGACATGCTCCCAAAGAATGATTCATATTGATGTAGAGTTAGTATATATAGGTGAGACCCAAGTCAAGTGAGAGATGATATATATAGTTGTAACATCCCCACTCAAACAAAGGTCTCTGGCTGCGAGTAAAAACCCTTGGGGAGAATAAGGGAAAAACCCGAGTTCCTACACATACCTACGATACAAAAATGATTTACTATAAAGTTTTCTTGAATGCAATGATACATGCCTCAATCAGCGAGACAAGAACTTGGAACAATACCAAGTGCATGTCTTAATGAACTAAAGTGAGCTTTACTAAGAGCTTTTGTGAAGATGTCTGCAACCATTTGATCACTGGGACAATGCTCCACCATAATGGGACCTTTTTTGACTTCATGTCGAACATAATGTAAGGATCAAGGTATTCATCATGAGTTTACAGTTCCTTATTCTCCTCAGCAAAATGGTGTTGCTCAGCGCAAAAATCGCACTATTCTTAATGCTATACGTTGCATGCTTATACACTCTGGTTTGTCTCAAAAGTTTTGGACTGAAGCACTTCTAACAGCCGTTTTTATTCAGAATCATCTTCCAACAACTGCACCTGCTGGTAAAATTCCTATAACAATCTGGACAAGGAAGACACCTTTAGTCTCTCACTTTCGCACATTTGGCTGCATTGCTTATATTCATGTGCCCAAGGACACTCGACATAAGTTGGATCCTCCAGGTTTGAAGGTTATTTTTCTTGGTTATTCAAATAATTCCAAAGGTTACAAATTTTATGATCCTTCTACTCAAAAGGTTATCATTAGTCGTGATGCTATATTTGATGAGAAGACTATGGGTGGCACATGGTCGTCAGATGTTTCAGATGATACACAGTCTTTTCCTAGTGCATTTTCTTACTTGCTTTGTGAGTCTACTAATTTTGATGATCATAAACCTTCTTCACCTCCAAAGAAGATTGATGAAAATTTAGAGATATATGTCGATCTTCCTATTGAGATAGAGCATGGATTCTATTCTATTGAATATGATGTCTTTGATGATGCTATGTCTGTCCAAGAGGATCCAATATCGTATATGGAAGCTATTAATTCGTCTCAAAGGGATCAATGGCAAGAAGCTATGCAAGCTGAGTACGATTCTTTAATCTCCAAAGGTACATGGATTCTTACTGAACTTCCCCAAATCGTGTTTCTATCAAATGTAAATGGGTTTATTAAATCAAGACCAAAGTTGATGGCTCGTTTGATGAGTTCAAAGCACGACTTGTTGCAAAAGGTTACTCGCAGATTGCAAGAGTAGATTATCAAGAAACATTTTCTCCCATTGTGCGCTCCACAACTGTTCGTATGCTTTTGGCTTTTGTAACACTATTTGATCTAGAAATTCACCAAATGGATGTTTCTCAATGGAGATCTTGAAGAAGAAATCTATATGGAGCAACCTAAAGGTTTTATGATTGCAGGAAAGGAGCATCTTGTATGCGAGCTTCATCGTGCATATATGGATTGAAGCAAGCCTCTCGTGCTTGGTATATTAAGATTGATCAGTTCCTCACATCTAAAGGTTTTGTTGCATGTTTTGCTGACCCAAATCTTTACATCAAAAGGGAGGACAAATGTTTTATTATTCTTGCTCTATATGTCGATGATACTATTCTTGTGTCAAATAATATTGCTTTTTTGGATGCTATGAAGAAGCTTGAACATAATGATAATGAATAGCAATATGCTTTGATTTACTATGTTGTATATAGTCTTTGGTAAGACAAATAGTACTTTGGTTGTCGCATCGAAGAGGTGTACTAGATGATGAAGGATGTTTCAAATCTGTAAGTAGTTGTCGAAGCCAAACTAGCTCGCGAGCTGCTAATGATGTAGCAACATATTCGGCCTTAATTGTAGAAACCGCAACACATCGTTGTTTCTTGCTGGACCAAGAAACCAAACATCCATTTACAAAGAAACAATTCCCACTTGTAGATCGCATGGATAAATGTGAACTTGCCCAATCAGCATCTGTATATCCAATAAGGTCAAGAGAAGTTGAAGAAGATAAAGAAGAATCCTCTCGACGATGATAAATAAGACCAAACTCCTTAGTACCCTTGAGGTACTTAAGAATACGTTTTGCAGTACTCCAATGAATAGTGGAAGGGGAAGAAATATACTGTCCCAAAAAGTTAGCTGCAAATAAAATATCTTGTCTTATGTTTAAACCAATAAATTGAAGACAACTAATAAGATTAGCAAAAGGTTGATGAATGGCTGATTCTTCATTGCGTGTTGTAGATGTACCCTTGGTAGAGCTTGAAAGAATGGGAGTGTTGGCAGAGTGCGCATTTGTCAACCCAAACTTCTTAACAATATCATTAATAAACTTTGTCTGGCGAAGAAGAAGAATGCCTTGTTGTCGGTGTCATTGAACTTGAATACCCAAATAAAATGGTATCTCATCAAGATCCACCATTTCAAATGCAGTCGATAAAAGCTTCTTCATAGCATCTAAGAAAGCAATATTATTTGACACAAGAATAGTATCATCAACATATAGAGCAAGAATAATAAAACATTTGTCCTCCCTTTTGATGTAAAGATTTGGGTCAGCAAAACATGCAACAAAACCTTTAGATGTGAGGAACTGATTAATCTTAATATACCAAGCACAAGAGGCTTGCTTCAATCCATATATGCACGATGAAGCTCGCATACAAGATGCTCCTTTCCTGCAATCATAAAATCTTTAGGTTGCTCCATATAGATTTCTTCTTCAAGATCTCCATTGAGAAAAGCCGTTTTAACATCCATTTGGTGAATTTCTAGATCAAATAGTGTTGCAAAAGCCAAAAGTATACGAACAGTTGTGGAGCGCACAATGGGAGAAAATGTTTCTTGATAATCTACTCTTGCAATCTGCGAGTAACCTTTTGCAACAAGTCGTGCTTTGAACTTATCAAACGAGCCATCAGCTTTGGTCTTGGTTTTATAAACCCATTTACATTTGATAGGAACATGATTTGGGGGGAGTTCAGTAAGAATCCATGTACCTTTGGAGATTAAAGAATCGTACTCAGCTTGCATAGCTTCTTGCCATTGATCCCTTTGAGACGAATTAATAGTTTCCATATACAATATTGGATCCTCTTGGACAGACATAGCATCATCAAAGACATCATATTCAATAGAATAGAATCCATGCTCTATCTCAATAGGAAGATCGACATATATCTCTAAATTTTCATCAATCTTCTTTGGAGGTGAAGGAGGTTTATGATCATCAAAATTAGTAGACTCACATAGCAAGTAAGAAAATGCACTAGGAAAAGACTGTGTATCATCTGAAACATCTGACGACCATGTGCCACCCATAGTCTTCTCATCAAATATAGCATCACGACTAATGATAACCTTTTGAGTAGAAGGATCATAAAATTTGTAACCTTTGGAATGATTTGAATAACCAAGAAAAATAACCTTCAAACCTGGAGGATCCAACTTATGTCGAGTGTCCTTGGGCACATGAATATAAGCAATGCAGCCAAATGTGCGAAAGTGAGAGACTAAAGGTGTCTTCCTTGTCCAGATTGTTATAGGAATTTTACCAGCAGGTGCAGTTGTTGGAAGATGATTCTGAATAAAAACGGCTGTTAGAAGTGCTTCAGTCCAAAACTTTCGAGACAAACCAGAGTGTATAAGCATGCAACGTATAGCATTAAGAATAGTGCGATTTTTGCGCTGAGCAACACCATTTTGCTGAGGAGAATAAGGAACTGTAAACTCATGATGAATACCTTGATCCTTACATTATGTTCGACATGAAGTCAAAAAAGGTCCCATTATGGTGGAGCATTGTCCCAGTGATCAAATGGTTGCAGACATCTTCACAAAAGCTCTTAGTGAAGCTCACTTTAGTTCATTAAGACATGCACTTGGTATTGTTCCAAGTTCTTGTCTCGCTGATTGAGGCATGTATCATTGCATTCAAGAAAACTTTATAGTAAATCATTTTTGTATCGTAGGTATGTGTAGGAACTCGGGTTTTTCCCTTATTCTCCCCAAGGGTTTTTACTCGCAGCCAGAGACCTTTGTTTGAGTGGGGATGTTACAACTATATATATCATCTCTCACTTGACTTGGGATATCATCCTTGTTAGACAAAATAGTGATGATATTGTCATATAAAGGATCTTTGATGGTATGAAGAAGTTGAGTAACAATCTGATTTTTGGCAACAGGAGTGCCGGCAGCACCAAGCTGATGGATAATGTCTTTAAAAGCCTTGATATGAGAGTGCATAGAAGTACCAACCTTATATTGAAGATTCTTTAAACGAGTTTGGAGATATAAAATTTTGGTGACTGATTTCTTCTCAAACGTTGAGATAAGATACTCCCAAACAGCATGAGAGGTTTCTAGATGAAAGACATTCAACATAAGTGAGTCAGGAAGTGCAGACAATATATAACGACGAGCCGCTTTGTCACAACGAATCCAATCAATATGATCAATTTTCCATTGTTCAAATAACAGGCCATCAGTAATCAGAGAATTGTCATTCATCACATCAATAGGTTGAACTGGGCAAGACAGGTCGCCCAAAACATATCAAATAATTCGTCACCTTCAAGAATTAGCATCATCTTTGCTTTCCACCCAGGAAAGCCTTGTCCTTGGAAGAAGGGAACCGAACGTTGGCCAGACAGATATCCGTTAACAATTAAGCAATTGGCCATGCCTGTATCTCAAGAGAAAACAAATAAGATGAGATCGCAGAATGTGCAAGACGAGATGACGTGTATAAGAAAAGTGCTATTTCGGTCAAACAAAGAACGTGAACGAGAATTAAAGATCGCTAAAAATAGCAAGATGTTTGCTTGTCGTAATCAACGTCATTAACGAAGACGAGCGATTAATGAACTGTAATTGGGGATTAACGAACTATAATTAGAATTACAGTTTTAAATAAAGAATCGCAGATTCGAGCAGAATTGTTGTCTTGAATCCTGAATTGTCATAACTTTTGATCCAGAACTCCGATTGACAAGCAGTTTTGACAGGATTCGAGAGCACGACGAGAGCTACACATCCAGACCTGGTTTTGTTTTTAAAGACAAAATTAACTAATACTTCTAATTTGAACAAGTTCATGTATCAAATCATCACTTGTGCAAAGAATTTAATCAAGTATAAACAATGAAACAACTTATCTTCCTTGTTGTTGCTAGGCATCCATAGCTTTGATACCATGTTGAGAGAGAGAGAGAGAGAGAGAGAGAGAGAGAGAGAGAGAGAGAGAGAGAGATACACAAGACATGCTCCCAAAGAATGATTCATATTGATGTAGAGTTAGTATATATAGGTGAGACCCAAGTCAAGTGAGAGATGATATATATAGTTGTAACAGTTGGAAGCTGTAAATGCAGCTTGTGGAGGAGAGAGAAGATCAAGGTGACATCTCTTGATTGTTGGTGCCAGCACCAGATGCTAACGTCAACATCAAATGCAGTAGACAAACTGTAGGTGACAGTTCGAAGGTACCAAGCGATAACTAGATAGGTGGTGAAGGTTGGAATTAGGCATCAGATGGTAGCAAATGACTGGAGGAAGCTTTGACCCTTGATGTCCTCTGCGAACGGGGTGTGGGCAGTAGAGATATGGCTCTTGAAACGTGCAAAAATGAGGTTGAGAGAGAGTGATGGACTGCATGCTTATTTATAGAAAGTTTGGGGTACTTAGATTAGGGTTTTGCATATGGGACACAATAACTCTCTAGGATCATGTTTCTTTTTAAAATAAGAAGGTTTCTTCATTAATTAAGTGTGTTTTGGGGCTGTTTAAGTCAGGTTGATGCATTTTTTGCTCCGCACCTCCCCTCAAGTCCAAGACTGAGCTATGAGAAATAAGCCCTTGAGATGGATTTTTCTTTTACCCCAAGGCATCTCACCCCAAAAAGCAACCAAGGCATCGGGCAAAGGGTGCACATTGGTTGCCCAGTGACCTACTAAGACTATAGAGGTGATGATTATCTTACCAAAGGGAGCCCAAGAGATCACCCCAGAGAGGCCAGGGCATCAGACTAAGGGTGCACATTGGCTACCAAGGGGTCTACTGCAAAGGTAAATGGAATCAATAGTGGACTTTATTTATTTATTTATTTAGGAGTGTTTTTTGGAGGCTTTTGGTGTATTTGTTTAAAAGATTTAGCATTAACTGATGGTTTCAAATCAATGTTCATCCCATTGAGTCAATGTGTCCTGAACGGGACAAGAAGGGTGGATAGCCATGAGAAATAAGCCCTTGAGATGGATTTTTCTTTTACCTCAAGACATGTCACCCCAAAGCAGCAAGGGCATCAGGCAAAGGATGCACATCGGTTGCCTAGTGATCTATCAAGACTACATAGACGATGATTATCTTACCAAGGGAGCCCAAGTGATCACCCTAGGGAGGCTGGGGCATCGAACTAAGGGTGCACATTGGCTGCCCAGGGATCTACTGCAAAGGTGGATGGAATCAACAGTGGACTTTATTTGCTTTTTTTATTTTGTTTGTTTTGGAGTGTTTTTTAGAGGCTTTTGGTGTAATTTGTTCAAAAGATTTAGCATTAAGTGATGGTTTCAAATCAATGTTCGTTCCATTGAGTCAATGTGTCCTGAACGGGAAAAGAAGGATGGATAGCCCCAACGGTCTTTATAAAATAAGCAAAACAATTCTAGATACTATTGGGGTAAGTGCCTAGGGATTCCTAAGTGTGTGTATGTATGCGCTAATCTTATGGAGAATATGTGGAGAGAAAGGCAAGATGGGTAAGCAAGCAAAACAACCAAAGCCAACATGCAAGCATAGGAAAAAATTGCCTTTGGAGACTACCATGTGCAATGCCATGAGTGTGGTGGATCCGGAGTCAACTACTCCAAGGGTAATCGAAAAGGGATAAACGCGCACAGATGCATGTTTACATGAATAGAACACCAATGTAAGGGGAGATGCAAAGGAAGATGCAAGTATTCATGCTCTGGTAGAATGTGATGCAATGGTGCTACTTGGACAGTGCCCTCATAGGAAAATTGTTCACTTGCCCAAGCGTCCTTTTATAATCATGTCATCTTGATAGTACGGATGAAGTTACAAATGTTCATAATGTACAATACATACTAAATAAATATTTAAAAGTGAAAAAAACTGTAAGCATAATCATTGGCACTATCAAGAAAAAGAAACCGCCCCTCTCAAATTGGAAGAAGAAGTAAGAGAGAAGCATCATCTCCCTATCAATCGGAAGAAGTAGAGGAGGGTGTATCCAAGCCGATCCACAGTAGAAGATACTGTAGAACCGGCTTATTGACCGCCTTGGTTAAAATATCTGCAAAACTGTCGCTAGACGGCACAAATTCTAGGCATATGGAGCCTAGCTCAACCTCCTCTTTGGTGAAGTGGTAGTGAACTACCACGTTCCGTGTCCGAGGGGTGATGATAGGATTGCCCACAAGGGCAATGGCACTCTGGTTGTCACAGTAGCCAATTGTAGGCGACTCGTAAGGAAATTGTAGTGCAGCCGGCAAGTTCCTTAGATAAATGGCCTCTGTAGTATCCTCGAAGAGAGCTCGATACTCTACCTCAGCCGTGGAAGCTGCCATTGTCTCCTGCTTACGGCTAGCCCAAGAAATGGGTGTTGTGCCCAAGGTGTAGAGATAGCCTCCATGGGAATGCCGGGTATCAAGATTGTTTGCCTAGTTAGAATCAGTATATCCTTGCAAGTATAAACCATGACCATATGTTAGTCCATAATTATAGGTATAGCTTAAATATCTTAACACACGAAGACAAGCAATCCAATGAGACATTCTAGGTGCATTAAAATATTGACTAAGCAAACTAATTGAGAATGCAAGATCTGACCTAATATGAATCAACTTGAGCAATTTCCCTATAATAGAACGATAGGGGTGAGCATCAAAAGGTTGACCCGAGGTATTGGGATCTAGAGACGTGGCCATTGGCCATGTTTGATCGGTGCAATACTATTTCATTAGTTGTAGGGTGTATTGCTATGACAGAAAGATACTTCCTTTGGATCTAACAATCTCCATCTCCAAGAAATAAGACAACAAGGTCATCTCAAATGTAGAGTAAAGTTGTGCCTTAATTTCTACGATTGTTGCAAAATCGGAGCCAGTGAGTAAGATATCATTAACATATAATAGGATATAGCTGAGATTTGGATCATAGGGGGTATGAAACCTGTTATCTTGCACTACAAGGCGAGCCTTATATTTGTCTAAAGAATCATCAATCTTTAGCTTGGTTCTAAAAATCCACTTCATCCCGATGATCGGCTTGTGATGAGGACGATCCACCAATGTCCAAGTCCCACTTTGATCAATACTATCTAGTTTCTTCTCCATGGCCTCACGCCACAAAGGGTCTTGGAGAGCCTTTTGCCAACTGTTTGGCTCAAAATGTGCAACGTAATTAGTTGTTAACAGTGATGCATATGAAGCCTGAGGGGCGAGCCAAGTAGACCTTCTAGTGGAGTGAAATCCGATGGAAGGATCCTCGAAGCCTGCATGGTTTGTTGGTTCCCCAGGCAACGGGTCTTGCGGAGGAGGCCGGGGAGCTGAAATATCTAGAGGAAGGTAAAGAGTGGGTATTGGACCCAACTCGGTAGGGAGCGAAGGTAAGGACGAAGAGTCCAATGCAAAATATTGCATGATGTCTTTGTCATTGAAGATGACATCCCTCCTAACAATCACCTTGTTCGCGAACAAATGATAGGCTTTCGCTTTGGAAGAATAGCCCATAAAGATCAAGAGATTTGCTCGAGGGGTGAGCTTTCCTATCTTGTCATCAAGGGTGTGTGTATAAGCATGACTACCAAAAACTTTGAAGTGAGAAATAACAGGCCGAGAACCAAAAATGTCTCATACGGAGTCTTTTTAGGGGTCGTAGTCGAACATTGGTTGAGGATGTACATTGAAGTGTTAACAACCTCGACCCAAAGGCGCTCAGGGAGCTTTGCTGTGAACAGCATAGAGCATGCCATATTCAGGATTGTCCGATTCCTACGCTCTATGACTCCATTTTATGCGGGGGAGTTGGTAGACGTGAGATGGCGCACAATGCCCTGCTCTTGTAGAAACTCAGAAACTCGTGGGAGGTATACTTGCCACTAGAATCACTTCTCATAGTATCCATAGGACGACCTGTTTGGTTATGGACGAGCAGCACCCAAGCACTAAAATAAGTGAAAGCATCAGGTTCGTGCATGAGAAAGTACACCCACATGTACTTGGAGAAATCATTCACTATAAAAAAGAAGTATAGTACGCCATTCGAGGCAGCAGTGGATGTGGGACCACAAAGATCTACATATATCTAGATTTAAGATACATATATCTTTTTAGGTACATTTCGCTATCTAGATTTAAGAAGAGATTGAGTGGTTTCTTGATTTTAATTTGAGTTTTGAAGACAAGTGTGCATGAGGATCGAGACAGAGTACAATTGCTGAGATAAGCACCTGTGAGAGAGGGAGTGAGTGCAAAGTTTAGAGTAGAGAGTGAGAGTACAACACTCAAAGTTTTTGGTACAATGAAGTGTAGCACTTCAGGTTTTGATAATATATATAAAGTACAAGTGTAAGGGTGCATGCACACCTGAACACCATAAAACGCATGGTGAGCCTTTATTCCCAACAAACTCCCACCTAAACGCAACGTGTCTAAAGGTAGAGGAAAGAATTAACTAAGTCTATGTATGTACAAAGCTGAGATACACATATACTATTGAACCCCCATTATTTGGCGGCAATGAGCAAATTGCTTTGCTGGAATACTCTTCGTGAGAAGGTTTGTAGGGTTATCATTTGTATGTACCTTGACAAGCTCAATGCTCTCGTTGTCAAATACATCCTTGATAAAATGATACTTAGCCTATATGTGCTTTGTCTTTGCGTGAAAGACAGGATTCCATGCTAGAATGATAGCACTTTGATTATCATAGTGGAGGATAGGAACCTCTGAAACCAGCCTTCCTTCAATGGACGGCTGGTAAATCCCTGATTACAACTTAATTACAGCACCAAACAATAAATGCAAATCTGAAAATACAAATTTACCTATTGATCTTGGACAATGCACATCCGATTGGCCCCAAAATTGGCACCCCTTTCGGAATTTCTTTAGCTTTATTGAGGAAGAAGTTGATTTACAATGGGATTCTCCTGATCCCCTTCGCAATCCAAATTCCCTTGCTGTCCAAAGTGACCGGCAAGTCTTCACTCAGATTTGCTCCTTGATTCGAGCACTTAATTTGCCTTCACCCACTTCATAGACGATGGAAATGCCCCAAATTCAATGGTTGGCTAGTCTTCCACCTGAATTTAGTTGAAATTCATCTTCAGCCCTAAAAAATCCAAGTCTTGGAGCTTCCAATTTTTGGCATGCTTCCCGAGGCTATTGCTAAACCCTAATTTCTGTTGTAAATTAGGGTTTACCTAAGAGAATTTTCCAATTTTTGAGTCTCCAATGGTCCAACTGCTGAGATCTTCGGAGCAAGGTTGTGAAATGGCTTGGAGATGAGAGAGAAAGCTGTAGAGAGAGAAAATTCACAGTTTTATTGCGAAGAATGACTGAAAATCAGTAAAATGCAATTGCTGCCCTGCCACAACAGCATTAAATGCTGTCACCTACAACTGAGACATCCAAATCAGCTGTCATCTTTTACTTGGATGCAATCGTGTAGTTGTGGAGGGTTCGAATCTGCAATCACCTCCTCAAAACTGACTCGTGGCTGGTTGCAATAGCTATAAATAGGCTGGCCATGGCTGCTCACAGCTCTCCCACATTTGCTACAGCAAGAATGATATGGTTTTTCCTCTTCTTCAGCCTTTTACTAGCGTGTATGGGCAAGTTTGCCAAGTGGTAGCCTTTCCAAATGGTTTTTCCAACATTATTCATAATTAAATATTGATTTTCGGCGTTTAATTACTAAAAGTTAATCTAATAATTATTTCGGTGCCGAGAAAAATAAATCTGACTGGCCAATAATCAAATAGGCTAGGCATCTTCCACTCCCAAGTCTCTGTGTGCCATGTTTGACCATTAGATTGGTGTTAGGCATCATTAAACGCCACATCTCTAGTGTCACCAATTAATACTTATGGCCAAATGAATGACCTAGGCCAACAATTGACACCGGATACCACTAAGTATCTGTGCAATATAACTTATAGCAACTTTTGGATTTGACATCCCATGATTTTCTCGGGTTCAGGCTCGTAAATTTACTCTAACGTCAGTTGCACCTCACATGTGCAACATTTACCTAATCATGTGATTAGAAATTAATCCACACGTTAAGTGAGGTTTCAAAAATACATGTTCTCATGACAAACCTCTGTAATGCCGAGCTCAAATTGCTAAACGCATGAAAAGCAAAGTACTGCATTGGAATTCCCTTAGGGTATCATAGTCAACACAACATTGCGCATTGCTGTTCAACCATTCCATATGCCCAATATATGCTGAAAATTACCAGCCAACATAACATAAGACTCACAAAGAATCTCAAAAGCATTGCTAGATTATCATGTAACATGTCCATTTCTCATGAGCTCAGCTTATCTGGCAAAATCAAACCATAGTATAGCCAAAATCAAGTATAAACCATGGTTGAAACATCAATGGCATCATAAGACATGTTGCTGTCCACAAAACAATCTGAATACCATTGAATATTAATGATGATACGCTGAAAATTAACATTCGATAATCAGCCCTTGATGATCATTAACTGATGCTACAACAAGCATAATTGATTACACACCGAGCATAACGGATGCAAATATACAGTTTCAGAGCTGCAGTAAAAACCATACCGATCTGCATACCAAACATAGTGACTAGTACATTGAATAGTGATCTCTTGACAAACATACTGTTCAGCCACAATACCCTGAATGTGTGCTGAATACATTCGAGATCCACTACTTTTAGAGCTGTCCATTATTGAGCAGCGGAGGTGCTAGCTCCCTCACAAGCATCAAGTAATACTCTAGATCTCTGCTTTGCTGAATCTGATTAAGCAGTTTTTGTATCGGCGAGCTTTGAGGCATGATGTTGAGCAATTTGTCAGGACATGCATAGTATGCTAGAAAGTTAAATATGATAGGCAAAAGATGCCGGGTTTATTGCAGCCCTTGCCTGTTCCCGATAGGCCTTGGTAGAGCATTTTGGTATGGATATTATCTTTGAGTTTCCATGCACATCTACAGGGAATGATGGGATATGTAATATCATATGCGAATTCAGTAAGCAGGCCCACTTTATTCCAATGAGGAAAAAGATAAAGGCTAATCATATGGCACAGCTTTTTATTCAGCATGTGTTTCAGTATCATGGTATGCCAGAGTTGATCATTAGTGATCGTGACCCATGGATGACAAGTTTGTTTTGGAAAGGACTATTTGAGAACATGGGCACAACACTGAAATTCTCTTCATCCTTCCATTGACAAACTGATGGTCAGTCTGAGGAGGCAAATTCCACAGTGTTAGATCTTTTGAAGTGCTATGTATCAGACCACAAAGCATAGTGGGAACAATATTTGCCGTTGGTTGAGTTTGCATACAACAACACAGTTCATAGTTCCAGTGGTAAGGCTCCTTTTGAGGTGGTAGAGGGTGGTAAGAAAATACCCTCTATTTTGCACATAAAAGATAAGATCTTTCAGGCTGATCGCTATGTGGAAAGCATGGATACAACTTATCAGAAGGTTAAGTATGCGCTTCAAAGATCACAGGATAAGCAAAAGAGAGTAGCTAATTGTCATAGGCGTGCTTTGCAATTACAGGGGGTGATTATGTATTGTTGCGATTTGAAAGGAACGGCTGAAAAAGATAAAGGGCAAAGGGCGATTGTATATAAAGCTGTCTATGAGATACTATGGGCCATTTCAAGTGTTGGAGAGGATTGGTGATGCACTGGCAGATACAGAATGCCTTTCATGTGAGCTTGCTTAGACCTTTTCATGGAGATGTGCCAAAGAATGTATCTGCTGAAATTCAGCCGGAGCTTGAAGAGCTCGATGAAATACTGGTACCAGAGTAGATTTTGGCACACAAAGAGAGAACGATTAGGGGTAAGGGTTCGAGAAGGTACTTGGTGAAGTTTCAAAATTATTCACCAATGGATGCCAAATGGATGGAGGAGGATGACTTGGCAGACTATCCTCAGTTGTTGCAGCTTTACCTTGATGCTTTCCTGTTAGAGCCGACTTTATGAAACCATGAAACCAGCCTTCCTTCAATGGATAGGTGGTAAATCCTTGATTACAACTTAATTACAGTAGCAAATAATAAATGCAAATCTGAAAATACTTGGACAATGCACACCTGATTGGCCCCAAAATTAGCACCCCTTTCGGTATTTTTTTAGCTTTATTGAAGAAGTTGATTAAAGTGGGATTCTCTCGATCCCCTTCGCAATCCAAACTCCCCTTGCTGTCCAAAGTGACCAACAAGTCTTCAATATGATTTGCCCCTTGATTCGGCACTTAATTGGCCTTCACCCACTTCATAGATGATGAAAATGCCCCAACTTCAATGGTTGGCTAGTCCTCCAAGTCTTGGAGCTTCCAATTTTTGGCACGCTTTCAGAGGTTGTTGCTAAATCCTAATTTCTGCTGTAAATTAGGGTTTAGAGGAGAGAAATTTACAATTTCCGAGCCTCCAAGGGTCCAAATGTTGACATCTTCGGAGCAAGGCTATGAAATGGTTGGGAGATGAGAGAGAAAGCTAGAGAGAGAAAATTCAGAGTTTTGTCACGAAGAATGAATGAAAATCAGTCAAATGCAGTTGTTGCCCTACCACAATAGTATTAAATGCTGTCACCTACAGTTGAGACATCCAAATCAGGTGTCACCTTGTACATGGATGCAATCATCCAGCTTGTGGAGGGTCTGAATTTGCAATCGCCTCCTCAAAACTTACTCATGGCTGGCTGCAATGGCTGAAAATAGGCTGACCATGGCTGCTCATAGCTTTCCCACATTTGCTACAGCAAGAATGACCTCGTTTTTCCTCTTCTTCAGCCTTTTATCAATGTGTACGTGCAAGTTTGCCAAGTAGCAACCTTTCCAAATGGTTTTTCCAACATTATCCATCATTAAATATTAATTTTCAGCATTTAATTACTGAAAATTAATCTAATAATTATTTCGATGCCCATAAAAAGAGTGTGACTGGCCAATAATCAAATAGGCTAGGCATCTTCCACTCCGGAGTCTCTTTGTGTCATCTTTGACAATTAGATCAATGTTAGGTATCATTAAATGCAACATCTCTAGTGTCACCAATTGACACTTATGGCCAAATGAATGATCTAGGCTAACAATTGACACCAGATACCACCAAGTACATGTGCAACATAACTTATAGCAACTTTTGCCTTTGATATCCCGTGATTTTCTCCGGTCTTGGGCTCGTAAGTTTACTTTAACTCTAGTTGCATCTCACATGTACAACATTTACTTAATCACACGATTAAAAATTAATCCACATGTTAAGTGAGGTTTCAAAAATACATGTCCTCATGACAGACCTCTGTAATGTTGAGCTCTCTCACTAGACTTGAAAACCATAAAGCCTCTTTGCATGCCTTAGTGGCATCCACATACTTTATCTTTGTAGTAGACAATGCAACACACTTTTGCAGCCTGGATATCCAAGTGACTGCTCCCCCTGTGAACGTGAATACATATCCTGATGTAGACTTCTTGCATTTAGGATGACCAGCATAGTTTGCATCCGTGAAGCCAACAACAGATGACTTCTGCTTCTCAAAGTAGATATACAAATCCTTTGTGTCCTTAAGGTATCTTATGATACTCTTCACTGCTTCCCAATGCTTTTTGCTAGGATATGCCATGTACTTGCTAACCATTCCCATTGCAAATGCAATGTCAGGACGTGTAGCAACCATAGCATACATCAAGTTACCAACAGCTAAAGCATAAGGAATCTTGGCCATCTCAACCTTTCCACCATTCAATGTAGGGCTGTTATCTGCACTAAGTTTCTCATATGGAGGCATCGGTACACCAATGACTTTCCCCCTCCTTCATATTGAAATGTTACAAAACCTTAGTAACATACTTAGATAGTGAAGACCCTTCAATCTGTCCTTGAGTATACGTATTCCAAGAATACGATTGCCCTCACTAAGATGCTTCATATCAAAGCTACTGTGTGAGCTTTGCTTCAAGGAGTCCAAGGCATGAACATCCCTACTCGCAATTAGCATATTATCCACATACAAAACCAAGAGAATAAGATTGCCATCTGTTGCCTTCTTGGTGTGTAAGCAGTGATCAACTTGAGATCAATGGAATCCTTGAGATTGCATAAATGTATCAAATTTATGATACCATTCTTGTGGTGCCCTTTTCAGCCCATACGAACTCTTGTTGAGTTTACATATCATGTGCTCTTTTCCCTTTGCAACAAAACCCTCAGGCTGTTGCATATAGATCTCCTCATGCAGATCACCATGTAAGAAGGCTGTCTTGACATCCATCGGTATGAGTTTCATATATTCAGATGCAACCAAGCCCAAAATGGTTCGCAAAGTAGTCATTTTGACTACAGAAGAAAAGATTTCATCAAAATCAATTCCGTGTTCTTGTTTGTATCCTTTAGCAACCAATTGTGCCTTGTACTTTGGCAAAGAACCATAAGTGACTTTCATTTTGTCAACCCATTTGCACGGTAGCACTTTGTGCCCTTTAGGCAAATGCACCAAATCCCAAGTGCCATTTTTCATGAGAGATTCCATCTCTGACAGCATAACCTTATGTGATTTCTTGCTGTCTTTTCTGTCCATTGCTTGTTGGAAGCATGACAGCTCACTGCAATCTGTCAACATGGCATAATCAGCTACATAATTGACACCAGGAACAAACCTATCTGGATGTCTTCGCATTTTGGTCGACCTACGGACCAAATGATCAAGATTTGCTGGTTGAATAGCTTGCAAATCTGCATTAACAGCTTGCTGTTCTGCAAGGTCAGCATGCTGTATAGCTGGTTCTGGTTGTGCCAAAGGTATTTGTTCTTGTTGAATTTGTGGTACATCATGGGCAAGATCTTGCCGATCATTTTAGCGTTATTTCCTGCATTTTCAAGGACATTTATAGCAGGTATTTGTTGCTGTCTAACAAGCATTATTTGCTGTCCTATCGATATATCCTCCCAGAATACAATCCTTCTGATCTCCTCTAACTTTTCGGGCTATTTGTGCATGCGATATTCCCAGAAGATAACATCATTTTTGCGTACTACTCTTCTTTTCCCGGGATCCCATAGTCGATACCCCATTTCACTCTCGTCACCATATCCTAGGAAAATACATTTACAAGACTTTGGCTCAAGTTTGTTGCGTTCTTCCTTGCAAATGTGTACAAATACTTTGCAACCAAACACTCTCAAGTGAACATATGAAGGTGGCTTGCTCGACCACACTTCTTGAGGGACTCCTCCTCCCAAAGACCTATTTGGTGACTGATCAATCAATGTACGGTTGTCATAATAGCCTTTGCCCAAAATCCATGAGGTAAAGCAACTTGTGACAGCATAGTATGTACTCTGTCTTGAATGGTCCTGTTCATACACTCTACCACACCATTTTGGGGTGGATTGTGAGGGGCAGTGAGCTCCCTTTTAATCCCTTTGTTGTCACAAAAGTCCTGAAAGGCTTTGGACACATATTTTCCACCATTGTTAGAGCGAAGACACTTTAATGTCTTATTGGTCTGATTTTCAGCAAGGGCCATGAATTTTTTAAATTTATCTGAGGATTCCTCTTTGTGACGGATTGAATAAAACCATACTTTGCGTGTAGCATCATCGACAAAAGTAATGAAATACTTCTTTGCCCCTAGAGGTAACCCTGGCATCTGACATACATCTGAGTGTACCAACTCTAAGGGTGAAGACTTTAGAGAAAGAGATTTTTTATGTGATGTTTAAGCATGCTTACCATAAATACGATGATCACATTGTTTAAAATCAGCATACCTCAAAGACAACAAATAACCCAAACGAGAAAGCACTTTCATTCTAGTTTGACTCATGCATCCCAAGTAGCTATGCCACAATAATCAATCTTGAACTCTCGTATCTTTGGGATCAAGGTAGAAGTTTATGGGTTGTAGAGTATATCGTACTCCCAATGGATTCCGAATCGTAGCAAAGGCAGCCTCTTGTGTCAAACACCAGCAAACGTAGGCAAGGAAGGTTGGATTTGATGTAGATGACAATGTAGCAGAGAGATAGACTAAAAATGCATGTAACAAACCTTTTATACATCAATTGTTGTCAAGATATATTGGCTTAATGATTCCAAATTAATTTGATGCTTATGTACTTTGAAAGGTGATTTGTATTATTTAAGCGTTTCAAAATATGATGAAATGTTCACATTTCTATTTAAGGATGACCAATGGCTAGAGTGCCTTATAATTTTACTTGGATCGCCATTAACAAGATGCCCAAGAAAAATTAAAAGTTTAGTCGGGCGGTCGGATTGACCAAAAGCTTGGATGACTAAGACTTTTGTACTCAGATAGTCATATTGACCAGAAGCCCATATAATGAGTGGTTTTAGAAAGTGAAACCAGATGGTCATGATAAAAGAAACAAACCATGAACTTGTATAATGAAGCTCTTTAGAAGCAAGATTTGGTGACTTCTAAAATTAAGAAGCTTACTATTTTTGAAAGTTACTCAAATGGAAATTTTGTTCATATCAAATGCTTCAGAATTTCGTAGAAACAATTTTGTCTTCAACAACTATCTCAAATTCTTAATCATTTGGGAGATTTTTAGAGTAGAAGGTTTAGAAGCTTTTTTCTCTAGAAAAGTGACATGTGGCATCTAGAATAGGACATGTGCCATTTTGAAGTTTCCCACGTCTATATATTAGAGGTCTCTCTCTTCATTTGGAATAAGCTCTTACGTTGAAATTTTAGCCAAATGCTTTGTACTCTCTTTATCTATCTCTTATCCAAGAAGCACTTTCTACTTAGCTTGATCTCTCCAAGTACTAAAGAAGAAAATTAGTTTGCTGCTCCGAGTTTGTAGAAATTAGGGTTTCAAAATCCTAATTTTTAGTATTGTAGCAAATTAGCCTTTTTTATATGGCTTAGGTACTCGGTGCCCGTGGTTTGTTTCAATAAATTCTTGTTAAGGGGGAGGGGCCGTTTCCCTCTCAATGTGGTGTCGACTCCTCTCTCTCTCTCTCTCTCTCTCTCTCTCTCTCTCCATATATATATGTATATATCTTATAATTTTCACGAGGAAAATTGATCGAGTTGATTAGTTCAAAGAATTGTCATTATCACATTCTTCCCTGTGTTTACAACTCAGGTACTTTAGGAGAGAGAAAACTTGGGCGACAATTGTTAGGTGTAAACACAATAAACAGAGGAGAGAGAGTTTGGGCGGTAGCTGGAAATTGTAAACGTAGCCTGTGGAGGAGAGAGATTAGGGCGATAGCTCTAGACTACTAGGGACAATACTGGATGCTGATGCATCAAACGTAGCAGACAAATTGTAGGCGATAGGTCTAGGGTACCAGGTGATAGCTCCAGACAGGTGACGAAGGTTGGAATGAGGCGCCAGATGGTAGCAAATGGCTGGGGGAAGCTCTGACCGGGATGTCCTTTGTGAATGGGGTGTGGGTAGCAGAGATACGGCTCGTGAAACTTGCAAAAACGAGATTGAGGGAGAGTGGTGGGCTGAGCTTTGGCATTCAACCAATCCCATAAAGTTGTCGTCCAAGGTTACTCCCTCATGGGAATCCATGGTAGGTTGGGTTACAGGGATTGTAACAAAATCCCAAAGGTCAAAGGTGTTGACGATGCACTCCATTGTGCATGAATGTAGAGGGTAGTTTGTCCCATTTAGCTTCCATAAAGTTGCTGCCCAAGGTTGCTCTGTGATGGGAATCCATGGTAGGTTGGGTTATAGGGATTGTAACAAAATCCCAAAGGCCAAAGGTGTTGAGGATGCACTTCATTGTGCATGAATGTAGAGGGTAGTTCATCCCTTCCAGCTTCTTGGATGTGCCATCATTGCCAATTGGGGACTAGAAGCCCTAGAAGAATACGAAGGGAGAGAATGATAGGATGGTAGTTGATTTGCACGATCCCGAGCCACATGAGCCCCCAAAGCATACACACTGGCAATAGATGTCCTTTGAAAAATATACCTGCAATAAAATAATAAAAGATGTTGCAGATGGTGTGACCCATTTGTTTGGGGTCCATCAATCTGCTGATCAGAAAAGGACTGACGTACAACAATACAATAGGGAGTATCTGAGGTGGGAGAGATGACTCGATGCTGGGAAAGCAGGCTGCAGAAAAATGCAGAATTCAGGGGCTGTTAGATGATGTCAGCACCTGCAAACTGCCGCCTAGATGGAGAATAATGCCATCTGACTGACGCAGAAGCTGGCCCAGGAGAAAACACAGTAAATGAAGGAGAGATCTGCACAAAATGCAGTCTGAATAGGATCTGCCCCTGCAGAAGGCAGAGTGAAATGGGCTGTAAACAGGCTGGCCTGGTGGCCAAATATGATGTTGACCTGATCAAAATGCGAGGTGGTGGTCTGAACACAGGTGAGACAGTGGCTGTTCCTGCAGAGAATGTGCTGCCCAGGGCAGATGGAGACCTGCAGACCCAAAACGCAGCAGGCAAGGGGGAAGATCTACATAAAATGCTTCCTGTAGAGGGGGTGAACAGCATCAGACAGAGAGTCACTGGAGAACACTGGTGTTGAGAAACACATCATTTAGTACAGTTTCCCTTCTTCATTCCCATTTTTGGTTTCCGTTTCCAGCCCCAAAAAGGCTTTCTAGGGCCTTCCAAGAGAGTTGGAGTGCCGCTTGAGAGACTTTAGTGGGTGAGACTCGAGATTATTCGTGCCTATATATTTGGCATCATCCATTCATTCTTCACCACACTCACACACATAGGGCTGCGTTTATGGTGGCATGCTTCTCCTCTATCCCTGGCGACAACACTCCTCTTGGCATTTGCTTATGATAGTTGGCGTCAGCTTCTTCTCCTCGGGATGGCATCACCAGCTTCATTTGACTGTCTGGGTGGCTCCTCCATCACATGGCGACTTCCTCCATCATCTTGGTGTCAGATTAGCAGCCCCTGCACCTTGCATTTGGTAGTCAAGATGCTTCATCCTTTTCTGTTTGCTGCATTTGGGATCTCCTTCATAGCTGCGATCTTCACTCCACTAGGTGTCAGCATGAGAGACTATCTACACTTGTGTTTTTAGTTTCTGGCTCTTCCACCACACCTAGCATCACTCCTAGCATCTTGTAGGCCATCTTGTGGTCTATGTGTTGATGCCCTTTGTTCCATGATATAAATTGTCATTAAATGTAGTTGTTGCCCCTAGTGTCCTAGCACTAGGTGACTCTAGGGTTAGGGTTTATTTTAGGGTTTTTTATGACGGTTAACCTATTAGGGTTTCATATTTTATTATTTAAAGATTCTTCGTGCCTCATTTTGTACAAGTGTAGCATTATTCAGTATGATCACCTTGAGTGTTGTACTCTCTTTCACTCATTAATACATCGCTTCTCAATCGTGATGGAGTATCGTTGTTCATCGATTAATTCTTTCATTCTCATTCATTTTCCATTAAATTAATCGCACAATTGCTCCATGCCTGGGCCAATAGTGGTATCAAAGCCACCTACCTTCTTTGCCCTTGCCATCACTTGCGATCATACACCACCAGCCATTGCCATTGAGCCCCCGCTCGGCCGGCCGTACCATGAGCCATTGCCACCATGTCGGCTCAAGCCTTATTGTCCATTGCACTTTGTGCTGGCATCTTCACTTATTCACCTTCAATTGCCATCATTGCCTTGGTTGTTGATCACGTGCATGTGTAGACCACTTTGTGATTGAAGAAGCTAGCCTGTCACCTTGTGCCTAAAGTGCCGCAATTCCTCATAACACCAACTTGCCGCCGACCAATTGCCATGCCAATTTGCCTTCCCTCTTCCGGTTGCTACTCGACACCACGTCTACTTGCTGTCAGATTAGTCCCTTGGTCGCCGTGATCATTGTCATCTTGCGCCATGCCAACTTTGCCTCGTCACTTGCCACCACGTCATCATGACGTTTTTCCGCTCTATTCTCAATTGACCGATGTTTTTAAGGAAACAGAAAGGCATTCTTTTATTCATTCCTTTATTTCAATCAAGCAACTGTTTACACCAACTATCCCTCTCAAGCACAAGTTGTGCCAAAATTAGAGGTTTTTACCAAACCCACTTGGTTTGCTTCAAATTTCATTAAAATTCAAGGATTCTCCCATCAATTTCATCAGATTCTTCATCAAATTTGAAGAAATTTGGCTGTGTCATAATCGAATTTGGGGCTTTTCAACAAATTGACTGAATTTCACTCCAATTTTGCTGTCAAATTTGGGGCTTTTCAAGAATTCGGCATTCTTCATCAACATTGAGGCAGAATGCACCACTAGATGTGACATTCGACATCATTTAGGTAAAAATTTTACAAAAATGATCAAATTTCTCCTCAAATTCCCGATAAAGTTTGCGGCTTTTCGACATTTGAGCCCAATTTCACCCCAATTTCATAAAAAAATTTGGGTCTTTTCTGAAATTCATTAAATTTCATCAATATCGAGGCTCAATTAAGCTTAAGGCATGGCATTCAGCATTAACCAAGAAAAAAATTTATCCCAAATCTTGAATTTCTCTTCATTTTTTGGGTAAATTTTGGGGCTTTTGCCCAATTCCACCACTGAGGCACCCAAAATTTGGGGCTTTTGCCTCAACTCATTTTCTTGGTGCTTGATGTGCTCCAAAATTATATTATTTGGATGCTGGTTCTGTTCTTTCTCGTCATTGAAGACTAATTTGATCATTTTGGCGTATTATTGGTTGAATTTTCAGTATATTCTACTTCCATCGGCATTATTGGAGCATTTCCAGCCATTAATATCTGATTTCAGCATATTGCTGATCACCGCCTTAATCAGGTAAGAATTCATCAACAGTAAAGGGTTCAAAGAAGGTAAGGGGCAGCCATCACACTCAAGATGCACTTTATAATGCGCTTGTGGGGGAGATGGGTGATTCTTCCACATAGGATAGCCAGCCTACAGGGGGCAGAAAGATGGCCCCTGTCATGCAGGAGGTTGATGAGGATGATGATGCACATGTGCTAAGACAGAGTACTTTGCCTTCACGTGTGTCATCTCTTTCGTGGGTGAAAGAGAGACAAAAGGTGGCTAAGATGGAGATTGCTCGCACTCTTGTGGAGTCCAACATCTCCTTCAATGTATTGAGGACTGATCAATGGAAGAGAATGGTGAGGGCCATAGCAGAGGTTGGCCACACAGACTCGTGGTCCGGGGTGGAGTATAAAAAAATGTGTACCATGATGCTTGAAGAGTAGAAAGCCTCGATAGACAAGGCATTGGTACGTGTCAAGGAAGGATGGCAATCTTTTGGGTACGCCATCATATTTGATGGCTGGAGTGATATGTGTAGATGACACATTATCAATATTTTGGTGTCCTCATGTCTTGGCACATACTTCTTGCGGGCTATGGATGCAAGAAAGGCAGGAGAATCCATCAGTGTTGAGTTTCTTTATCACCACATCAGACATGCAATTTTGGAGGTTGGGCCAGAGAATGTAGTCCAAGTGGTGACATACAATGCTTCAAATTGCAAGCGTATGGGTGAATTGGTCGAGGCAGAGTTTCCTCGCATTGCTTGGACTCCTTGTGCTGCACATTGCTTGGACCTGCTGATGGAGGATATTGGAACGTTGCCATGGGTGCAACCTCATGTTGCAGATGCTACAAAGATTACTACATTTTTCTGAAACAAACATCAAGCTTTGGCTATCTTTAGGAGCCATAGTGCACTTGATATGGTGCGACCCTCGAAGACCAGGTTTTCTTATATGTTCCTGGTCTTGTAGAGTTGCAAGACTTTTTAGATTGTAGGACCCATTACTACAGACTGTGGTGGACCCAAAATGGAGGTTCATGCACCATGTGTAGACAGAGGCCACTAGATACATTCAGTGGAAAGTGCTTGATGAGGCCTTTTGGACAGAGGTATAGAACTTGACAGTGGCATTGCAGCCTATCCATGTCCTCCTCTGAGTCACGGGGCTCTACTCTTGGACGGGTCTATCATCTCTTCATGGAGATGAAGCGCCATATTGCCGCTTGTACGACATTGACGGAGTCTCGGTGAGTGTACACTTGGATATTGTTCTTGGCTGATTATATTGATATTAAATAATATGCACATTGCAACAATATGTTTAAATTTATATCATATAATGACTGTTGGAAAGTTGGCTTGTCAATTTGTAGCCGGGATGACATCCTAGCTATTGTAGAGCGGCGACGGACGTTTATGAGCCGTCCCATTCATGGGATGGTTGCATTGCTTCATCCCTTCTACAAGAAGCCAGAGCTGTTTAGTGAGAGCACTCTGCTCACGCAGAAAGACCAATACATCAACATAATGTACGATGAGGATGAGCAACTTGAGGTTGATGCAGAGATGGTGCGTTTATGAACAATCTAGGACCATCCTTTGCTAGAGCGGTGGTTTTGAGAGAGGAGGCAACGAAATTTCCTCTCACGTGGTGGCAGAGCTATGGAAGACAAGGACTTCCAAAGCTGACTCATCTTGCTCTCCGAATCCTCTCCCAGGTACTCTTGACTCTTTCACAATTGCATCCATCTTTAAAGTTTAATTCATTAAGGGTTTTGACTCCAAAATCGTATCGTGATTCATGATCGTAGGATTGTTCTACTAGTGCTTGTGAGCGCAATTGGAGGGCCTACTCCTTGGTTCATACGAAGATCCGCAATTGACTTAGTACCGCTCAGCTGGAGTGATTAGAGTATTATTGAGCTAGCATGAAGCTCGTGCGAGATTATCATGCTTTGGGGACATCCGAATAGGTATATTTAACTGTCCGATGTCGTACGTCTTTTGACACATTTCAATATAATTAAGTCATTTCTTGTGGTTTTGACTTGTCGGATTTTTCTTTTCTATAGGCAGATCTGACTCGTGTGAAGATGGTGCCAGCCTCTACTGAGGACGACGTGGAGCAACATGTTAGAGACGAGCAAGTAGATATTATACGACTCCTTCATAGAGAGTTAGAGAGCATCGATCATCGTGTCACGAGGTCATGCGTACAAGCTTTGGCGATACCTTTGCATGAGAAGGCTGCAGATTCAGAGAGCGCTAGACGAAGGAGCATTTGTTGGGGGAAGTTTCCTGTTTGTACACAGCGGACTCAGGCGAATGAGGTGTCACTCTCGTTCATACTCAAAGAGAGCCAGGAGATGATGATGTAGCACATGGATCTCATGATACATCTTTCACATCATCACATGTGCCCGTGATGGTAGAGCCTGAGACCGATGACGAGGGCAATGTCCTGACAGATGGGGACTTGCTCTCTTCTAGTGCATTGTCCTCATCATCATCTAATGAGGAGTTTTGACTCTTAGATCACGTTTCATTGTGGAGTCTAGATCCTAGACTAGCCCTTATGAACCTTTTGAGGACATTTCTATGATGTAGTGTTGCAGCTTGCTACGTAGTATGTGCATTGTATTCAGTTTGTTTTGATGCATTTGCAGCCTTTTAACATGGATGAGAGTCGAGACTTTTGTTGTGTAAACACTGATTCATCAGTTTATATAGAGGTAAGAGTGGTGATTGGTGATTGAAGATTGATCTCTGATTGAAAACTAGTTTTGGTATTCGATGTTTGATTTTTGAAGTAACAAGTTTTACAACGTGCGGCAAGGGTTTTGTGATTACTAATCAAATGCGTATTAGCAAAGACCTTAGTAGATTGTCTTGTAAGTCTCTCTCACAATTTAAAATGTATTTGGATATTTTTATGTTTATTTTGATATGAAATGCCATATAGATTGATATTTTTTGCAATGGTACGTACTTTTACGTACATAAAATTTTTATATGTACGGAACAACGTACAAATACGTACCTTACATTATGTAGAGTAGGTACACATCAACCTTGCTGCTAGATAGGTCTAGATTCTTTGGTTCCATTTGAGGAAGAGGAGTCACCCTTTGATTAGCTTGCCTTCGCATCTTGCGAGTTGTTGCCACTCATGGTTTTCTGTCCCGAAGAAGAGGCAACCAAGCCCCTTTGCTCTGAATAAGGTTGTGATGAGGATTTCTTGTGGACTTGATCATACAGCTTTACGTAATGCACGAATTGGCACTCAAACTCATAGAAGGTTGGCAATCGAGGTTTGAAGATGATGTCTTGAATGAAATTGAAGTATTTTTTGGACAACTTATTCAAAAAGAATGTAACCTGATCATCATTTGACTTTGGAGAGCTAGTAGTGGCGAACTCGGCAAGTAACCGCCTATATTCAGCCAGCTTGACTTTTAGATCATCCCCTTTCTTAATAGAGAACTCTTGAAGCTCAGTTGAGATTGATGCGTCAAGTAGGATCACGAGTTGCATAGCGGTCAAGAAGGTGACTCCAACGCTTTGACGCGAGCGGGAAGTGCTGCAATTGAGAGTGAAACTCAAGAAGCAATCCTTGCATTAGCTCAACATTGGCTGTGGCATTGCGGGCTCTCCATTGACGGATGTAATCAGGGTGAGCTAGTCGAGGGTCTGGCACAGGCTCTAGACCAATGATGAGGTCCCAAAGACCCTGAGACTCAAGCACTTGTTGCATGAAATTAGACCAAGTAGTGAAAATTGACCCGTTAAAATGTGTCTTATCCGTGAAGGCATTCTTGGCCGTTGCAATAGGAGTGGTAGTGCTCGGAGACGGATAGTGTGAAAAAGTGTAGTGTGGGTAGAATGGGGGAGTGGAGTACACTTGGGAATGGGCCCCAAGGTGCCCACCAGGCATGCGGGTAGTGTGTAAGGTGGATCCATAGGTAGGGATGGGTTGACTAGGCATGGGCATGGTAGCCACATGAGGAACCCAAGGAGGTGGGACAGGAACACGGGAAGCAGAAAAGGGGAATCCCTGCGTAGGTGTAACCCAAGGAGAGTGTGAAGACGCACCATAAGGTGGGGATGGAAGCCTGTGCGTATGAGTGGTCATGGGAGATGTGAAGTTGGGGATAGTGAGGGGGATGCCCATCACAGTTGACCTAGGAGTTATGAGTGTGCTCATTTGCTGAAATATGAGAGAGATACTCTGTTAAACGGTGGCATTCCACCTAACGAAGTACCGTGGTGCAAAGAGGTAGAGAATGGGGTGGAGAAGGAAAAGGTGGTAGGAGCGGAGATAGAAGATCCAATCCCTAGGGTGTATGATGCAGATGTGGAGTGTAATCCAAGGTTTTGGAAAGATGATGAGAGGTGATGAAGCTGTGATATTGAAGAGGGTGGGATGGGAGAGAACTGAGAAGTGTGTGTGATATGCTTAAATGAAATAGAAACTGTAGATGTACCTGAATTTCGTCTGCTTCGTGAGCCCCCTCTATTGAAGTTCACATACGCAAAGCCATCTGGATCTTGTATCTCAAAAGAAGAAACATGCGAGGGTTTTGATTCATGCAACGCAAAAGAATTGTACAAACCTAACATTGGACCTGACTGAGATGATGAAGATGGATCGCTAGACATATCGAATGCTGTATGTCCTCCAGGATCGGAGAGATGGCCAGTCTCACCAACCAGTCCGGTGTGGTAGCAAAACTGATAGGAGGGGTGTAAACATCATCGTACTTGTTGTGATAGTATTCCTCAAAGTCCTCCTCTGTCACATTAGTGAAATCTGGTGAGGGTGGAGTGTCGTCCTTGTTACCGAGTCCATAATGCTGTCTCAGGGCCTCCAATGATGTAGAAGCTTGATAAGACATCATAGGAACTCGAGAAGAAGGTGTCTGGGACATTGTGATTCGGTTACGAGTTGTATTGTGTGCCTCGCACAAAGACTAGCTCTCCACAATATCCGTAGGATACTCTTTACAAGAACATCGGCTCTGATACCATGTGAAGAAAACTGCTAGGGTTTGCATTGAGGACACACAGAGTGTACGACCACGACAGGAACACAAAGAGACGGACACAAACACAGACACAGATGGCAAAACTCAAACCCTAAACGCAAAACTCAAAACTCAAACACAAATAAAAGAAGGGAGAGAGAGAACACAACTCTGAAGCGAATGAATGCTGTAAATGAATGTAAGAGTATACAATGTGCTCAAGGGTAGAGCAATGTTGGAGTGTGACGTCTACTGGAGACGGATTCCAAGTCTGTGACCACCAGTCGCAGTGTAGGAGTGCTAAATAGAGAATGACAGCAGGCTGGTCACCAAAACGCAACAGTCTGGAAGCTGGAAACTGGTAAACACAGCAGTGTACCTCTGATCGGAGCATGGAAACTATGCACAGTCTGCTGCAAACAGTAGGTTGAAAGTGTCTGATGTTGCTGGCGATGATTGGATGATCAGATTGCAGCAGATGATGATGTCGCCAACAGTTGATGTCAGCATGGATGAAGGCGCTAGCAGGAGGAGGAAACATGGTTGGAGTGGCAGCAGTCTTGAGGGCTGGACAACCACATGGAAGAAGGCTGATGGCTGAAATCTGCATGTGGAGTGAGAAACCTGCACATACAAAATAATGCTGAATGGGGGCAGCCTATCTATTTATAGATATGGAAGGGCGTCCCAAAAATTAGGGTTTCCAGTGGACTCTCTCGAATCGCTGTCCGTTTTAGGGTTTTTACTCTAAAAGAGCATTTTTTAGTGTGTTTTGCGGCTGTGTAAGAAGCTAATCAGCAAGTAATACATTTTTTAGCGCAACACTATAGACATCCTTGAGCAAATGAATTGGATTGTGGAGCACTTTGGAACGGGGGGAACGCCCAAAATTAGGGAACGGGAACGAAGGGAACGATATATATATATATAGATATAGATATATATAGAGAGAGAGAGAGAGAGAGAGAGAGAGAGAGAGAGAGAGAGAGAGAGAGAGAATCAACACTTAAGTCATAGAATCTAGAGAGATATATCATATCAACCATACTTTGTGAAACTAGAGACATAATTATCAAGTTTCAACAATAATAAAGATTCAAAACATTGTAATTAGAAATGGATTGTCGCACTCATGATTCAACATTGTAATCAATAATGTTGCATAAGTCCAAGAAGTGTGCATTGCAAAGACACAATATATGCACTAAACTTTAAAGTCTAAAGATCCAAGTTACAAGAGCCCCAATTTCCAAGTCAATACTCTAAAGTTTCAAAAGGCTAGCTGCTAAGGCTTAAGCACTGTGATTCATGGAAGATGGCTCCACTATGCCTGAATCCTCATCCTGCTGAACAACATCCTCGCCATCACCATCACCATCATCATCATCATCATCATCTTTTTCCCAACGTATAAAAGAATCAGCCTTTGCAAGTGATGTATGAGCTAGCAAGCGAAGATTGGAGCTCACATAAACTAGGTTATTCGTCTTCATTGTACCAAGACGATTTCTCTTCTTCGAGTGAATGTGATTGAATGAGCTCCATAGTTGCTCTAAACAAAAAGAGCTAATTGTTTGGCTAAGAATACGAATAGCCAAACTTTGCAGCTTTGGAGCTTCTGCCCCATAGTCCTCCCACCATAAAGCAGCCCCAATATTTGTCTTGTCCTCTATTGCATCCTCTGTATCAAACATCCCCAATGTTTGCCGGTACACAGAGAGTTGATTTTTAATTTTGCGTTGCATTTTCACGGCTAGGATAAAGCCTGGCAAGCAATGTGTTCCAAGCCTTGACCACCTCAAGGTCTCTTTCTTGCATCTTTCCTTGAAACTCAGGATCAAGTACATATGCTGCAGCATGCATAGGAGAGTCATACTCATTCCATCTGCTGATGCATAACTCCTTGCTACTCATACCTGCTTGCATTTGGTTTCAAACTCTCCAACCTCTCAATCATGTGATCCATACCTTCATAGATCGCATGGATCCATGCCATCTGCAAGCCTCAACATGTGCATAATAGGATCAACCATTTGGTTGGTGCTATTCACCTCATCCCAAAAATCTCTATCAGAGACATATGCATTGCATAACATAGCAGTAGCAGTGGCAGCCCCAGTCCAATTTTCATATTCATCACTAGCAAATAGTTCCCTAATTGCACATTTGCAATAGAGCAATCGACCAAGCATAAGAAAGTTATATGCAAATCGTGTATCTGAGTATTTGAGAAGTTTTTTGTTACTTCTCTTGCGAAACTCAGTATGCAAGTATTGATGATTGCATATAAATGTGATAATCTTGTTGCCTTTTGCAGCAAGAGATGCAATCCATGGCAAGTCCCCAATATCCTTCAACAAGTTATTCAAGCAATGTGCCATGCATAGACTAAAGGTGATATGTGGATACATTGCCATTAAAATGTTTCCTGCTGCCTTGTTTGTAGGTTTACCATCTGCCACAAACTGCACTACATTTTCTGCCCCAACAGCCTGCACTGCCTCGCACCACTCGGATGCCAATAGATTTGCACTCTTTCTAGTCTTTGAAGCATCATGACTACCAATAAAGTATATATCTCCACGAGAATATGCGACAATGCCATGTATGGACCTATGGCGTGTGTCACTCCATCCATCTGCTATCAGTGTCACTCCATTTCTTATCCATTGATTGCGAATATTTGTTGTTGCAATCCTATGGCTGCTTTCTCCTTTTGAAGCAATGTAGTCGTGATAGTTTTTGATGAAGGGGGCTTATATGTGGGTCCATACTTTGCAATCTTTGTCACCTTATTTAAAAAATAAGGTGACCTGGCTGTTTCGAATGCAATATGGTCATGGTAAAAAAAGCGTGCCACTGCTGCATCAGTTTTCTCTTTTTTCTTTGGTTCCCATGAAGTGTGCAATGAACTCTGTCTAACGCCACGACCTGCTGCCATTGATGGCCCACGAGAAGGGTGTGTAGCTAGTAATCTTGGTGGTTTTCTACATGAAGCACCATGCCCTGCTGGCCTTGGAGTCCATGTTGTTGGATCCACTGCTATATTTGGAGTCCTCTTGGCATGTGAATTCCCCATAGAAGTGGCTATGCCATCAAGTAACTCCTGCCTTTTCTCAATTGATACATTGGTGCAAAAATGCACCTCTTTCCCCTCCTCATGTAGAAGATGGGCTCTCACTTTATCAGAACCACTAGTGCGAGTATAAGAGCGAAGTTTGCATTAAAAGGGCGAGCCCCTCCACCTCTCAATGGCACCCCTGCATCTACCTCATCCCACCATGACCAAGTAGTGCTTCGACTTCGTCCAGTTGTTGACGAAGTACCTGCTGAGGATGATGAAGATCCCATAGATGTCAATGCTGCCATCGATATAAAAGTGACAAATAATCAGTAAAGCTCAATAAAATTGCAGAAATTTGCAGCAAAAATTTCAACATGCGTGTGTTAAATGTTTGCTAAAAATGCCAGAACTTTGGTGCTACTTCAATCTGCATTCCTTTAACTGAAAATGCCACAAATTTGGGGCATTCCAGCCTGCATTCCCTTGCTGAAAATGCCCCAAAATTTGGCGCATTTTCAGATCCCAAATTTGGGGCAATGACTGATTTAAAATGCCCCAAATTTGGGGGCTCTTTTAGATCTCGGGATGATGGATCCCAATGCCCCAAATTCGGGTACATTGCAGCCAAATTTAAGTCCCAAATTCCAATCCTTGAGAAAGGCCTAAATTTTGGGACAACTACCAACAACCAAAGTCTGATCCAAAAATGCCCCAAATTTGGGGAAGAATCAAGATAATCTCTCTCTCTCTCTCTCTCTCTCTCTCTCTCTCTCCTCCTCCCTCCCTCCTCCTTCCTTCCTCTCCTCCTTCTCTCTCTCTCTCTCTCTCTCTCTCTGGGAGTAGGTAATGGGGGCAGGCGGGGTAGGCGAGAGCAGTGGGAGAGGCAGGAGCAGGCAGGACAGTCGGCGGGAGTAGGCAGGAGCAACGCGAGTGAGTCACAGTTGGCGGGAGCCACAGGTGGGACAGTCGTTGAGGGACAGTTGGCAGGAGCAACGCCAAATGGGTAGGAGTAGCAGTGCGACTCGCAAGCCATGGGTGCGCAGTCGGCGGGAAACGGGCCAGGGAGTCGGCAGGAGCGCAACGAGCAATGGGCGGGAAACAGGCCTGTTGAAATGAAAGTTAAAAAAAAAAGTATTATGCCGGAACGGCCTTTTGACACAGGGAACGGCCCTGGAACGGACAGGGAACGGCCCAGAATGGGTCAGGAAATGGGCTGGAATGTTCCGCCAGCGTTTCTTGGGCTCAAACCTCTCGGAATGCGTTAATCTGTTCCTATGTGCTGGAACGGGCGTTCCTTGTTTCTATGCTTTAAACTCCTATGAATATGTATTCAAGCTCTTCTTTCCTATATCAAGCTTGAATAATTTTCGAAAATATTCAATTCGATCATCGATCACAAAATGTTTAAGAAAAATGGATTGAAAATCAGCCCATGGCATCGGCTTGGAGTGTAGCACCACCTTCCAAGCATACACCTTCCCTTGTAATATGATTTGTATCTACTCGATGCATTGAGTGTCATCGAAGTGGCACAAATTAAAATACGCAGTTCATTTGGCCAGCCATGAATCGATGTTTGTCTTATTACTTTCCTTCTTCTCCCCTTTCAAGGGATTGGGTTGGAATTGAAAATGTAACATCCTCATGGTTGTGGGCACAAATGGAAAATAGAGAGTGTGTAGCTCAGGCAACTGCCGTTGCGGTGCTTCAACATTTTGCTTGCCCGTAAGGAACCCTTGATAGATACATTTCTTTGATTTGAGCTTGGAGAATCGTTACAAGCGATGACTCTCCATCGGATTTGAAAGAAGAGGAGGCTTCAGGAGTTGCCTGTGCATGTGTTTGGGTTTAGGAGGAGTTGGATGGGTCCATGTGTTGAGGTTTTAGTGGGAATGGGCGCATCAAGAGGAGACACTGCGTGAGAAGTCCTGGTATTGGTAAGGGAAAGGAGTGGAGAGAAGAAAGAGAGTTTTGGAGATATATATATATATATATATGAGATCAAGGAGTGTGAGATAGGAGAGCAGAAGAAACAGAAACGGTCTCCACATTTAATGTAAAATTGAACCCTTTTATTTTTTTAGTTTTTAATTTTTTAAAAAAGGTGGCAGGTAGAGGGCAGTTTTAGTCATGTAGTGGAACAAGTCTATTACCAAAATGTTTTGAGAAGAATGGTTATAAATCTTATTTGATTCATCTTTTTTCTCAAAAAAGAAAATTGAAACGTGGCTAGAAAGAAGTTTTGTCCATGCTTATTCAATATGTGGATTGCCCTCCATGTTCACACACTAGGAAGGGAGTCAACCCCTGACAAGTGCGCCCCCTTGGCTCGGACTAATTACTGCCTTCGATCCATCCTGTTTGGTTCGTGGTTTAGCACTTTAGATGAAGTGACATCCATGCCGGATCATGAACCATCTGAAGTGATCTCGCTACCAAATCATGGGCTTGACAAATGTCCCATCCACCACGACGCGGATTCATACATCGCCTTGCCAGATCTTTGTCCCACTTCATCTTGTGCCTTGGGACAGTTCCTCTCTCTGAATTCTCTCTCTCTCTCTCTCTCTCTCTCTCTCTCTTCCCCCCCATCATTTTTTCCCTCTTGGATAAGACAAGGTATGTCTTTTTCTCTCCTTCACTTTCTCCATTCTCTCTCTCCATGACTGGCTCTTTTCACACAATCTGCCTTTTTCTCTCCACAACTTCACCATACATTAACAGTAGCATTAACATTAATGATAACACTAACATAAGCATCAAACTGTTAGATTCAAACTAACATTTAATGCTATAGTAACACTAAAATTAATGATAACATTAACGTTAAGTAAAAAATTGTTGTAATGGAAATTCGGATGATTATCTGAGCCACAAGGTTTCAGCCTTTGGTGTTGACCTGCCATAGTCTTGGAGTGGCAGTTCCTCGGACTCCAATCTTTAGAATCACGGAAAATCTTTGCGAACAATCATAGGTGATGGCCAATCTATTAGCTTGATACAAAGTTTGCATTTCCAAATGGAGATTTGAAGGAGGTCTTTGATAAGTACCCTTTCCTCACGAGTTGGATGCCAAGTGCAAGATGTATAGGTTAAAGAAGGCTCTCTATGACTTGAAAAGGGTTCACGTGTCTGAAATGAAAGATTGACATTTTTCTTCAAGAAATATTGGGTTATCGAAGATCAGACTCTGACCCCAATCTCTCCATATCTCAGGTGGAGAACTAGTTTGTCTTATACATGGATGACTTATCTTGTCACACACAAACGGTGCAAAAGACCAATGATTGCATTGAATAGGAGTTTGAGATGATAGACATGGAGTTGTTACACTTTTTTCTCGGCCATGAGATATGGCAGAGTGAGGGGGGGATTGTCCTTTCATATGTTCAAGGGCTAGTGACAGCTTATGAGATGATAGTCTGTTGATCGATTTCTTCTCTCATTGGTCCAAATTTGAAGGCAACAGCTTTTGGAGATTTAGAGGCTATGGATGCTTTTAGTTGCCATAGGCTAGTGGGTTCTTTGATTCGACTTAATAAGAGGTTGGATCTATGTTTTTTGGTGGGCCTTCTTGGAGGGTTTATGAGTGAGCCTAAGAAGATTGTTTGGTAGGCAGCTATAAGGATTTTGCGATTCCTTAAGAGCTCACTGGATTGTTTTTGGTTCTTTAAAGTAGGTACATGTGATCCACATTATGTTGCACGGAGGGACTGGTTCTGACTGGGCAGGAGATGTCAACTGTTGGAGGTTGAATACGGCCTATTGTTCCATGTTGGGTTTGGGTGCTGTTTCATGGAGTAGCAAGAAGCAACCATGGTGGCTCTTTCTTCTACATAGACAAAGTATTGAGCAGCATGTCTTACCACATCTGATGCCGTGTGGCTTTGCAGACTATTAGGTGAGCTTGGCTGCCCTCAAAGCCATGTTTCTACTGTTCTATGCAACAACTAGAGTTGCAGAGCTATTACTTGGAACATGATGTTCTGTGCATGGACCAAGCATACAGAGATCCAGTATCATTACAACAGTCAATGGGGTACTGCAGGGTTGAAGACAATTTGGTGGATCTCTTCACGAAGTCTCTTCCTTAGGTCGCTTTACATTTGCATTCCAGATCCCTTAGTCTCATGCCCCCTCCAGGATTTGAGAGGTGGTGTTAGAAGATCAGCTCCTGTTCGTGGCAGTCAGACAGCTGTAGCTTGTTCATGACAGTTGGACAACATTGGTGCACAGTGCCACAGGCAGACAGCATGTTTGCACGATTGGACATCATTTATGGCAGTCAGACACGTGTGCAGCAGGCTGGCCAGGCAGTGTGCAGCATTTATGATTATTTCTGCTACAGGTCAGACCAGTTTACAAGTCCGGCCTGATCATGTTTATGCTGTATATATAGGCTATTTTTGTGTTGTCAGTTGGTTCAGTTTGATCATGATTCAGTAATTAAAAGATTGAATGGGCTTGGGAGGCTCTCTGAGAGGGGTATTCTCACACTTTTGTATTTATTCTTCTCTCAGTATCCAGTATTCAGCATTCCCCTCCTTCAGAGTTTCTCTCTCTCTCTCTCTCTCTCTCTCTCTCTCTCTCTCTCTCTTTTGTGTTTCATCTTTTATCTCAGCCCATCCATTGGCTTCCACATCACAGCATTTTGAAAAACATAACAAACAAATTAATCTGATGCTTGTCGAAGACCTTCTCGACTACTCTAAAGCCTTCCCACTCCCAACTAGGTAGACACATGCAGCCAAGAGCAAAAATGAAGCAAAAATTTTCTTGAACTTGTCATAACAAAAATAGATGTACAGTATCAAGTTTTCTATGTAACTCACCTAAGTTCAATTTAGTACTAATATTTGTTAAAAAGATATTGTAATGTTCACATAGGAGAACAGGTCGAAATTTATCTTCACATATGTTAATACACTTCATATTTTTGTGGCTATGAGAAATTCAAAAGGAAAGTCAACCATTTGTTAGAAGTATTATCAGTTAATAATACTAACAATACGATTCAAATTGCAGAGTTTTATATTGTGTTATTAAGTATAACATGCAATGAGAGAAATGGTAATAGTGTCATGGTTGAGTACATCAACAAGAAGCATGATTAATATCCATAGCACCTCGCGCAAGAAAGAAGCAAAGAAAGAAACAGATGTTAAATGAGAAAATGCTAGAATGATAATAAAGATGTATGTATAATGAGAAGACTAGGCCTAAGCACTTAACAAACATAGAATGTAGAACCATGCAAGCATGGCGGAGAGTTGGCATAATACTCTTCTAGAATTCATAATTATGGGGGAATGTGCCCTTCCCTTGTCAATCAATAGTATTATGCTATTCTGTATTGTATTGTTTTTCCCTATTTCATTTGTATTGTGGCAAAAACCAAGATGAATAACAATGAACTTTTATTGTTGAAGCTGTCAATATGATGGTTACCATTCAAAAGTTAACCTGCATGAATACTAAACCAACATCAACATAATATTAAAGATGTGGCTTAATAATTTACATTTATTACTATAAATGCGGTTAGACATTTAGCTAAATATCAAGAATATCCTAGACAATAATTTCTTTTTCAAGCAATTTGAAGATCTTGTTACAAGATTTGAGTGGTTCTAGCCCTACTTCTTAGATAGAGACTACTCTTAGCACAATGAGTTCATAAGTTCTACTCTCTTCTTGCCATACACTTACTAGGGGTGTGGATATAAATTAACTTCAAGAGTTTCCTTTTTTCTTAGGTCGAGTGATTAGGTCATCGTATGATTGAGCTTCACATCACTAGGTATTAGGAAAGCACTTGTATGCGAAGTTGGACTCCACACTTGTACGCCAAGTTGGACTTCATAGTATAACCTATCATTGTAACTTTTTACATCAAGGGTGATATCATGAGTTCAAAATGATATATTGAAGTACTTAAGGTTTTTTTAAAGGACTAGGTGGTTGCTTATATGTCCAAGGAGTCCATCAAGAGCATTAGGCCATTGGTATCCTAAGAGATAGCTCTATGTGCAACACAAGAGGTGGGTTGTGACTTAATGTGGTTTTGTAGCTATACTTTCAAACTACAAGTAGATTGTGGAATCATTTGTGTTGATCGATAAACTTATAAGGGGCCAATTAATCCAGTCATCATCAGAGCATTGTAGGTACTTCAAACATTCATTCTAGAGTTATTGCAAGTCAAGGCAAAAGATATAGCGCGTTTAGATGTTGATTTGCTTTTGTCTTGACTTGAATCTTGAAGCATTTGCCAATCTGCCAAATCATGATGCTCATGTTGCTTTTTAATATGTTCGTAGTGCTCAAATATCTGATATACCAAATTCCTTTAATGTTGAAAATTTGGAAAGTATGTATAGGTTGATTGTACACTCATCAATGCCAACTCACTGCCTTGTAAAATGATTGTGAGACATA
Organism: Lygodium microphyllum; assembly: GCF_053477565.2. Taxonomy (NCBI): domain Eukaryota; kingdom Viridiplantae; phylum Streptophyta; class Polypodiopsida; order Schizaeales; family Lygodiaceae; genus Lygodium; species Lygodium microphyllum. The sequence goes on from NC_141160.1 coordinate 87,245,456, forward strand.
ACATGCTTGATGAGTTTTTTAGAGAAGGTTTTCAAAGATGCAAATTCATCACAACACAAAGTTTTAGATTTGAAAGTTTAGGTGTCATACTTGAGCTAGAAAACCGAGTCATTTACCTCCATCTCAAATGTTCTAGATAGTAAAAGGCATACCTCTCTCCATACCATATGAGCTTGAGGGGCATAAGCAAAGAGCATTGTTTGACAGTCTCTGGCATTTGACCGTGGCATCTCATGGAGGTAGGGTCATGGGCCATGAGCAAGAGGTAGGCCTTTGTGCCAACTGCCAAACCAAACCTTCATGAGCTATCTCTGAAACATAAGATGTTGATTCTTTGCGTTTTTAACCAAGCCACCCTTTGGGGGGTACTATCAAGAGATCATCCTCAATACTTGATAATAGACAAATGCTTTTGTAGCCTTTTGAAAACCCAAAATTTTACCTTGATGGAATATTTGTTGTAGATGTGATTTCAAAGCAGACCACACACACTTGCATACACACACACACAAAGGAAGATCATGTAAAACACCTCAAAGGTAGAGTTTTTGAGGTTACAATACAAAGAAGTTAGAGCGCCTCAAAGGTAGAATGTTTGAGGTTACCAATAATATACCCTAGAGGTGCGTAGAATCTCATCATCTTGTGCCCTCAAAAGAGAGTAAAAAATCAGCAACTCATTCTTCAGGAGTAGGTGGTTGCTTCTATGTCCAAGGAGTCCTTCAAGAGTGATAGGCCATTGGTATCCACGCTCATTGTTGCTTTTGTTCTTGCGACACTATAGATCTACTGTTGAGAGTCTCTGCGCGTTCCCGTTAGAAGGCGATATGAGGCCTCAAAACATCTGATTGAGGAAAACCTTTTCTTTCACACACGTCTTCTCTTCACTTTCTCACGGACTTCACCTTTTCCAGATTCATGTCCTTACAGGCCCTTTTGTCATTGTCAAAGAGCGCTAGCCAGCAAACCAGGCTGCAATGGCGATTCCAGATGCAAGGCCACCACGTGTAAAGTTGATCCAGAGCTTATGCAAGAAGGAGATCTCGTACAAGGCATATCAGACATCTGTGCTGGTGCTGACCTTCATACCCAACACACTGTACCATTTGGCAACGAAGCCCACCAGCATAGTGAAAAGCTCACTGGTGCAGGGCAATAGCAGCACCGTCGCATTTGGGAGTAACAGTGCTCACCTGCATTCCCTGGCCTTGGCGACCGCCCTTTTCCTACATGATTCCCTCGATCTCCCATGGTCCGTACTGCTGCATCTCTCTCTCTCTCTCTCTGGGAAAAGCATCTCAAAGGCCACAACAAGATAACCGACCATCTACGTACGTGCTTTTTTACTCGAAAGACATGAGAAAAAAGATTTTAAAGAGAGGAGAGAATTTGAAAAGAAAGATTTTTATGTGTGACCAATGAGGGAAAAGATAAAAACAAAACCACCAATTAGCTGCACGTGTAGAAATTTGTTGACAGCCCACAAAACTTGCTGTTGAGTTGGCAACCCCAAAGGCCTGGTCGCCTACTTGGCCAGATCAATTTTGTTTGGGATCAAACAGTGTCTTCAAACGTATGTGCATGAGAATAGGGAAAAGTAAACAAAAATAAAAATCAGGACTTAATGAAATGCATGGTGAGCTTGATAGAGATACAGCCTAATGATCTGTTTTGGCACTTGTGCACATCTCTCTATTTATGCCAAACCAGCACAGTCTAACAAGCATGTATGTTTGGCATTTGGCCAGTATGTAATGGTGCTGCTTAAAGGGGGAGCACCCATGTATTGCGCAGGAAGTGAGGAACCCACTGCTTATGGTGAACTGGTCTCCATAGGAGGTATTGAGCCAGAGAAAAACAAGGAGTTAAGTGCAGCGATTGCAGAGATTGTAGAAGCAAAGCTTTCTGTGCCGAGGTTGCGATTCTTTATCAAGTTTCAGGATGTTAAGGTAAGTGGTGCTTTTCTTCTTAAAGATATCAATTACCATCGTTTCCAGAGAAAACAAGAGGCTTACCATCTGGTGATCATCTTTCTTGCAGCAAGAGCCTTGTTCAGAACATGTTGTGTGCTTGCATGCTGTTCATCAATAGCTGCAATGCACATGAGACTTGCCGAATCTTTCAACAAGCCTCTTTTGTGAGGCACTTGTTCGCTAAGGTACAAGTTTATATGCAATGTGAAACAAGCATAGTTCAAGCCACCTTGAAGATAATATATGGCATATCGCAATTAAAATATGCTTGGGGATACTTGTTTAGTACTACCTTTAGCTTTTCTGCTGTTAAATAATCAATGACTAAGTAGCCATTGGCACAAAATGTTTTTGCTCTCTTAGATTTCCAAATTCTGGTCAAGTAGTGTTCAAGTATGAGATGATGCGTAAGGAAATGCTAAATCTTAATATGCATCTGTTTAGAACATAAGTAACACACAATTGTATGTCATTACTACCTGTCACAACCCATAAGCAGAAAGACCCGACATTTCGGAGGCTGCAATTACTGAGATATATATAGAAGTGTCTTTGCTGATCCTGAGGACAGCCAACTCTTTCAAAATGGCAACCCCCAGCATTTCAATCAGAGAGGATTGTACAGGCAGACAAAACAATGTTCCTATGTATAGACCCTTCTGCCTCTGCTTTTGAAAACCTGTAATTTTCCAGCTGCCAAAAGACTTCTAAACATTACATGTATTTGAACCAATTGTATCACTAAATTATATTTAGCTATTGACAAACATGACATTGTAACTATAAGAAACCATAATCGCCTAGCTTGATGCCTTAGCATGTTCACGTGCACGTCATACATTCAGTGTTTGGACGTGAATCTCAACTAATATTTTGTGAAACTAATGCCTGCTGTAACTTCTCCTGTTTATGAGCCAGCAAGCTGATGTGCCTAAAAACATGGTGATAAAGTTCATAATCAGGAGCATACAAGGGCAATCAGCTGGTTATCATTGCTGTATTAGTGTTCAGGCAGAACAGGCTCTTCTGTATCAGCACAAGACCATGCATCACCAGCATCTCAGGTGACTGCGGAAACAAGACTATTGTTGCCGACAAGGCTTCAGCATCTCACTTCAAGGGTCGGCTAAATGCGCGAGCTTGCTGAGAGTCTTGGCCACTTGTACTTTGCTGCTGGTGAACCTCACTTGCTTGGACTAGTTCATTTTTTATTTGCAGCATGTGTTCAGGATTCTCTCTGTTTATCTGTAGCCAAGACTGCATGTATTTTGGATTGTGCTGTATCCATTTGTACCTAAGATTGCAAACGATGTGCGCGTGAATTAAAATCTGTGGAAGGGGGTTGATTGCACGAGGCTTGCTTTTAACATTCAGTATCTCCCTAGATGAAGTTAAAATTTAGTGTCCAGAGAGGGTCTGATGTCATACTAGTTGTTCATATAGTTTGACACAAAGCGTTTTCATAGCGACAATAAATCTTGGTATGTTATGTTATTACATGTGATCTGAAAGGCTAGTCATCTGAGATGCAGTTTAGTTTTTGACTGCACATATAAGTAATTTTGCATCCAAAATTGTGGCAAGTGGTGTTGAAGTTAAAAAATAAACGAAAATGTATGGTTAGCCTGGCTTGCGAAAAGACGAAGTTATGATTTTTGCCATGGCATAAAGGGAGTAATCTGATAACGAGTAGCCTTGAAGTGGCATAGCTATAATGTGCAGACACTTATTCATGCTAATATTTTCTCCCCCATCCCATATTATGCAAGTAAATGTATAACAAAAATAACATAGATCTTGGGAACGCGTCCTAGTACAAGCAAACTGTTATACCTGTTCTGTAGGAAGCCCATTTTGGTCTAGTGAGCACTAAATGTGGTATTGTATCACAACATTGTGAATAATATTGATTAGAGTATAAAGTGTTGATACATAATAAACTCATCCTTTGCTCCATCTCTCAACTTCTCTCTTGGAGTAACAAGGTCTGTGTTTTGAGGTAACCTCACAAGGCGCATCGATCAAATATTCTGCTTTGATATGGTTACTGAGAAGTAATTGTTAATTATGTTTTACTTTGGCCAGGCGGAATCAATACTTGTACATTGTTATAGCAATTGTGTGCGATGCGTTGTCACTATCACAGTATCACAGGTCAAACATACAATATGTTATAATACTAGTGCTAGGTTTGAAAGGGGCCTCACTCAAGCCTAATATATGCATGGTGTGAAAGGATGAGGTCGGCTTTAGCATCTTGAGTATAGCTGTTTAAATGAAATAGCTTCATATCTTCCTAAGTTTTGAAGAATGGGGTGCAATAGCCATTTCAAAGGAGAATTGTAGCAAGTTAGAGGGAAACTACTCGTGTAGAGTAATGATTGATGAATGTGTGGAGAAGATTACACGGCTGAAGGTGGAAGCAAGGTACCTCAATTAGTAGATTGGGGCCAAAGGAACAACAAATGGTTGGACTAAGCAAATGAAGAAAGTTGTTTTACACACTGAGTTCCAATCTCCTAGTTTGCTTGATGCTTGTCTTATGAATAGTGATGAAAGAAAATGGAAGGATGAACCTTTGGTTTCAATATAAATCAATAATCTTCAATACATGACAATCATAACCTTGAATGTCTTTGTGAATTGTATGTTACATTTTGTTCATCATTTTGTTTCTCACAAGTTCGCTCAATATTTTTGATTCTTGATACTACAAAACGATGCTATAATGTATTGTTGTTTCTCTTAAAACTCCATGAGGTCGTTAAAGGACTCTATATTTGTGGCATAAGAATCACACTCATAAACGATGTATTGAATTTGTAAACAATGACATTGAGGTGTCATCTGAGAAGGGCACATTCACTAGGAGTGCTTAAGCTATTAAAGAAGTTACATATTGTTGTGGTGGATGCTTGAAATGTGTCATTGGTTATGATGACTACATAGCAAGTTGTTGGAGGTCCATGCCATGGGAAAATTTAAAGCATATTGGCAATTGGTAGAGATTTGATGACCTTGAACTATGCACGAGGTATTGACACCTTTATTATAATTCCAACCCTTGTACAATTGAGATCAGGTACAACATTAAAATTGTGGAATAAGCAAATTAGGATGGAGGCTTTCTTTCCAACGATTGGCTCATGACTAGTAGACCAAGTCCAAGGATCTTGTAATGGATGCTTCATTCTATTTTCATCTATGCCCATTTGTTCTTGCACACTTCATGCCATGGTAGGATCATGCCATGATGTGAATTCTTAATAGAATACTAGAATTTTCATATTGACATTGCATTTACTTGACCACCTCTTTAACACAATCACATTAGGAGAGGACCCTTATAAACTCAATTTGAGTTCATGCAAGTAGTGTTCAAAATATCAAGTATCTACGAGCTTTACCAAAGTACACCACTTTCTTTCTAGCTAGTGGGACAACCAAATTTAACGTGTGGATGAGATTAGTACAATAATCGCAAAACGATAGCTAACAAGGATAACCATCCCATTTAGATCAACAAAGTGGATGCGAGCTATGCAAAGATTTTTATGAAGCTGTGATTGACAAGGGCAACAATTGTACAATGATTCACAATAGTAGAATAGGTGGAGTATGCCTTAACAAGGTTGTGCATCACATGCCCTTGAAGAGGAAAAAGTATGAGTAGTGTAAATAGTACAGATAACTTTCAAATGATTTTCTACACTTGTTGAAGTAGCTTGGAGTAAAACAAGTACGAACAATTATATGGTAAGTTGGATGCCTATCCATTTTACTCCTACTTTGTATCATTGCAATTCAAGCAACCCTTTCTATATATGTATAGATCATTCATGACTAGTATGCATGCATCATTGAAATTAAAGTATGGAAGGCATGGAAATGCCAAATTAGTGAATGGAAGGTGCAAATTTCAAGGATACTTGATATTGAAGGGCAAAACAATGTACATTGATTTGGTAGAAATATTTGTTTTTCTTTAAAATAAGTGCACCTCAAATGTAGTAAGAGAAAACATCCACTCACCTATGCTTCTTTAGATTGCATGGCAACAACACCCATGCAATTGAAAGGTAGTAAACAAGTAGGCTTATTATACATGCATGCTATGACAATACAATGATTCGTCAAGAGAAATAGAGAGTCAAACATTGTGCCACTACTTCTTAATGTTAAACCATTCCACACCATCAAGTAAAGGTCCATTACTTGAAAATTGATACTTAATGAGGATTTTATCTTATGGAAATGTATTTTCCTTTGTCATGTTTCACTAATCCCTTGCACAACATGTCCTCTATCTCTCTCGTATAGACTTTTACCAATCAAACAACATAGCAGTGATTTATGGCTATGAGATCACATCCAACACAGGAGTGGCTTATGGGCATGTGATATCTTGATGTGGCCATAACAAGTAGGAAACCACAAGGGGAGGCATTGTCAGAGTTGGACGTCTAAGGCATTGTGAGAGTTGGATGTCTAAGGATGTGGATGTAGGTGGCACTTGTGGTGTAAGGAAAGGGAGGTAGTACTGATGCAAAAAGGATTTGGACTTTGTTTTGGGGATATAGTACCTTAACCATCCACCCTCACCACTCACCTCATGTACCACTAGTTGTTTTTCCTCCACCCATCGCAACCTCTTCCTTTAGTTTTTGTCATTTAAGTGTCACACACACACACACACACACACACACACACACACACACACACACACACACACACACACACACACACACACACACACACACACACACACACACACACACACACACACACACACACACACACACACACACACACACACACACACACACACACACACACACACACACACACACACACACACACACACACACACACACACACACACACACACACACACACAATTCTCCCAATTGATTTCTTGGTAGTATTGTCTTTTGATATGATGTTGCATGTTGGAGATAAAAGCTATGACAAAGTGATCAATTAACATGACTGATAGAAAAGCTCATTATGGATGATCCATTTCTCTATTTTTCCACTCATGATTCAGTAAGTAAACCAACATATTTATAGAAGTCGTTACTATTGGGTATTGCCTATAAATAGATTTATAGTCTCTCCTTAGTATCTTCCCATCTTTCATAATATGTAATCATGCCAAGCCTACAATTATGTAGGCATACATGCACCACGCATGAAAGAGGATACATTATAAAATCATTTCTAAATATTCTTGTTCTTATGTATCTTTAGTATAGGTCATTCTCCCATGTCTAAGGATAAAAGTAAATTGATCAAAGTATGGTATTTTGTATATGTGCATTTTTGTGAATAATTGTTGCTTGTATTTTCACCAAAGATGATCTTTGCTTGTTTATGAAAGATGCCCATTGCAATGTTCTACACACGTTATGATGACTATGAACTCTCTCTCTCTCTCTCTCTCTCTCCCTCCCTCTCTCTCTCTCTCTCGTGTAACAAATGGTTTGGTTTGGTTTATAGTGTAAATTAACAAAAACCTCTCTCTCTCTCTCTCTCTCTCTCTCTCTCTCTCTCTCTCGTAACAAATTATATCTTTGAACACTATGACAATAGGTAATGGCAATCTTTGACAAGATGTGTTTGTGACACAAACGTGCTCTTGAGTCATTCCTTTCTTAAGTAGTTGATGCTTTGAAGATGCATGCTTTAATATTACTACTCTCTAATTACCTTTCACATAGAAGTAGAAAATGCTCTAGGGTTCTAATTTTAATGAAAGCCATATAGACTATTGTGTAGCACAATACTTTTTCATCCAAGACACGAATAAGAAAAATGACATTAAGGCACTAATGCAAGCATGGAAGACATTCTTATGTTTCACATTGCTTTTATCTTCCAGATGACTAGGCTTTATATTTTTTGTTGATGCAAAGAAATGATATCTAGATACACTTAGCATCGTCACTACCGAAGTATGTCATCTGAAATAACCACAACTTATTGGTTAGTAAAAAGAGTAGATACATACCCATATAGTCATTTCTAACAAGGTATTCATTTGCATCCACATAGTCATTTTTAATAAGGTACTCATTTGGTATATTCTCTCTCTCTCTCCCTCTCTCTCTCTCTCTCTCTACACACATACACACTTTGTGAACACTTTGTGTCTGGGTACAATAGATGAAATATATAGTCAATGTTGAGAATTTTCCATGTATATTTAAGTAGGCTTGCCTCTTGGACCTTAATGTGATGCCAAGCTCCACAATTGTGTTGCTTGGCTCCTTGATTGTGCCGCAATACCTTATGCAAGAAAAGGTGAGGAGAAGAGAGAAGAAGGAGATGGAGGAGAAGCTCTCACAATAACACTCACTATCTAACCCTCTCACATTCACCCTCAAGCTCTCTCACACACCCCATATCCACAAAAGAGATGGAAAGCACAAGTTAGTAAGAAGCTACTGGTTGGATTAGCAAATAGTAAGGAAGGTATGTACATTGTAGGTTTAGTACTTGTATAGTTATTGACTATTCTCTACCATAAGGGTGGTTCCCACTTGGTATTGTAGAATAGTGTTAGTCCATGTACATGGGCCTCATGTAGCCAATCCATTGATTAGTAGGCAAGGTCCTCTTATCTCTCTCTCCATTGATTGGTTCCTTCTATCGTGTCTCATGGTAAAGTCCCAAAAAGAATGGACTTTGGAAAAGCAAATACCTTTTCATTATGGTTCATGGAGATGATTCTCTAGGCATTGAAGGAATTTCGAACAAGCTGAATAAATATATAGAACTTGCTAAAGTCCATTCTTTCGAGTTATAAGACTTTCCAACCTTCTAAAGAGAATCAATAGACCCAGCCTTTTTAGACCCATTTATGCTACAAGGCACTACTTTAGGGATTGACCATACTTGCAACAAGGAGGAATCAACATCCTAGCTTGACTCTAGACTTAAACCAAACCCATAGATAGAGTCTTATAAACAAACCAAACCCTAAGTAAGACCTTAGAAGCCATCTTAAATAACTGCTAAGTCCAAAGGATATCCTAGACCCTATCAAGGCTGCTATTAAGTACTTTTTATAGATTGAAGACCCTCAATGATATTGAACTATTTACAAACAACTTGGACCAATAGGACTAGAAAGGATAGACACAAGGAAAGGAACTTCAACTTTGTGCTACCTAACTCAACTGGAGTTTAAGCTAAATGGACGAAAGAATCAAACAAAGTGCAAGACCTAGACCTTAGAAACTGAGAAGAATAAGAACCAAAACCTAGAATTTGTTGTTGATGAGCAAGATTTGTCAACAAGCATTTGAGAGAGAAAGAGCTCCAAAGAAATTAGTTTTACAGGAGGAATAGAAGTGACCTAATGAATAATATGGATGGAAAGAGAAAGATGATCAAGTTATTAGGATTCTTGGATTTTCCATTGACTTCTTACCCAACCTACTACTTAGAAAGCTCTTGGATAATGTTATAGCTACAAAAACAACAATGGCCATGGCCACATTATTAGGGGGAGGATGGTGTATATTGGTGGCTAAGTGTCAATTAAAGATGATGGCAGTGATGCGATAATAGCCAAGGATAGCAGCATAAGGATTTCAAGGAAATGTGGGGAAAAAAGGCTATAAAAGGAGTGGAGAGGAAGAGATGAAGGTTCCATGCAGACATAGTTTCAAATGACACATAGATGGTTTCACACTGAGTTCCACACACACACACACACACACACACACACACACACACACACACACACACACACACACACACACACACGCACGCACGTGCATGCACGCACACGCACACGCACGCACGCAGAGTTAGCTCCATTATTGTGTTGCTATTGCTACCATGGTTATTTAAGCCTTATATTTTGAAGTAGTCAACCCTTGTATGTATTCATTGTCTGAGCCTTGCTCTTTCTTAGTGCTGTCTCGTAGAGAGACCATGGCTCCTTGTATGGACTATGCAAATTGAACTATTGGAATATATGAGCATTATGTTATTGTCATTTATTGTCCCATGATTGTCTATTTAGATATGCTCTATTGGATATGATGTGAGTGATACGTTTGCAATGGTAGCATATCTTTATGTCGAGGTTGAGTATGTTAGGACTCTAGGGTCCTGTTGAGTTGATGTAGTCTGATCGCACTTGGTGACCACAACCTTGAATTGGACTCGATTACACAAGGTGACCATGACCCACATAGGTTTGTATGCGAAAGTGCTCCCACGAGAGGACCTCCAACGTGTGCTTACATGTTTGTTAGTACCGTCTCTCCTCTCCTGAGGGTATTCCATTCCGTAGCCGCACAAACACGACTTGTGCTCTATTCCTTGATCTGGAGATGTGCGCCAATTGCTCCTATGATGGATGCCTTTGCCTTTGAAGCAGCTGCTAGTGGGGTGGTTGTGCTTTTACCCATTTCGCAATCCATACTCAGATGGATGCCTAGGCACGAATTCCATTTCTGAAAATCAGTAGTGGACTCTCATGTTTTCTTCGACAATTTGAGGTGGCATATACTGTCAAATTTTCCACCCAGGTGGATCCCGCCCACAAAGTGACCATATATTTAAATCATCAATGCGGAAGAAGGTGACAGTTTTTGATGATACCAATATAGCACTTTGCTCGTGGTTTCAGCCAAAGAGAAGTAATGCCTAGAAGTTGGAGAGACACAACAATCTCAAGCGAGGACATTCTATAGTCAAGAGCTATATAGCTCAATTTAGGGTCCTAAAAGGAAGAATGTCTCCAAGCACACAACCTGTTGCTTAAATGTTGCACTCATTATATGTGCAAGGGCTTAACCAAGGTATTTGTAAAGCTTTGGCTTTAGAAGATATGTTTGGTCATAATTTGGAATATTTTTATCTTTGCATTGTCCCTGGTGAAATGTTTATGGCTTAGGAGAAGCTAGAAAAAGGGAAGAAATCAGCTGAATCTGTTGACAAAAGTTGTCATCAAGAATTAATGACTCAGATTCGGATTTGGACCTGGAGGAAGAGAACAATAGTGTGAGGAAGAAGACTCTGAGGATGAGGGATGTTAGAAGCTCACAAAGTCCAAGAGGCAGGACAAGGGTCACAAACCTTTAGAGAGCATTCGTAAACCTTCAACCAAAACCCTCTACTGTAGCAAGTGTAACAATCTAGGACATTTGGTGATCGATTGCAGTGTTGATCAATGATGACGTGGTATTTGCCGTATGGCTACTCACAATATGGAGGTTTGCCAATACAATACTTGGAGTTACATGGGACACTTTCAGGCATGGTAAGGTGTGGGAGGAGTGTAGCATGCAAATTGGTAAGGTTTAGGAGGAGCATAGTCTGCCAACTGGGATATCCCTACACCATTTACAACAGTGGCATTGACAATCGCTTACACCCAATAGGATTATCCATCTCCTGGCATGGGCCATGGAGGACAAGGAAGGAATTGAGGAGGAAATTATCAACTCTCGTACAAATAATATCTCTTTTGCATGCAAGAAGTGGCTCGTGAGTCAACATTATCATAGTGGCCACTTGTCAAGATTTCAGGTTGATGAATTGGAAACTGGCCCCCTTCTGGTCCACTTGGAAAACCAACAAATAGTGTGGCCTCTTGGAATGATCTATTTAGTCTTAATGGAAGTAGGAAGTGTTCCCTTTTTGATTTCTTTAGTGGTGCTAAATATGGAGCATGCAAGTGAGGATTATCACCTCTTGCTCGGACGGCCCTGGTTGCAGCAAGCCCATCATAATTGGGATTGTGATCAATTGGAATTTCACTAAGTTCACAACAAAATTGAGATCTTTTTATATAGAACCCCACCTCCATCAATAGCTTACAAACCAATGGTAGCTAAGACTATCAACATGGTGGATGGCTTGGAGGATGATGAGAGAAAGCTACTTTCCTAGTAGCAAATGCACATCTTGTCGATGTCATACAAATTAGTCACTAATATTTGGATCCACATTCCCCACTTTATTTTTAAAAAGTAAAACCAAGAAGCATCAAATGTATCTTCTTAGGTTACACTGACGAGCGCCAAAAGGCTTAGAAGTTGTATGACCAAGAGGCAAAGAAGTTCATAGTAAGCTATAATGTGGTGTTCAAGGAGCAGCCACATACAGTTGAGGAGGAACAACCAAGTTCTTCCACTTTATCATCAAGCAAATAAGTAGTCCACTATGAACTTATTCCAAGGGCTATTCCTATCCTTAAGGACAAGGAAACACCATTTTTAGTTGATGAGGAGAAAGATCACCAATCTATAATCACACCATCAGAAAAGCCATTGTTGCAATGGGTGAAGAAACTCTATGATCACAATAATCCTATGCCTAGAACTATTGAGAAAAAAGTGGATGGAACAAGCAGGTCTTAGAGAATAGAGGAGCAAAGAAAGGCTTCTGGTCACATAGCCAATATGGCCTTGATAGATGGATTATAAGAGAAGTAAAAAAGGTATCAAACTTGGAAGAAGCACTTTTGTAGATTCATTGTAGACAGTAGCTATACAAGCTGAGTATGAAAAAATAATGAAGAATGACACTTCAAAGCTAGTGGATCACCTAAAAAAGGGGATGGTTATTGGCACCAAGTGGATTCAAAAGGTAAAGTACAAGGATGATGGTATCTTAGAAAAGTATAAAGCCAAACTAGTTGCATAGGGATTTTCACAAGTTGAAGGGTTTGATTTTTAAGAATCATTTGCTCTCCAACTATGGGAATGGCCACTATTTACATAGTCCTCAAAGTGGCCACTCACAAGAAGTGGCTAGTTTACCAAATGGATGCTAAATCCACGTTCTTGAATGGTGAACTTAAGGAGGAGATACACATGACTCAACCACTGATATTTGAGGCCCACCTATATGAGAGCAAAGTCTATAACCTAAAAAAATGTGTTCTATGGACTGAAACAAGTCCCTAGAACATGGTACCAATGGATAGATAAGTTTTTAAAAACCTTAAACTTCAAAAGATGTACCTCTCAGATACTAACTTCTATGTTTACATTGATGGTTAAAAGTCTGCAGTGATTGTGCTATGTGTAGATGGTATTTTTTTTTGTAACTATAAAGATATGATCCATTAGACTTGAAAGACTTTGAGCTCTGAGTTTGAAATGAAACATGGGCTTACTGTGCTATTGTTTAGGGATTAAAGTCTAACAAGAGCTAGGAGAAATCTTCATCTTTAAGTAGAAGTATGCACAGGAGATCTTGAAAGCATTTGGCATGATCGAGTTCAAGGAGATAGCTACACCGATGGAAGTGAATGAGAAGCTATCCATCGAGGATACACTAGTACTAGCAAAGATTGGGTGGTATAGGAGGTTGCTTGTGATAGTCTTATCTACTTGTGTAATACTAGGAAAGATATTTGTATGTTATTGGTGTTTTGAGAAAGTTCTCAAACAAACCACATTAAAGTCATTGGAAATCTGGAATGCGGGTGTTCAAATACTTGAAGGGAACTCTTGACTATGGAATCACATATAGCTTCGAAAGTTCTCTCGTAGGAAATTGTGACTCAAACTGGCTAGGTGACAATAGTTCCAAAGTTTTTGTTTTGCATATTATTTCTCTTTGGGTTAGGAATCTTCTCTTGGATTAGTAAGAAGCAACAAAGAATGAATCATAATTGAAGCAAAGTACAAGGCAATTTTCTCTACTGCATGTGAAGTAGTATCGTTAAGGTGGATCCTATTGCATATGGGACTGTAGGATGAAGATCCAACAGTGCTAGGATGTAACAATTAGAGTGTTGCAATATCAGAGTGAGAGCAAGAGAGAGCGTGCACAAGAGGGAGAGAGACAAAAGTAAAATTACTCATGCAACTCTATAAGCTAGATGTAAACCATAGTTCTTCTATGAACATGCACATTAACAAGTTTAAGAGCCTAAAAACTTAACTTACAACTTTAAAGAAGAACATAGATGAGGATGAAGCCATAGCGATGCTACTAGCAAGTGTAAATCAAGAACCATATATGAACCTTGTATCTAAAGTAATGTTCCTACTCTCTCATTCAAAGACATTGAACATTCTCTAATTGATGGAGAAAGTAAACTTAAAAGCAAGTATGCAAAAGAAACCATCTCAAAGGACAATCTCTTATACATCAAGGGAACCTATGGAGCAAAAGGACGTGGATGAGGATTGAACACCAACAACAAGGATTGGGTCACATGTCATTATTGTCGTAAGACTAGGCACATGGCCAGTGAATGTTTCCACAGGAAAAGAGCACAACATGTGCAAAATGGTAACCATCAAAATCAATTCATGAATGAAGAAGATGCTTTCTCTATCAGCAACAACTCTGACATATTGTTTTGAAGAAGTTTTCATTGTATCTTTCCCATAGTGGATCTTGTGTTTTCCCATAGTGTATTTACTTTGTAAACAAGATGTAAAGTTTCAAGCTTTAACTTGACTAGGCTGCCTATAAGCTAGTCTCTCAAGCCATGTCATCATGTAGAGGGGGCAAAAGCCAGCAAGTGTAGGAACTCATCATTTGAGGGGGAGTGTTGAAAGATATGCCAAATAATGTATGCTTTAGGAAGATCTAGATGCCCTGAATTCCATAGGTACAATGAGGTAGAATGCTACTATCTAACTATTATAAAGCATTGTACTTCACTATCACTTTCAAGAGTTGAATGTAATATATCATGTTGCTTTCTTCTTTTAGTTAGTGTCATTGCCATTATCAATCTCCTACACAAGATTGTGTTTATGAGTCCAAGCTTCCATCTTGTAACCTAATTTACTTGTGTCACAGTCAGTCCATTGTTTATATCATAATGAGTCTTGTATTCATCTTCCAACCTCCATAGCTCCTGCCATGCTCTAGATCCATCTCTTAGACACCATGGTCCTAATTCCTCTCCTACTTGTCATTAGCGTGGACAATAGGGTTACATAAGGCCACAATGCCATATGATGCCCAATGATAGGTGCAAAAAAGACAAAGACAAAACTTAGAATAATGCCAAATCTTTTGATAATTGTAGCATTGTTCCTAAGTCCATTGTTAAGATAGAAGAGATAAATGCCTTGGAGTACAACTTAGATGATTACATACTTGCTACTTCATCACTTGTAAAAGAGGCAATTCTCACAGCAAAAAAAAAAATTGAAAAATACAAGAATACACCAAATATGCCAAAGAAACCATAGCTAAAGTGGCTAGGCATGAAAATGTATTGCCATGAATGGCTGAGAATCAAACTGCAACAAGATACTCACCTCTTGCTATGGTAGACATAGGTACACACCCCTATGATAGGTGGGAGGAAGGATCCGTCAATCTTGTATTTTTGAAATGGCAAAAAAGATCCTTCACAAGTTAGATCCCCACATTTTATACCAAACCCTAGCATATCCTAAACTAAGGTATTTTATGCTTAATTACAAGCCATCCCGACCTAGAAGAGCTTTGTTCTCAAAGCTCCTCAAAGCTAAATTGGGACACATTGCTGTAAGCTGTCCAAAATAGGCTGTATACAAAATTGGCCATATCTTGAGCTAAAAATGTTTGATTTTCATGTGCTACATATAAAAATGTAGAGGACAACATGTAGTATCCATCCATGCCTTCAAGATCAAATTTTGATGAAGATAAGGTACTTAACTTTCTGATAGGAAATTATTACGGCAAACTGTTTACTGTTGTGCTCATGAACTGTCCTCTTGTAAAAGCCATGGAAATTGCTCCAAGTATGATGCTTGTTGCCAAGAAGATTTTTTGATATGCAAATCTTTCCATTTGATAAGGTATTCCACAAGAATTCGGTTTCTTAGAACCTTATCCCTTTTACCAATAATCTTTTTAGGCTCATAGATGATCAAATCATCATCATCCAAGGGAGGGAGTTCTTCAAGAACTTGGATTTGAGGACCAACATACTTTTTAAGCTGAGACACATGAAAAACATTATGAATTCTTGTGCTTGAAGGTAAATCGAGCTGATAAGCAAGATCCCCAACTCGTTTGACAATGCGGTAAGGACCATAAAATCTATGAGCAAGTTTGTTGTGCCCTCCTTTGAGAGAAGCATATCGTGACTTGGGAACCTTCAAGAATACCCAATCATCTTCCTCAAACTCCACATGTCTTCTTTTCTCATCCGCATAGGCTTTCATGGTCTCTTGAGCTTTTCGAATGTTGTCCTTGCATTGCTTCATAAGAGCCTCCATCTTTTTTAACTCCTCATGAGCCTGTGGATTCACATCTTCATGGAATAAGGTGGAGGGTACTTGCACTTTGTAACCATATAGAGCTTCAAAAGGAGACATTCCAATACTCATATGATAAGTATTGTTACAGCAAAACTCCACAAGGTGAAGCAAATGGTTCCAAGCATTTTGTGTGTCATGGCAAAAGTGCCGCAAGTATACCTCTAACCATTTGTTAACTCTTTGTGTTTGCCCATCGTTTTGCGTATAGTATGCTGTACTAGGAGTCAATAGAGTCCCCATTGAAGAGAATAAACTCCTCCAAAAGCTGCCCATAAACTTAGTGTCTTGATCGAACACAATCTTCATTGGCATTCCATGAAGCTTGAAGATAGATTCCATAAATTGTTCAGCCACTTGCTTTGCTGTAAATTGAGCTTTGGTAGGGATAAAATGGGCTGATTTAGTCAACTGGTCTACCACCACATAAATGCTATTCCACCCATGCTTTGTTATAGGTAATCCCACAATAAAATCCATGGTAATATTAGTCTACTTACCATGAGGAATAGGAAGTGACTGAAGTAAGCCGTCGGGTCGGGTAGAAGAGAAGAGTCCTTGTTTTGTTAGCATGGAAGACATTGTATAACAAAATCCTTAACATTCCTCCAAATACCCTTCCAATGGAAGCTCTTATGGATATTATCAAAGGTTTTGAATAGCCCATAGTGTCTCGCTAAAGGCAAAGAGTGCATCTCATGCAAAATATGGTATTTGAAAGAAGTTTATGGTGTCAAGTAGACTCTACCATGATACTATAGAAGAATGTTATGCCATTTGAAATTGGAATACTCTTCTCCTTTGCCTTGCTGAAATTCTTTCATCATTTTTTATGCTTGCTCATTAATCAAATACTCTTCTTGAATATCATTGATCCAATCCTTATGCACAATTGAAATTGTAGAGATGGAGCATGCCCACATTCTTGATAAAGCATCCACTACAATGTTGTCTTTTCCAGCCATATAGGATATTTCAAAATCATAGCTTTGAAGAGTAGCTAGCCACCTCCATTGTTTAGGAGACAACTTTTGTTGGGAAAGGAAATATTTCAGCACATAGTGGTCAATTTTAACCTTGAAATGGCTGCCATATATATAATGATGCCACTTTTTAATAGCATGCAAAATTGCCAACATCTGTTGTTCATAGACATGTAGTTGATGCTCCTTATCATCAAGCTTGTGACTCTCATATGCTATAACTCCATGGTCTTGATAGAGAACATCCCCAACTCCTCTTCCACTAGCATCTGCGCATATAGTGAATTCCTTAGAGAAATTTGAGCAAACAAGAATATGTACTGCAATTAATAGAGATTTCAGCTCGTTGAAACTCTTGTCGGCTATGGAGTCTCAAAAGAAAGACTCTTTATTCAGTCTATCAGTTAAAGGAGCTGCCACATGAGCATAATTTTTGATGAATCTTTTATAAAATGATGATAATCCAAGGAATCCCTGCAAAGATGTAGAAGAAGTCGGTGTAGGCCATTCTTTGACACACTTCACTTTGTTAGGATCCACTCTTATTCCTTTTTCTCCCACAACGTGACCTAGATATTCCACTTCTTCTTCAATGAAAGAACACTTTGACATTTTGGCAAAGAGTGTGTGCCTTCTTAATATATCAAATACCTCTCGTACGTGCATCAAATGCTCCTTCTTGGACTTGCTATAAATGAGAATGTCATAAAAAAATACAAGGACTGTTTTGTATAAGAGAGGCTGCAATATTTTGTTAATGAGAGCTTGAAAAGTAACAGGGGCATTTTAGAGCCTAAATGGCATAACCAAGAAGTGGTATAACACTCTTTTGGTCCTAAAGACTGTTTTATACTCATCTCCTTCCTTCATTTGAATTTGGTGATAGCCCGAACAAAGATCAATCTTGGTGAAGACCTTTGCATCCTTAAGTTCATCCAAGAGATCGTCAATACGTGGAATCAGGTATTTATTCTTCACCGTGGACTTGTTCAACACTCTATAATCAATGCACATGCGGAAAGACCCATCCTTTTTCTTTACCAAGAGCATGGGAGAGGCAAACATAGTTTGACTTGGCTGAATTAGACCCATTTGCAGCAACTCTTTGACTTGTCGCTCCACCTCTTCCCTTTCAAACTTTGACAAGTGATAGGGAGGTTTGTTGATGGGATTGGTATTAGGCAAGAAGTCGATAGGATGGTCAATCTCTCACCTTGGAGGCAAAGATGATGGTGGCTGAAATAAATCTTTGTACTCCTCCAATAGCTCTTCCAACCTTGGATCCTTTTTCTTTGAAGAAGAAGATGGCTGATTTGGTGGCTGCTCTTCATCTACTTTCGCAAGCAAAAGAGTGAAGATACATGATCGTGTATTGATTTCTTTTCTTAACTTCTTCATGGATACGAGTTTCAATTGTTTTTGACCAATGTCCTTCAATTCTATATGCTGTCTATTCCATTTGAACTCCATTTGCATGTTCTCCAAGTCCAATGAAAAATTTTCAATGGACTTTAACCAACCGCAGCCAATGACAATATCAATAGGTCCCATTTCCAATGTAATCAAGTCCACTTGTACAGTACATGAAGAAGATAGAGTGATAGGAGTTTGTAGGCACACTTCATTGCTTGAATCATAAGCTCCATTCGCAACTTGGATCTTCAATGGCACTTGCATTTGTTGAGGTACCAATTTTAGGCCATGTAAAGATTTGGTATTTATGAAGCTATGGGTTTGTAGGCACCCGTGTCTATTGATGGAGTTTGTAGGCACCCGTGTCTATTAAGAGATGAACCACTTTGCCATTGACCAGCCCTTCAAGTCGAAGGGTATTTTCTCCCTTGCAACCGGTCCATGCATCATGAGAAATGGCACATAAAGAACCACCCGGATCAAAAGGAAAGCTGTCCACAATGTCATAAAACTCATCATTGGTTCCATCATCCTCATCATGCATGTCTTCAACAATAGGGTTTGCATCCACTTGAAACACATTTTCCTCTTGATTATCTTGTCCTTCATCTTTATCCGGTTCATCAATGATGACAAAATTGAGCTTGCTATTTTTAGATTTACATTTTAGCCTATGGTCTTGTGTCCACTTCTCTCCACACTTAAAGCATAAACCTTTGGCCCACATGTCCTGAATTTGATCATTAGAAAGAACCTTGTTGTAAGTGCTGTTTTGAAATTCCTTTTGTGTATTTTTAGTCCTTGTAAAATTTTATTGTGCTTCAGCCATATTTCTAAAAATTTGCCCCTGTTTTTGTGCATAATTTCCACCCTGTTTTGAGGTATAAACAGTAGGAAAGATTGGTACTTTGCTGCTATAAGTGTTGGGACTATTGTTATACCCCTTGTTTTCTTGCCTAAAACTATCCTTTGGCTAGTTGAAATAAGCTCCAAACTTAGAAGACTGATTTGATGAAGAATACCCTGCACCTTTAGGTTGAAAACCCATTGAATCTTTCCTATATTTCTGTCCATAGCTTTTAGCATATTGAATAGCATCATAAATGCTCTTAGGTTGCATTGCACCTACTTTCAAAGAAAGGGCCGGATATAAACCAAAGATATATTTGTTTGGCTTTGCCATATCATCAATTCCATCAATGTACATAGAGAGGTTGAGGAACATATTGGAGTAGTCACGTACGGACATGCCTCTTTGTTGAAGATCATACCATATTCGTTGCAAATTTTCCTTTTCCATCGGAGAAACAAACACCTCAAACATTGCCTTTTTAAAATCTTCCCACGAAGCAAAAGTATGACAAACTCTTTACATGTATCTCCACCATGTATGAGCGTACCCTTCAAGATGGGGTATCGCAAAGTAGATCTTAGCTTCATCATGGCGAGGGAAAAGAGTGAAGTACATCTCTAGTTTGTTTACCTATTCTTCTAACTCCGTTGGAGATGCAGTATTCCCCTTGAAGTTGGAAATGGTGATTTTCTCTTTGTATTCCCTCATTATATGTGGGTTGAAAATTGTTAGAATGTTGTCCAAAAGATGGTTGTCTCCAAGATTCTCTATGCATTGAATCCCTTCCAAAGAAATTTAGCCTAGAAGCATTACCACCTTGATTTTGTTGATTAGATCCAAATGAATGATGTTGTCGACTAGTGGGTTGACCATAGATTGCATTCTCTTTGTTAGTGATATCTTGAAATGAATTTCTTTCTTCAAATCTTCCATGGAACTTTTCATTCTCCATTTCTCTTAAGTCTTCATCCCCTACATAAGTTGCCTCAAGTCTTGGATTAAAATATGGATGGCCATACTACTTTGATGATTGACCATAGGTATTCTTCAATGAAGGTTCTCCTCTCTCAAAAGTGGACATGATTGGTTGATCAATCCCTTTCCCTTTCACATTAGATGGCTGTGCTAAAGTATTTTCACCATAAGTAGTGGGTCTATTTGGAGAAGAGGTGGTATTTTGAACCTTGATGGCTGATAATATCTCATCAAACCCATATTTCATAGTCTTTGCTACTATATTTTCAAACCCATATTGCATGAACTTGACCAATTATTGAATATTCTCATTCATTGCATTGGTTGTCTTTTCCATATTCCCCATTGACTTAGAAAGTTGTTCAAATTCATCATGCATTTCAATGCTCATTATATTTAACTCATTTGAAAGTGTAGGATCCCCAAAAGATTTATGGAATGCTTGGTTCTCTTCATTTTCAAGTTGCATACTATGGGCATTACCAACACTTACACCATCATCATGTTGGTCTTGATTTTGGATTTCATTAGTGTTACTTTTTTCATTGGCATACTCTCTAATGGCTTCTTAAATTGTCTCCATCACTTGGTCTTTCCTTTTGCCTTTGGCCATTGGAAATGGTTGTAGTAATAATAGATTGTAAATCACAAAATCCCTTGTATCTCTCAAAATATTGCTTCAATCCTGATGCTTAATAGCTCCAAAGAAATCTTATGATGTAGGGATATATGAAATTTGAAGAGATTTCAACTTGGGATGAAGGTCTTAGGTGAAATACTGACAAACAGTGAATCCTTGTTATGCTGTCCAGGTGCTGTCCGACTGTACCTCATCCTTGAGAGGACCTCATCACGATAGGTGGAGCTCCCTCTTTTTCTGAGCTTGCCTTGTCATGGATTGTTCCAAATGAGCTTCTTCATTCACTTTTTGAGTGGGATTGCCTTGGTCTGTATCTGTTCTGTTTCATTTGCATGATGACATGTTATGTAAGATAACCCTCCTTCTAGATGGATGCTAGTTCCAGGACACTTGTGGTTTGGAGTTGATGAAGGTTCATTGATTTAAAAGGGAGGCCGTGTGAGTTGATGATGATGGGGTCTTGGGGCTATTGGTATTGGGAAGAGGTTGATCAATTGGTTAAGGTGGTGGTGGTGAAGGTTAGGCACTCCTCCCTATTGTAGTCTACTCTGTGTTTGCGAGGATAGGGCATGTAGATAGGATTGTTTCTTTCTTTAGGGAGTGTGTCGCAAAATGCCATCCCCATCCATGCATTAAGGTTCGTGTCCCAGATAGGATTGTTTCTTTCTTTAGGGAGTGTGCCGCAAAATGCCATCCCCATCCATGCATTAAGGTTCGTGTCCCAGATCCTCCACCACTTGGGTTGTGCTTCAATGCCTTGGACTGTCTTGGGGATTTGGTACACCTTGTCTTGCCAGTAGTCTGGAGCTTCCCGCCTCCATTGAGTGATAACTATTCTCCGCTCCACGATCCATCAATTTGCCAAGTTGTTGGCGATTTGATTATTCTGTCCACTACTTTCACTAGTAGGACTTGGTCTAGGGCCCATGGGTAGAGGAATGATAGTTTGAAGGCCGACTTTGGAGTCCTCCTTGCTCCCAAATTCTCACCTCTTGGGGCTAGTTGACAGGATAACAATCCTCGCGTTGTGGCATGGGCTCTCCAGGAAGTTGTTGGGTTTGTGCTCTAGTTTTCTGTTGCACTTGCTCCACCAATTCATGTCTTCTTCTCTTAGCAGTAATGACACACTCTGGTACTTGGTTGCCTTCCAGATATTCTTGGGGTTCATCTTGTAGCGGTGGGCTAAGCTCCTAGGCATGTTGCTCTTCTCCTAGCTCCTACTCAAAATCCGGCCCTTCCTCTGGAGGTTGCTCCTATGGGTTTCAACTAGGGGTGGATGCGGTGGCCTGTGCTCTTCAAAGCCTAGCTCCTTCAGCTCATTTGTGGCGGAGAGGTTGGCTTGCCTCAAATACTGGCATTGTTGTTTTCTTGTTACCAGTTGGGAGAGCTTGCTCGTGCACGCCGTACTTCAAGGTTCTGGTGGTCAACTCTAGCTTCCCAAATCCTTGCCCTCCGCTTGTGTGACATGGAGCATTGTGCCCAAGAAGGCTTGCCATTGCCCTTCTAAACTTACTTCTACGGCTTTGGGTTTGGCCTCTACCAACGCTCACTCGCATTCGACTATGGCCAAGTGCTTAGCAAGTTCTCGCACTCATTCAAAGTTGTGCTCTTCCCACTTTTTGACCCTGTCTTCCAACTCCTCCTTACCCTTCTCCATGCTTTGAGACAACATCATCACCAGCTGCTGCTATTGTTTGTTCCACACATCCAACATGTGTATTTTCTTCTTGTTCTGGTGATTCAACTGATCCTCGGCTATCCTTTGGGATTGTTGCACTGCAGAGAGTTGCATGGAAGTTTTTGACAGCCTTTTAGATAGATCTTCATTCCTCTCTTGGTTTCCTACATGGCATTCTCTTTCAGATTCGGCCACGTCTTTTATCTCCTCCACCTCCTATTTTAGATTTTCCAACTCCTCCTGGAGCCTTTGGGTTACTTTCTTGATGGCTTCCTCCCTCTCTTTCTCCAAGTGTCAAGATAGTAATCCAAAGGCTCCAGGAGGAGTTGGAAAATCTTCTGTTTCATTTTCTAGTTGTGCTAGGAGCTCTTTGACATAATTATCGTACGTTATGGTGGCAGGCATTGTAGGGAATGATGTAGTCGTAGAGGCCTCTAGCTTTTGCCTCTTGGGATCTTGCCCTGATTGAGCGTTGATCACGGCTAGTCTTTTGGTTCCTGCAAGGGGGGCCCTTACTTCCAAATCTAGAGCTATCTCCTGCATCTTTTTCACCAAAAACATGTCCATGACCATTGCAGTTCCTTGGGTGATTGAGGCGGTCAGGGCGTAGAACATGAAGATTGGGGGGAGGGGGTGCATTGGGGCCTTACCCTTGCCTATTACTATTGGGACTGCTTGGATTTTTGAGGCCTTGGCAATGCTGCTTGGCTCTCCTTCCCCTTGGGGGTTCATAGTGGCTGGTCCTTTCGTACCCAAGGTTTCTTCCATTGACCTATGTATGGCCTTCGGCCATGTCCTCATCTTCCTTTCTTCTAAACTCTTTTGCCTCTTACTCTGCTTTTCTCTTTCTCTCATCTTTGACCCTCTTGGACTCTCTTTGGGCCCTCCTCAGCTCTAGCTCATTCCTACCTTGTCATTGTTTCTTTTGTCTCCTTCTGTGGCTTTGATGGGGTTCCCTTCTTTGGTGCCTTCGGCTCTCCTTGTTCGGACAATGTCTCATGCTCTTTCCTATCACTTATAGTCCTTTCACTAGACTGTGCTTGTTCATGGTGAGGCAATCGGTTAGGGGTTTCCCCTACTCCCTCTTCACCTCCTTTTGTGTCCTTCAAGGCTTCCTGAATGATGGCCGTCAGGATTCCATCGAACTTGGTAGATGCCTTGGAGGAGGACTTCTTTCGGACTGATCTTACTATGGAGGCCGGGGGTTTCCCTCCTGCTACTACTATGCCGATGGTCAAAGCTTTCATTGAGCTTTCAATAGTTTTTCACACAAAGGGTTTCAAATAGGCATTGTTTCTATTATAACTAACATTGTTTTTATTATAGCGTGCCATTTTAAGGCATTATAGTTGGCCGCGTTCAAGTCTACCTCATCTGGGGATCTAACTGCGATGCTTTCCAACAATGGCATCCTGATTCACTTCACATAAGGACATTTGTACCTTTGATTGGAAAAGAGAGCATGAACCATCTTTGCATGTAGCTTGATCTCAGGATTTGGGATGTCCTCTAAGCTTATTCCATCCACTGTGCATACAGTAGCCTTGTTCATCCCCATCATGCTATACACATCCCTCTTTTGGGCATCTCTTTGTCTTGCTAATCAAACCTAGGGCCTTCTCCACAACTACAAGGCTCAATTCCACCTCTACTTTGTGGGATTCTTCCCCTATTCTGATAGTCATTGTCCCACAATTCCTTTTAGCATTGAAGCTCCTCAAAAATTTTGTGCACTTGGTGTAGTCACTTGCCTAACCTTCTCTACGTACTTCTATAGGTTGCACTAGTCCACGATTTTTTTTATGGGCGGCTCTTCCATGATGGCATCTTCTAGGTTCATGGTGGCATGCTCGAATGTGAACTGGTTGTAGCCCCTCGTTTCCATCGTCAAGCCATACTTTGCTTGCTCTTCCTCCGTGAACGAAAGCTTGCTACCTTTATCTTGCCCTGCGATTTTAGGTTCCTGTCATATATCATGGTTCACCATTAGCATTTTTTAAGACACTTTCTTGTTGGAAGATAAACAAGAGTTGATCAAGTTTTTATGAAAAGAAATGCTTAAGCATAAAAAGAGAAATTTCCTTCGAGTAGTTCTATTCATTTCCCAAAATTTTACAACACTCTTCCTTAATCATGAGTTGATTTTCATCTATTTTGGCATTGATTGAGACTTTAATTTTTCCTTGCATGTTTCATTTCCCCTTACATGTTTGATTTCACCTCTCCATTCCACCTGTTGATTTCGCCTTACTTCACCTTTTCCCCTCCCCCCTTGGGAATGAGAAGAATCCTTTCCAGGATTTAGAGTTCGAGAGGTTAAGGGCCTTCAGACTTGTGTTTGGGGCTTTTACTTCCGCATGAGGCAAGTATAGAAATTTGGATTGTATTGAAATTGAGCATAGTGGTCCATGTTGAATGGACGGATGCCGCCTTGAGTGATGTAGGTGAGAACATTTGTGAGGGAGTCACCGGAGTTTACTCGACTGGCGATGTGTAACTCCTCCTCGGGCAGAATTCGATCTAGATACGGGTGGGTCAAGAGGTGCTCTTCTAGAGATCGGTTATAGATGGTGGTTAAGACCTTGTAGGAGGTTGGAGCTACGTAAGTGGGGTCATACTTTGAGGTTTTTATCGCACGTCATTGCTCAGCGATAGTCATGGTTTGGTAGTCCTCTAGCTTCCATTGAAGTCAATACCATTTTCTCAAGAAAGAGGAGTCTATACTAGCGAGTTGTTTTAACTCTATTTCTCTATCCGTGGCAAGGATAGTGCTCTTGTGATAGGACGTGATGAGGCATTGGTTTCGTGCATGTTCTCTAGAGATCTCCATGGAAATTAGCTCCTTCACTGCTTTGCAAGCCTTAATGAATAGACATTACAATTCTTCCTAAGAATAGGGGAGTGTACGCACTTTTATCACCTTTAGGCTCATCAAAAATACCTAAATCCTGCATGTCATAGCTTTTAGCAAGTGTCATAAAGGTAGCATCCAGGCGTGTACGGCAAGCAACCAAGTCATCCCCTGTATTCTCAGTGAAGTCCGTGGCCAAGGTTAGAATTGATCTCCAGGTGGCTAGGGCTTGACTGAACTAGAGAGTCCAGTAGCTAATTGTTATGGCTCTAGTTGATTTTGCGGTTGTGGCTTGGCCTCTTGTTCAGTAGGCTGGGGGTTGCAGCTGCTAAGGGTGCTTTTGAGGGTTGAGGGGCACTAGTAGGCCCATGTTGAGATAGTTTGTTAGTAGGGATGAAGTTTAGCCCTATATATTGTTTCAGATTTGATAGGGCTAGGCTTTAGAGGTTCTATGGATTTAGCATCTTGAGTCTCTTGTGGCCCGAGTGCCTGATTTGTCTTGATGTGTTGGCAGCGTTTGAGTCGAGCCTTTGGTTGTTTTGGATCTAGGTACCCAGATCTAGGTGTTACCCTCATAGTAGCCTTGAGCTTGCAATAAGGCCTTGGGAACCCATCACAGTTTTGACCGTACATTGATGTCTATGGTTTTGTCTTGGCCTCTTAGGTTTCGAGTGTAGGTTTTTAGCCTTGTAGGGCCGGGGATGTATGCTCCTAGGGGGCAAGCCTTGATATTTAGGTATCCATTGAAGCATTGGTTTAGGGGTCTTAGTTTTGGCTTTAGCCGTGTGCAGGTCTTTAGGTTTGGCGGGTGGTGACGAGTTATGACCCCCCTCCTTAGACTTGGCAGTGGATTTCTCTACCGGTGGCTTTGCGGACTTTGAAGGACTTGTGCAACCCTTGCTGAAAGAGGTGACTATACGTATGTTGCCTACGGCAACATGGATACACTGGGACTCAGAGTGGACATTGCAACGAGCTTACTTTTTAAATGTGCATCCTAACAGTGATTCCGTACCTGCATCTTTGGTGTTTGGCAACACATAGAAGATCATTGGTATGTTTTCAGACTCGACAGAGACTGCAGCCTTGCATTTTTCCAAGAGTGCATATGATCGGCCCCCATATGGGCTGAGTTTGGTGTTAATGGGCTGCAACTACATTCTGCCAATGTGAGTCCAATGATCATGAGTTAAGACATTAAAGTCAGCTCTCTCATCGATCAACACATTGAAGGTGTGTATTTGCTTGGCAGTGACCGTTATGCTTAGGTAGGCTGGTTCTATTGCCTCTTCATCCTCATCATCAATCTCTATGATAGTGGCCAGTCGCACATTGAGAAGGGATTCTAGCATTTGGCAGCTCATGCAGTGGGTGTGAGGGAGGATAGTACTTCTTTATGCGGCTACCATTGAAGAAACCTATGCCCTCACCCTCTAGGATTTTGAGTTTCACATTGCCAGCTTGACTGATGGTGCGAACTCAGAAAGGCCCTAGCCCTCTAAACTTCATCTTCTATTTATGGCCCTTGACAGAGTACAAGAGTACAAAGTCTCCTTGTTCAAAATCTCGCTACTTGATATGCTTGTTAAACCAGATTTTTTGTCTTTCCTTCTCACATATTAGCGTATGTGTGGGTAGAAGTTGAGTTTTCGATAGGCGTTCTAGCTCAACTAGGAACTCTGTGTCCATGCTTTCTTTCCATCCCATCTCCCTTGATGAGCGATTCTTAGGCTAGGAACGAAGAAACCTATAGGTAGAATTGCTTTAGTTCTGTAGGTTAACCTAAAGGGAGTCTTCCAATAGCCGTTTTATAAGTTGTGTGGTAGGTCCATAAGGCTGCCATGAGTTTGTTATCCCAATCGCTTGTGCAAAGTAGAGACTATCTTGGTCATGATGTTTACGAGAATTTTATTTGTAGACTTAGCCAGTGGCCATCAGCTTGAGGATAGTACGCTGAGGATTTCCAATGGATGATTAGAAAAGTGGTGAGCGATCACTTCATTGATGAAGTGTGTGCCTTGGTCGCTAACGAGTTTGATGGGGCAGCCAAATCTTGAGATTATCTGCTCCCAAAGGAACTTGGCAGTGGTCCTATTGTCATTCTTTCTCGTTGCTCATGCT
Organism: Lygodium microphyllum; assembly: GCF_053477565.2. Taxonomy (NCBI): domain Eukaryota; kingdom Viridiplantae; phylum Streptophyta; class Polypodiopsida; order Schizaeales; family Lygodiaceae; genus Lygodium; species Lygodium microphyllum. The sequence goes on from NC_141160.1 coordinate 87,273,189, forward strand.
TCCACCCACTTCGTGAGATAGTGTATGGCCACAATAATGTATTTTGCTTGTGAGTATTGTGCTGCGAGACTCATTGGCCCAATGAAGTCGATTTTCCATTTCTCGAATGGTTGCCTTGTAATGATTGGACTCAACTCGATTTTGTCCTTGCGAACTGGTACCTTGGTCCTTTGGGCTGTACGAATCGTGCTGCATCTCGAAAAAGAGTAGGCCACCATAGTTGAGATTGCAGCACCTTGCGAGATGTTGTGTCTCCATTGAAGTGTCCTCCTATTATTCCACTGTGTGCCTCTGTAAGTAGGCCGTGCATTTCATGCTCACACACATATATGCGCAACAATCCATCTTGCCCTAGTTGATAGAGTTGGCTTGCTATCAATTGATAAGGTTGGATTTTGAGAATGAGTCGTCTAAGTCGCAGGCTTTTTCTATTGGTCGTTCAGGGAGTCCATGCTCAAGCACTTGGATTATGTCGTTTGCCCAATAAGGCATTAGATCAGCTCTAAACAAATCTCTTTCACTAGATAGGCTGAATAGATGGGTATCAAGTACCTTGTTTGCAATGCCTTATCTAGCGGCTTTTCCCGTGGGGATGCGAGATATATGGTCAACCACATAATACTGCTTTCCTTTACGTGCAACCACGGAGAAGTCGACGAACTCTAAAAGCAAAAGTAACCATCAAGCTATGCGTCATGTAGCGCACAGTTTATTAACAAGGTAAAGCAAGGCTTGATGATCAACAAAGAAGGTAAAGGGCATAGCCAAAAGATAATACCGAAACTTCTTTAGAGCAAACACCATGGCTAAACCTTCTCTCTCCATTGTCGAATAATTCATTTCCATTTCTGTGAGTTGTTTGCTAGCAAAGATCACAGGATAGTCTAAGTTGTGTTCACCAGGCTGGCACAACACTGCTCCTATGGCGAACTTAGAAGCATCGATGTGAACATGAAAAGTGATTTTCTAGTCTGGGGCTTGTGGAATTGGTGTAGTGGTTAGAGCCTTTTTCAACTCCTCATACGTGCGCTGGCATTCCTCGGTCCATTCGAATATAATCAACAACTTGTATAGAGGTCTAGCAATCAATGCATAGTTTAACACAAATTGCCGATAATACCCTATATGGCCTAGGAAGCACTAAAATCCCTTGTGATCAATAACCCTGAATTTTGAGAAGTTGGTGCAGTGCCATTCTTTGACACCACGTGCCCTAAGATGCATTCGTGATTCACCCAGAATTGGCACTTTAAGGGGTTCAACAAGAGATGATATAATCGACACCATTTAAAGACAGCTCAGAGTTTGTCTAAGTGTTTCTTCCAAGTGGAGTGAACACACAGATTGTCAATGAAAACCTCTGACTCCTTCCTAGGCATTGTTAGGGGTAAAGGCACCTCTGCCTAGCTGCTCGTGTTTTACTACACTAACAATACCTGCCACTGCACACTGTAGGTGTCGGGCGCCCGTCACAGTCACTTATTCTTTAGTCTTTTAGTGACAGTTTGAATAAAAAGGAAGGCCCGGCCACACATTGTGGTTGTTGGAGTTCCCATTTCTTGTCTCTCTCTTTCTTGCTCTTGCTCTCCCGCCATAGCTCTCGCATGTAAGCTTTGATCCTTCTCACCTTTCAACTGGTATCAAAGCTTGGCTTCTCGACCTCCCGAGCTTGGTTTGTGGTGTCTTCAGCTTCCATTCGAATCCCTACACTCATTGGGTCTCCATCCCGACAGCCATAGCCCACTCCCTCAAGCTCCTGTCACTCCGCGGCTTCCTGAGCACCTTCCCGGCCCCTTTGGGCACCCTCAAGGCATCGTATCAGAGGTATACACTCACTCTCTTCAGGGTTTATGTTGGTTACAGGTCATGCAGGAAAGGGGTAGCCATTAGTGACCTCCCATTTGGAGTTTGAAGCTCCCTCTTCAACTTGGCTTGATTAGGCTTTGTTGAGGCCTTATCATTGGCTTCTTTGGCCCCTTTGTGGCCCTCCCCATAAGCCATCTACTACCACGTGGTCAAGAGGAACCCCCAGCCCATTCATGCAGGCTGCACCATCTATCCCAACTGTTCATGGTATTTTTTAGCAGCCCCCCTTCCTCCTTGGCACTTTAAGGCAGCTTCACAAGTAATTTTCACTTGTCTTGACCCTTGTTTGAGCTCCTGGGCATTGGCATTGAGCTTGAGTTGATTTACCTCAGATTTGGGACTGGATAACCAATCCACAGACATGCCAAAACATGGCAGCACTTATCTCTTGAGGTCTATGCTTATCGAGATTGCTCACTTGACGTATATTGATGCTCGGATGATGTCTACATGTATGGAGATGCTATGTTAATGGATTTCCATCATTTTGGTACTGATTTGAGGCCTGAAATACTCAATCTGCAAGTTATTGGTCCTAATATACTCTAAATGCAACAAAAATTCAAAAAAGAAAACTAAAATACTCCCTTCTACTTGTCTAATCATCAACAACACAAAATACTTGTTTTGAAGATTAAACTCCCAAATCTCTTATCTACAAAGAGAATTGGTTTGGGTGTGAAACCTACTTCGATGCTTGATTCGAAGCATGCAAGCGCTCAAGATTGAATTCGTTGGTCCCGGCAATGAAACCAAAATATAATGGGAGCTCTTGCTCAATCGCCAAGATCCAAGGACCGCTTATTGTTCAAGGGTTTCAAGCGAGCACTACTAGCTACCTCTCACATAGCCGATGCACTATCCCTTTCTATGAGTGTAGTGAGCTTACCTTGATGCTTGAGTGAGTTGCTTCCTCTCTCAAGCACTCCGATAGCTCCAGAATTCGTGGTGCAAGCTCAAGCATCCTTAAGCTTCTTCCTCCAAGCTCCATCCTCCATAGCCATGCGCGAAACGAGAGAAGAGAAGAGAAGAGAAGAAGAAGAGAGGAGATGATGGAGAGCTTCACCTCCAAGATCCCTCACCCTCACACACATTTCCTCACTCACTCACACTCCCTCCCTCAAGCTCTCACAAACAAGCAAAGAGAAGAGAAGAAGAAGAGTCCACTTTGCCACACACCAAAGAATGAGCTCTTCATTCACTTTTCAACTTTATATACAAAACCCTTAATCCCTTTTGGGCATCGGTCATCCCCTTTTTTACATGGCCCCGGTCGTAGCCTAGGCCTTCTTTCCCATTGTTCTCCTATCTTCTTCTTAGCTTCCTTTCTATCGCCCATCTACCTTTGCAATTTGCACAAGAGGGAGACTGACGCTCTTTTACAAAAAATTTTAGAGGCGCCTTGCATTTAAGAGTGCGCTTTTGCCTTTGACTTAGCTTGCACTTTTCCACTTTTTTCACTTTCTTTTTGTGCTGAGATTAACACAGAGTATATGAATATGACTATTTAGGAAAGAGTCTATAATATACTTGTCAACAAGCATAGACTTACCACAGTTTTGGGCTGAGACAATTACTATTGGAGTTCATTTAATTAATAGATCCCCATGCATTTCTCTTGGTGGTTGAGTTATGGAGAAGGTATAGTCTAGTAAATCTTCCTCACATATACACTTGTGTATCTTTGGATATGAGGCTTTATGCTATATTACCAAAGACAAATGTGATAAGTTGGACCAGAAGTCTATCAAATGCATCTTTTTTGGATATGATGATGCAAGTAAGATGGGATATTGCCTTTGGGATCCATAGGCTTGGAAGGTTATTCACAGCCATGATACCATATTCCATGAGGAAAAGATGCACATGAGATGAGAGTAGGTAGTTGATATACATAGGGCGATCTTTCAGGAGGAGCCCCTTGTTACAATATAGCCAATCCTAGCTAGAAAACCTCTTGCAATTGCTAATGATGTACTAGCCCACGATTCGCTTGTTATGTAGTATCATGATGTTGGACAAAGAGGGATAGCCCATACGGGCCCCATAGCTAGTCTTGAGATACTCCACTAGAGCTTCACATCCTCCCTGATAGTCATTCTTGGGAGAGGGCCATGTAGTCTAAGTATGATTCATTGCAAAAAAACCATACATAGGATTTGGTTCCGTTTCCTAATGGGAAACATGCATTGCTATGCAAGTGGGCATATAAGTTGAAGAGTACCCTTGGTTATCCTAAGCCACATCATATAATGCTAGATTAGTTACTAAAGTTTATAAGTAGGAGAAGAGAGTTGATTTTGATGAGATACTCTCTCATGTGGTTAAGAAGACTATCCTTCCCACTTGTTATTGGCCTTGGTTGCATAGATGGATTTGTACTTGTACCAGCTGGATGTGAAAACAACTTTTCTTCATGGAAACTTGCATGAAGATATCTATATGTAGTAGTGTAAGAGCTTTGAACAAAAGTACATGGAACACCGAGTGTACAAGTTGAGGAAGAGTCATTATGGACTCAATTAGGAACCTAGGGAATGATATAATAAGTTTGATGTCTTTATGCATTCACATGATTACTCATGTAATGATATGGATTTGTGTCTTTATACAAAGAAGGTCCGTGATAGTAGCCTTATCATTTTGGTGCTATATGTATATTGAGCACTCACAGTGCTTATGATGAGTTGGATGCTTTGAAGACTCATCTCAAGAAGAACTCTAAGATGAAGGACATGCGGTATGCCTCTCACATACTTGGTACGCGTATTATGCAGAATTGCTCTAAAGGACTCCTCTACTTGTCACAGAAGGAGTACATTCATAAAGTCTTTGAGTAGTTTCATTTTCATGATGGTAAGCCTCTTGGTTGTCCATTATCTTCTCATGTGAAGGTCAACCGTACAAATTGTTCCTAGTTAGTTGATGAGAGGGCCGAGATGGCCAAGATCCTATATGCAATCGGTAGTAGGTAGCTTGGTGTATGCTATGATAGCCATTAGACATGACATAGCATTTGTAGTGGGAGTTGTGGCTTCTTATATAGCAGCAACACATGATAGGTGACATTGGAATGCCGTGAACGGTATCATGAGACACCTTAATAAGGGCACTCTAGATGTGTGTGTGTGTATATATATATATATATATATGTTATGCTAGCTAGGATATTGGAGTCATGGGCTACACAGACTTGGTTATGTACGATATGCAGATAGTAGGAAGTCCACATTTGGCTACGTCTTCACCTTTGTTGGAGGTGCTATTTCTTGGATGTTTAGGATGTAAAAATGCATGGCCTTGTCTACTACCAAGATTGAGTGTATTGCAACCATTGAGGCTTGCAAGGAGGCCCTATGGTTAGGCTCTAGCAGCAGGCCTTGGTATGTATAAGGGATATGAGCCTCTATGAGTGAGTCCCTTACCCATGGTGTTGAGTCATGATGGAAGGGTTGTGATACCTCCTCTCTCACATGAAACCAAGTCCCTCTTGTGCACCGAATGCTTTGTAGGCTCTCTTGCTATCTTGAATACAAATATTCATCTCTAAGAAGGCCCTTTATTTTTTAGCCCCTACTCACTTGTATTCTGTGCGGTGCCATGGTATGCTTCCGTATGCCATCGGGATTGTGAAGTGTTGGGTGGTGATACCTCATGAGGCATGTCCCACATGACGAGTCACCTTGGACCCATGGGTAGTTTATCACACTTGGTATCAAAGCCACTCCTTGGGCCCTGAGTTATGGTTTTAGAGCTTGATAAGGACATGGAGCTCTCTAGGGGCGCGGGGGGTGTATATGAGGGATATGAGCCAGCCCCTCACTCGCAGTGTTGAGTCATGATGGAAGGGTTATGATACCTCCTTGCTCACCCGCAACCAAGTCCCTCTTGCACCCCGAATCATTTGTACACTCTCTTGCCACACAAATATTCAACCCCTAAGAAGGGCCCTTGTGTTTTAGCCCCTACTCACTTATTGTGTTCACATTTTAGTTTCACTTGCAAATTTTTAGAATCAGCAAAAGAGTCATCTTGGTGCTCATATTTATAATGAGCATTCTTCACATACTACAACCAAAAAACTCTAAAATGCCATGGACTAGTCTCGAGATTGAAAAATAAATAGAGTACTAAATTTTTAATTTTTAGAGCCCCACCTTAGACTCTTGTTGTGTGATACGCTTTCACATGCAATTGAGACTAGTACCTCAAGACAGACCCATGGGTGGTTCATCACAGTATGACTATGACCCCCACATTGCATTTGAACCCTATGAGTGCCACATTACATTTGAACTCTATGAGTGCTATTCAGTCGGCATGTAGTCTGATCTTTCATACGAAGACCAAGCACATTGAGGTCCATTATTGCTTCATTAGAGAGGTAATTAAAGAAGCATATAGATGTTGTCTACTAGCGAAACATTATGCTTTGCTTAGGAAGATAATGGGTGTAAGATGAGATGATATCTTTTTCTCATCTTGTTGTACTTCTATGTATACTTTGTACTTTGTCACTTTTTTGTTTTTTGTTACTCTTTATTTCTTGCTCAAAATTTTTTGCTGCACCATGTCATTTTAACATGCATAGGAGCTTCTTATTTAGCCTACATAGTAATGCACAGATGCTTGCTAGACATTTCAATTTTACTTGCAAATTTTTAAAATTAGAAAAAGAGTCATCTTGGTGCTCATATTTATAATAAGCATTCTTCACATGCTACAACAAAAAACTCTAAAATGCCATGGATTAGTCTCGAGATTGAAAAATAAAGAGTACTAAAATTTTAATTCTTAGAGCCCCACCTTAGACTCTTATTACTACCTCTAGTTGTTGGCCATCCTTTATATTTTTAGTAGTTACTACCTATGATAGTTGCTATTTCTAAGAGCTTGTGAAAATGATATTTTTAATAACTCTTGGTCCTCTTAGTAGATTTCTTGACATGTTTGGATTCTAGTAGTTGCTATTTATTATTTTTGGTAATAATTGCTTTTAGATAGTTCTTGAAATGGGTTAAACATGGAGAGGACTCAAAACTTAAGGATTTCTATCAATGGCACTTGTGAAACACACTTGGTTTTGCTTACTATTACAAGCAATTAGACATACTAAATGAAGTAAACATGATACTTGTCGTTGGGATATGAAAGTCTTTTACAATCTATCTTTTCATGACTTTGGAATATAATATTCAAGACAATATATTTTTCCAAGACTAGCACATTCTCCAAGTATGACATTTATGTCAAGAAAGCTCAAACTAGACTCAACAAAAGCTAAAGAGGAATGTGAGAAGTACATCTTGTTGAGTTGTAGGAATGTATACTATGTTGGGAAAACATACATATAACTCTATCCATCAAAGATATCTTTACATTATCAATAAGAATGTGGATTGAAAAAGGACATCTATATGTCATCTAATCTAGTTAAAAACATTGGATTAAAAAAGGACATCTATACCACATCTAAATCTAGTTTGAAAATTCATTGAACAAAGTTATGCCACTTCTAATATCTCTAGCTAGAATGCTCACATGTGATCATGGATGGAATGCTTATGGTCACTTTTCCTTGGGATTTTGACCATGTGACTCTAATTTCATGATTGATTCTTTATCTAAGTACTTTAGAAACGTGAAGGAGCTAGACAATCATATGCATGGATATTTGATATATGAGTGTGGGTCCTCAAAGAAAACCAATGAAATCCTTGATTTCTTAATGTCTACAAGGCTATAGATCTAATATGGTTCTTTAGAACATTTTTTGTATATGAGAAATGACATTGGCATGGAAGGACAAGGAGGCATATGTATGAATAGGAACATCAAAATTGCTAGTAACTAATGGGAGTCATGACAATGCATATAGAAATGAGTCTCTTATAAGTACGACAAAGCGTATGTATGAACATGAACATCAAAATCACTAGTAATAACTAATGGGAGACATTGACAATGCACATCTAAATCTAATTTGAAAATTCATTGAAAAATGTTGTGCCTCTTCTAATATCTCTAGCTAGAATGCTCACACATGATCATGGATGGAATGCTTATGGACACTTTTCCTTGGATTTTGACCATGTGACTCTAATTTCATGATTGATTCTTTATCTAAGTACTTTAGAAACTTGAAGGAGCTAGACAATCATATGCATGGATATTTGATATATGAGTCTGGATAATCAAAGAAAACCATGAAATCCTTGATTTCTTAATGTCTACAAGGCTATAGATCGAATATGGTTCTTTAAAACATTTTTGTTAGATGAGAAAGGACATTGACATGGAAGGCCAATGAGGCATATGTATGAACATGAATATCAAAATTGCTAGTAACTAATGGGAGTCATGACAATGCATGTAGAAATGAGGCTCTTATAAGTATGACAAAGTGTATGTATAAACAAGAACATCAAAATCACTAGTAATAACTAATGGGAGTCATGATAATGCACATAGAAATGAGGCTCTTATAAGTATGACAAGTGTTGTACCTAACCTTTCAAATGCATGCATAAATGAAGATGCCAATACTAAAAATATGTGTATGTGCATGGTTGAAAAACTTAAAATGTTGGAAAGTGATGAAAATGAGAACATACAAAGGATTTCGAGCTCTTACAAGGACATGCAAATCAAGAGGTCACCTAAGATGTTCTCACTTTAACTAGATAATTAGGATCCAAGAACAAGCATTGTTATCTATTTTCATACTTATGTTGCTTGTGCCAAATGGTGTTTTTCAAAAGCGAAGAACAAACCAAAATTTTGCATTTTCTCATCTGATGAGGAGTTTTAGTCAATGCACAAAGTCCCATCCTACAGCAGTTTTCATGCAAGACATACCCAATTTCAAGAGTATGTCATACTTGATTTTCAGAGTATGTCAAAGTTTACATACACAAAGGCTAGTTGGTCACTCAAAAAATTTGCACTTAAGATTCTACACGATTAATGAAATTCCATTGATGCAATACAATGTACACCTATCAAGAGCGAGTGATTTGTTGTTGCAGATGGAATTGAAGTGTGAAAATATGCTAATGATAGAAAACCAATGCTTTCTCGAGGCATTCCAATCCTCTCTCTCACACACACACACACACACACACACACACACACACACACACACACACACACACACACACACACACACACACACACACACACACACACACACACACACACACACACACACACACACACACACACACACACACACACACACACACACACACACACACACACACACACACACACACACACACACACACACACACACACACACACACACACACACACACACACACACACACACACACACACACACACACACACACACACACACACACACACACACACACACACACACACACACACACACACACACACACACACACACACACACACACACACACACACACACACACACACACACACACACACACACACACACACACACACACACACACACACACACACACACACACACACACACACACACACACACACACACACACACACACACACACACACACACACACACACACACACACACACACACACACACACACACACACACACACACACACACACACACACACACACACACACACACACACACACACACACACACACACAAAATTAATTAATATTATGAGAATGTTGTAGAAGGATTGAAAATATTTATGAACTGGTTGAAAAGCTATGTAGAAAAAAGGATAGAGACTTTGGACATGTAAAATGGATTGTACCAGTTGTTTAATATTTGGAGGAAATTGTTGATGTGTTGGAAACTACTAATACATAAGGAAAAACCTTTTTGTCACGTGATTGGCCTAAAATCATATCTTTGCCAAATCTAATAATGGATTGGGCATACATAGATGAAGCAAACTTAGGACTAGAAGAAAATGAAGATCACTATTGTGGTTAAACCTAGGGAGGAATTCAAATCACATGTTGATATAACAAAGTAAAATTTTGTTGTAGTGAGACCTAGTGATAAATCTATCATGTGTGATTGGGAGTTGCAACTTTTGATGTGAATATGGAGAAAGAAACAACAAACTACATAAGGACAATGACCCAATATTGGGCTCCCATGAGGAACAAGAATGCAAGCAATGCAAAAGCATATAAGCATTGTTGGGAGAAGAATTTGAGATGCAATATAAATGACCCTCAAGATGGGAGCTTGTGTAAATCATATTGCAAAATTGGAGTCCAATCATACTAATGGAAACCTTACATTGAGAGAACATAATGACTACAATATGAAGATGCCATAATTTGTGACTAAGAAAGCTCTCGATAATTTATAGCAAATTATATCATGGTGGGAGATGCTTTTTGTATCCCCTTATTACTAGAGAAAATGAAATTATAGCAATTCAAAATCTCGTTACATTGATTCACAACAATTATAGATTGCTTGTACCATCTTATCAAGTTTTCAAGTAACCTCACACTTTAATATGTTGCTCAAAATAAGATTTGTGTCAAAATATTGAATATGAGCAAAAGTTCCTAAATGAGATTTTCTTGTCCATGCATCATTCTTTTGCTATTTTGCTCCTTCTTGGAGCCAAACAAAACTATGTGTGTGAGAGAAAACCCACTTTCTTCCCTAGACTGACTACCTCCTCTTTACATGTGCTAGAATCTTGATGACCTTATGCCTTGTAAAGAAGTGCTAAGTGATGGAGCAAGCATCAAGGAGGAAAAAACTAAAACCATGGTGTGGTTGAGAGAGAGAGAGAGAGAGAGAGAGAGAGAGAGAGAGAGAGAGAGAGAGAGAGAGAGAGAGAGAGAGAGAGAGAGAGAGAGAGAGAGAGAGAGAGAGAGAGAGAGAGAGAGAGAGAGAGAGAGAGAGAGAGAGAGAATGTGTGTGTGTGTGAGCATTAAATGCCTAACCTATGCTTTTTCCTTTAGAAAAACACACATGATTTTCAAAGATTTTACTAGCTCTAGGGATGTTTGAAATGAAAATCATATATAATACTGGTGGGCTTTTCAAGCACAATAGTGGGACTTTGGATGCAACACGTTTGGTTTTCAAGAGCCTCAACCATGTTGGAAACGCTCTCTCTCACCTATCTACCACCTTACACACACTCTCAACCAACCGTACACTCTCCTTTCTAACCAAGAAAGAAAAATGAATGACTAACGTTGAATTGAAGCGAGTTCACCTGCTTACCTATTGTGTTGTAGTCAAGGCTTGAAAATCTTGCAAATGGCATTATGATTCGAAGGGTGCTCCTTTAGAGTGAGTAGGAGTTGAAAGGCTTGCAAATGGCTCTACGATTTGAATGATTCTCCTTAAGTTGAATCCCTACTTGAATACTCTTAATCCAATCCACTCATGCTCCATAAAGAAGAGAATGTAGAGAGTAAAAAGAAGAAGGTAGAGGTGGAGAAGAGCTTCTCCAACAGTCCCTCTCTCACTCTCTCTCACTTTCAATGAGATTAATTGGACCTCTTCTAACCTAAGTGAATAGAAGTTTTGTATCTAGAATCTCACATCCATTGTGAGTCTTCTTGAGCAAGCCTGGCTCTAAAATAATATTATAAAACGTAACCATAAGACATAATTGAAATATGTTGTAGAAGCACATTGTGGATGGATGTGCCTAAATTAATATAATACAATCTTTATATAAATCATTTTCAAAATAGTTCTCGCTTTTTTTGCATGCTTCTTGAATTTTCCATCCTCCTTCCTTGAAGGTTATCTTTACACCCTCCTAGATGAGTAGTACTAGTCCCTTGGCACTCATGGTTGTAGGTAGTTTGCTTTAGTTTGTATCATAGATGAGAATGCTAAGGACTTTTGAGTGTTACTATTGGAGAATTTTTGGTAGTCATTGATGAAGAATGTTTATTAATACTTAAATTTTTGGGTTGGTGACAAAACTATAGAAGAGCTTATCATTCCTGATATCATTGCACTTAACTAGCAATTCTCTTATTGAATAGACTTAGTTTATCATTAGTACTAGGTTGTAGGTCATAGAGCATGGAAGAGTCATTGTTGAAGAATACATGATGGTTTAAGATTCTCCATATCTTTTATTCCTATAATGGAAAACCTTGCATGCACTCTCTTCTTAGGGAAAGTAATAGTTCACATTGTAGTGCATATAAGACACACATTGTTGTTCATTTGGGAGATGAGTCAACATCCAAGCAAGACTACAATGTTGTCCCATACTTGGGGATGAAAATCACGCATAGGTTGTTGTAAAATTACTATGTGAGTGCATGTGTTAATTAAGTAACACTTATATACTACATAATTAGAAGATAGCTCTAGTAGTTCTTCATAGTTACATAGTCATCGAAACAAGGGAACTCGATAGTTGAAGGTGGGAAGAATTATTATTGTTGAGGAAAATGGTGCTGAGAGAAGATTATGGGGGGACACTTTTAGTAGATCTAACATAGCATTGTATCCAAGCCAAGTAATTTTGATTGACATAGTCTCTAGTAGTTGCCACAACTACTTGTGGTGGTAGTTGGAGAAATTGGTTTTCTTCTCAAGTGAATTTTTATCATGCTTTCATTGTTGTTTTGATGGCACCAAAGTGAATGAGAGTATTACAAGTGACTCAGCGAGATAGGTTTAGCTAACCATAGGTGAGTCAAGCTCCTTAGGTATGTTCCACCCTTGATGAGCCTTGATCAAGTGTTGGGGATTGGAAGAAGGGATAAGGGGGTTAGAGATAGAGTTGATTGGGCAAGGCCATTGGGTGTACCTAACTTAAGGACCCCTAGGTATAGTGTAGTGACCATGGGGGTGTATGTATGTATGTATGTATGTATGTATGTATGTATGTATGTATGTTGTACCATATTTTGTAGCTCATTAACTCATCTCCTCCCCCACATAAAAATGTTGCAATGCTTTGGAGCATTGTAAGGGCTCTATGCATGTATTTTTAATGATTTTTTTTGAATAAATGAACATTGAAAAAATAATGAGCACTTATTTATGTATAGAAGTGAGGATTCATTTGTGTTGGGAAATTAATGTCGTAGGCCACCTTCAATTACTAAGCAAGACCTCGTAAATTTAGAAAAAGGGACTTGAGCCATAGCCACCATAGAGCTGCCAAAAGGTGGGATAGAGGGAATCACCACAAGATTGGTGAGGAATAGAATTGGCCTACAAGCCTTAATGATCTTGAAGGAGTGATAAGGGGAGATGAAGGTAACCCAAAAACCAGATGTAGTGATTGTGATAGTGGTAGTTGGGACTGCTCCAAAGTGCCATTCTCTTCTTGGTCATCATTACCAAGGAAAGTGGATAACCTTGAAACTTGTGGAGTTGTAGTCCACTTCAACTCACACATGGAATACCGTTTGAATATAAGAGTAACTCAAGCTATTGGTGGACCTTGAGAGCGCGTGCATATGCAGACTCATAACCAAGGGAAAGATCATTGTGGTCCCCAAGTGTAATTGAACCTCGAAATGGCTGTTATGGTGAATGCTTCTAGATAACCTTCACTCACTTGGCACACTTTGTCTTGCACATTGAGTAGTGTGCTAAGAAATAAATGAGCCTATCTAAAGGATAGAAGTTTGAAGCCTTTGACATAGAGTAATAAGGGATCAAGAGGTTGCATCCACACCTTATATGATGCATTCCAAAAACCAATAATGGCCCTTGACTTCAATGGGGAACATTAGGTCAAATGATGTTGTAGTTGTCAATTTGATATATATATAAGCATCACCATCTCAAGCTACTATAAGGAGAAGTCATCAAAGAACCAAGAGATGACTTAAGTCTTGAGATGTTGGAAGGCTATGTTAAGGTATTCCTCACCCATGTTCCTTCAATCATTTGCACCTTGGTGGAGAAAATTATGATGGCATATGCATTAGGGATCATGTACTATGGCCACCATTGAAAGAAACATCTTTTAGATTTCATTAGAGACCATTGCCCAAGAGTGGCAAGCATTCAATAGGGCCTTGTAAAGAAGGTGGACAAGCCAAGATCCTCCACCAATTTCCTACATAGGATCAAAATGCTCCATGTTAGAGAAGTTAACATGGCTCATGTCCCTATGTAAGACAACACCCTAGATGTGTTTACAAAGGATCTTCCAAAAGGAAAGTTTGAAGTCTTCCACAAGGCTTTTAGCTCACTCATAGTCGGGTTGCAATACCCTAAATACATTCATACTAGGGGGGTTTGTTACTCTCATAATGTTTCTGTTGGACACTTTTTACCTTTCTGTTGGAAAGGGTCATTTTCATTGGTGACCACCTTCATGGGAGGGGGATATCTTTATACCTTAGAGATATAGTGGTACTTTCATGTCCTATCATCTAATAATGAGATCATTCCAATGCACTCCTTTCCTCACATTTGTGTGTGTTGTGTGTGCATCTAAACTTCACACCCAACCAAAAACTTCCTCTAATAAATGGCCACAACAAGGAGTAAATCATGCATTGAGTCACTTGATCAATATGTATCCCAATGTTTTCCTTATTCTCTCAAGAACCCAAGTTGCCACCTACTTCTACTGAAAGACCTCTTGTAGGACTCTACACCTATGTCCATCACTATCAAATTGAGATGGATTCTAAGAAATTAGTCCCTAGGACCATGAATTTGATCTCATAAGGCACTTGAATGATTGCTTAGAGGCTCCTTGCACATGTTGTCTCCTTTTTTAGCTGAAGTTATAGAGGATTGGAAGGTGAACTCCATTATTTTTATCCTGTCTCCTAGCAAGGGCTAGTCATGCTTTGAGTTTCAATGCCTATAAGGTATGACCCCTAGAGAAACTTGCAATAGTCATTGGATGGTTGCAAAGTCTTTATGCAACAATTCTCCCATTGCTTATGTTTGCCCTCAAGGCCTCTTGGCAGATTTCATTATATTGAATGCTTTGTGGCATTTCATACTCCAAAGCTCATAAATAGGTTTGCACAAAGATCATGTCGAGAATTCGATGGGAACAAGGATCTGGCGTAAAAGCCACAACATCCACCAAATGAGAGTAAAACTTGTGCATGGATTTGGAGTGGTCCTAATCAAGTAGCCTACTTGTGTAATAATCATTGAATGGCTACAAAGTTTGAGAGAGGTGTCCTAATCAACAAGAATCAAATCATCACTTTAACACCCCCACTCTCCCATATAGAATTTGTCAAACCATTCAAATGCAACACCCAATGATCTATGTTTGCAAGAGAACTCTAATAGTCCCTGCTCCTTACAAAAGACATGGTCTTGCCAAGCATTAGGCATCAATAATAGAGAGAAAAGTCTCTCGAGCCTCTCACTCTCCCTTTGCAATATTTTGTAACTTTGGTCCTCTACATTGCTAATCTTCCATTCTCTCCACACATTATTGAAGTCACCTCTAACAATCCAATACTTTATCTTTAGCAATTGTGCCACCACATTAAATCAAAAGGTAGCTCATGCTTTGTATCTCTATCGATGCATAGATGTGGAGGATATGGATGGTAGAATATCAAATAATCCAACCAAACCCAAAGAGACCTCCTTGCTATAATGCTATCACGATCTCCCATACATGATGTTAGGCTTGATGCAATCAATACCCCTCTACTTTTGCAAGCACTAATCGAGTACTCCTAATTAGTAAAGGAACCTCTTTAGAGTACTTTCCCAAGACTAGATTGCTATAATGCTATCACGATCTCTCACACATGATGTTAGGCTCAGTCCAATCAATACCCCTTTACTTTTGCATGTACTAATCTGATACTCCCAATTAGTAAAGGAACCTCTTTAGAGTACTTTTCCGAGAGGACTAGATTGTGTAGTAGAGTGTTAGTATTCTTGAAGAAAGAGAATGTTGATCCATCTTTTCAAGTCTAGTTGTAGTTCTTTCAACTTCTTGGGCTCACATGCTCTGGTCAAGTAAAGGCTATTGTTAATATTTGGCACAGTTCAAGACAAGGATGTATTGAAGCTTGAGAAACTATGCAACATTTTAGTTGCTACTTTAAAGAGTGGCATCCGCTCCTTATACTAGCCTAAGGGTGTGTGCGTGTGGGGAGGGGGGGTATTGACCTCCTTTGAGTTGTGAAATAGGCCTCCATAATAGGTGCTAGGATGAAGCTAGAAGACATCACAGGGGACCTAGGCTACAAAAAGAAAGATGATGATAGATGGACATGGGAGAAGGATGAGCCCTCATAGCCAACTTGAAGATGAACTAGCATTAGTAGGAGTTAGGGAAGGGAGAGGAGACACATGACTACATGAGTCAAGAAACACCTTTGCTTGAGGTTGAGGGGGTGAGGCCAGTGTGGTGTCCTCCTTTGAGGCATGGGATACTTTCGATAAAGAACACTAGCCTCTTTTGAGGCATGGGATACCTTCGATAAAGAAGATGATGAAGTGGATAAAGACTTAGACTTAGAATATGTGAAATGGTATGGTGACAACACCTTGGATAGGGAATCCTCTACATGGAGCCAACAATGCATTATGCAAGGGTGAGACCCCAAGCTTAGAAGATGAGATAGGTGATGAGGAAGAGAAGAAGGGAGAGGATAATGAATGAGCTGAATCAAGAAACACCTCATTCCCCATGAAGAAGAAGAGAAGACTCTAAAGACAAAAGAAGAGTTAAAAGAGGAAGAAGAGTTGAGCAAACAAGAAGAGAAGGGAGAGGAGATGCTCAATCACAATTAAGAAACACCTTGTCCCTTGTTGATAACACGAACCCCAACAACCAACCAACCCAACCAAGTGCAAGTATGATAGACTAGAAGGAGAGTTCAATGATAGGATCATGAGAATATGGGAAGAGATAGAAATAGATGATAGGAAAGAAGAAGATAAAATAAATATTAGACACAGCCATTGCAAAGATAGAGGAAAAGATGAGACAAGAAAAGAGAAGAAAAGAGAGAGAAGAAAAGGTGGAGTGAGCAAGGAATAAGATAGTTGAAGAAGAGTAAGCAAGCAAAGAAGTTGCTCCAAACAATTTGAAGCCAGAAGACTAAGGCATGATTGGACTAAAGAGAGCCCCTAAAGAGGCACTAAGGCCACACCTTCTGTGGGAAATATAAGCTATACCAATCAAGTTGTCCAAGTTCAAGGCAAACAAGAAAGATCTCACAAAGAGGCCAATGAAAATTACCCGAGCACTTGACTTGGTCATGGGGTCAAAATGTCTTGACACATGAACCAAGAGACCCAAGTACCCAAGGTCTAAGACCAAGGCAAAGACGAAGGGATAGATTGCAAAAAAAGAAGCCTAATGGGTCTCCCTCAAGGTGTGGCACCACATGGTGACAATCAAATCACCACATGTTGATCCCAATAGCACAAGTGCTTCGGACAGTGCCTACAGAGCTTGGCATGCAAAGCCATAAGAGCCAAGCTACATTAGGAATTTGAAGCCTCTACTCCTCAAATGTAATTGAGTCAAGGGTGGACTGAAATGAGAACGAATTTAAAAAAAGATTATAGAGGGGAAAATACTAACTAGCTTGCTAAAACAAGATGTGCTTGATAGAAAAAGTTGGCTAGCTTGATAGAAAAATTTGTGTTAAGTTCCCATAAATGAGTCCAGTTCTAGGTACACATTGACTAGCTTTTGATAGAATGAGCCATGTTAAGACCTTAGAATGAGTCATAGGTAGCATGGCTTAGATTGTTGAGAACAACAATCCATTGTGTAGGGGTAAGTATGATATTCCCCTTTCCCCATTTGGGGCTTCGTAGGTGTGCCTTGGTGTAGGAGCCAAATAGACCTATATAAGCAATAGTGGTGACTCAAACGCAACTTGATGTGTAGTGTACAAGTGATTCTCTATACTCAGTGAGATGACCCTCACATATGCAACATCACAACAATGCCATGATGTGTGATACATGTCTTATACCTTTCTATTTCAATAATATAAGGATTCCTTATTTATACACTATGTGTCCCTTTCCATTGTATCTTTTTTGTGCCATTTTATAAGTTTCCGCTTGAAAGCCCTATGAAGGTCCAAAACATAGGAGTACTTTCTCCTAGGAGAACAAGACCATAGAGTGTGTTGTATTTGCAAAGGCCTTCTAAATTGAAGCATAATCACAATATAGTGCTTTCTTCTCGGAGCATAACCACCACCCCTTGTAACATTCTCTTATGCTCTATGTTTCCAACCCATTGCTTACCTTCTAAATTGAAGCTTACAATAAAACATTTTTCTATGAAATTTTGTTTTTGCCTTGTTCATATTAGTCTTTATTTTAATTTCATGCCATGTGCACTCACACCTCTTTTTCCCATTTGTATGTGTGTGTGTGTGTGTGTGGATGAAGATGAATAAAAAATGAGGTGTTGCTCTTGTGCATTGTACTTGCAAAGCCCTTCTAAATTGAAGCAATCATCAAAAGAGAAGGGCAAATATTTCTTCCTAATGGCCTTGAACATCTCAATTGCATGTTTCACTACAAATTTGAAAGTTGATACTTTACATTATACAATACAATCTTAGAATAGGATTGATTTTGCTTCTTAGGATTCACTACAACAATACCACTGTCATCATGACACTCAAAATAATGTTGATTCAAGTTGCCTCAATACACGCTCTACAAGCATGTGTCAATGATCGTATAAGTTCAACCAAACCCACAATATCCCAACTAAGGTTGCATTTGCACATCATATGGAGAAATTCATATTGCATTGTATGGATCCATACCAAAAAAGATAGCTTTATTTTCATTTTCTTGCAATGACTATTAGGACATAGTTAGCCATTCTGTTACAATTTTATAGCTGGTTTCTTGATTGTTTCGACTCTTTCATATTGACTCTCTATTTAAGGATGATGATAACTTCTTTACAAGGATGAATTCGAGAGTATCTCATCGTTCGCCTTGAAGGAGTCATCTTTGGACTCTCTTGATAAGCAATCCGATGGAGATTATATTGATCGTGAGAGTAATAGCTCGTTCTAGGTCTCCCTCTTCATCCATAATCTTAGCCCTACACTTCTCTTTTTTATATCTACTTCTAACGCATGTCTTGCATGCACCATTATGCCACAGAGTTTTTGGTTAATTATCCTCTTGTATTCATACTTTATGTCAAAAAGGGGATTAAGAGGTGAGAGAAAGGAGAATAAAAGAGAGAGAAGAGAGGAGAGAGAATGAGTGATGAGGAGAGAGAAAGACTAGAAAGATAGAAAATAAGAGAGAACCCATGAAAGCTGTGAATTAGGAGGTGAGATGAGAGATATTAATTGTATTATTGCAAAAGATGTCAAAAAGTACATATCACCTACCTTTTATACCTATGCCAGTGTGATAAAGTATAGTTAATAATCTCTCACTAATATGTCTAGCTTCTTACAATCCATTCCTTTCCAAAGGTTTCTTTCCACAAAAAACAAACTACAATGGCTAAGAAGGATGGATAAAACAAAGTACTACTCTGATTTCAATTATACAAAGTGTGAAAAATGAATGAAGAAATTAAGATTTATTAGCTAAAATGAAGAGATAAAGGAAAGCCTCTACCATATACATAATTTGATATCTTCAAAAAGAAAGTCAAGCCTTTAAATCTTCAAGAAATAAACTCTATAATGAATAGACAACTTGTTGTAGGAAGAGGCCATGTTGAACAAAATCTACCATAACTTTTGATAGAAGTATCCAAATGAAACATGCCATATGTCAAAACATAACTATTGACGAGTACTTTGACCCTATATAGGTGGCATATTATTGAAAATTAGAAAAAATAAAACTATTCTAAAATAGATTGTTGTCTAGGCCCTATTTGCACTAGAATTGACTCCACTATTGACTATGTCTTAGCCACTGTTGACTATGTCTTAGGCCATTAATACATCCCATAGGTAAGAAAACTCATCTAATATAGAATTTGGCCTCCAAGAAGCTTTTTGAAGTGGCAAACCTCTTGACTTGATTAAATAATTAGTGATAGAAAAAGAGCGAAGCTTCTTTTCACGCTTGCCTATGATCTACTCAAGGATATATTGGATAAGACCTTTTTCATCCATAGGAGATAGCTCATCAACTATTTCCAAGTGAGTACCATAAAAGCGTTTGAGTTAGGTGACATAAAACACATTATGAATCTTAGTAGAAGAGGAAAGTTTCAATCTATATGCTAAGTCTCTAATACTCTTCAAAATCTTATAGGGTCCATAAATCCTGTAAGCAAGTTTGTTACTGGATCCATCCTTTAAAGTGGAGTAACGACTTGGGCATTTTTAGTAAAACCAGCTCTCCTTCCTAGAACTATAAAGGTTGCCTCTTCTCATCAACATACATCTTTATTTGATCTTGAGCTTTTCTAAGATTCATCTTACACCGCTGAATTTTCCAATTTGTTTTTCCCATGAGGGTCGATATTCTCACTAAAAATGATTGTAGATAAACGCACCTTATAACCATACATAGCTTTAAAAGGTGAAACTCTAATACTAGCACGAGTGGAGTTATTACAAGCAAAATTAACCAAATGCACCCATGAATCCCACACATACTATACATCATCACACAAATGATAAATGTAAGTTTCCAACCACTTATTTATCATTTTTGTCTAGCAAAGGTAAACTGTCTTTTTAGGAATAAAATGGGCTATCTTGGTGAGTCTATCCCCAACCACATAGATATTATTCCATCCCTTTTAGCTAGTAGGTAATCCAGTAATAAATCCATGGTAATATGTATCCATTTGCCTTCAAGGATAGGCAATGGCTACAACAAACCACTTAGCTTATAGGTGCTATCTTTGTTTTGTTGACAAGGCATACATTTCATGATATAATTCTTAATCTCTCTCCACAATCCTTTCCAGTGAAACTTTTTCTAATCTTTTCATAGGTCTTAAACACTTCAAAATGTCCAGCTATTAGGTGTATAATGCAATTCCTCTATAATTTTCAATCTGAAAGAAGATAGAGTGAATAATAATACTGTCATTAAGCTAGATTAGGATATTTTCAAGTTGATAATGTGAGTTTTCCTCCATAAGACCTTGTTATAAATTCTAAAATATATGGCTGAGCTCATCATCCAAAAGATAGGCCTCTTAGAACTCCTCAATCCAATCACTATATAGCTTAGTCATAGCTGAAACCTGACATACCCTTATTCTGGAAAGAGAATTAGTTATCACATTGTCCTTACCCCTTGAGTGACTTATGTTAAAGTCATAATTTTGCAAAGTAGCTACCTACCTACACTGCTTAGGAGTGAGATTTGACTGAATAATGAAATACTTTAGGATTTTGTGATCAATTTGAACTCTAAAGGTTATACATGTTTATTTGATCTTGAGCTTTTCGAAGATTCATCTTACATTGCTGAAGAAGGGTATGTATTCATTTCAATTCTTCTTTTCCATGAGGGTTGATTTTCTAACTAAACATAATTATCTCAAAGGCAATAACTTCATGCTCTTGTAGCAATATAGCCTCTATGCCATGGCCATTGGCATCACATTGTATAGTAAACTCTCCATAGAAATCTGGATATACCTAAATAGGAGCAGAAGTAAGAAGTTCCTTGAGAGCTGATTGAAGTTGGAATCTGCATATGCATCCTAAAAGAAGGCTTACTTCTTCAATTTGACAATCAAAGAAGCTGCTATAGCCGCATAACACTTAATGAATATGAGATAAAATAACAATAGACCAAGAAATCCTCTAAGTAAAGTAGTGGTGGTAGGTGTTGGCTAATCTTTGCTACACTACGCCTTCTTAGAATCAACTTGTATTCCTTTTCCACTAACAATATGGCCTAAGGACTCCACTTTTATTTGCATGAAAGAACACTTCCTCTCCTTAATAAAGAGTATGTGATGCCTAAATACATAAAAAATCTTCCCCATATGTAACAAATAATCCTATAGTGTCCTTACTGTAAGTTAGTATGTCATCGGAAAAAACAAGCATAAATTGGAAAAGAAAAGGATGTACGATCTTATTCATCAGACTCTAGAAGGTAGCTGGAGCATTAGTAAGCCCAAATGGCATCACCAAGAAATGGTATAACCTATGATCAATCTTGAAGGTTGTTTTAACTTCATCACCCTCTCATGTAGGGATTTGATGATATCTTGATCTCAAGTCGATTCTAGTAAAGAATCTAACCCTCTTAACTCGTCAAGCAAGTCATCTACTCTAGGAATTAGATACATGTTCTCACTGTGATCTTGTTTAGATCCTTGTAGTCGATACTCACCCTAAATGATCCATCTTTTGTTTTTCACTAACAAGACCAAAGATGTATAAAGTGAAGAACTAGGCTCAATGAACCCCGTCTTTAGAATCTCCTTGATTTGCTTGGCCACTTCTTTATGCTCACATTTAGACAATATGTAGGGTGGCTTATTGACTGACTTTGAATGTGGCTCCAAATCTATAAGATGATCCCTTACTCTATTGGGAGGTAAAGTAGGCACTTCAAACAAATTCATGTACTCCTCAAGTAGAGCTTTCAAAGTTGGATGCTTAGTTGAATTCTTGGATTGATCCTCGACCTCTTTATTTGGGTGTAAAACAAAAATCTGAGAGTACCTCTTATACCCCTTGAGTTGCTTTATGGTGATAAGCTGAAAATCAGATTTGCTACGGATTCCTTGTAAATGAATAAGCTATTGATCAATGATAAACTCCATATATAATTGTGAGAAATCCATAGCAATGTTTCCTAAGGTCATCAGCCAATCACACCCAAGTACAATATCTAGGTCTCATTTCTAAAGTAATCAGGTTCACCTTTGCCTCGTAAATTCAACCAACTGTATGGGAACCTGTGAACACATTTGAGTGTGTTGATCTCTTCTTCACCATTAGCTACTTGTACTCTTATGGGTTGTCATAAATCAATGGAAAAACAATGCAACCTATCCACAATTGACTTATTCACAAAACTATGCTGATTATCACTATCTATAAAGATAAACACATCCTTCCTATGAACAATACCATGAAAAATAGAGCAAAGGGTACTGGAAGCAATAGGTAAATTTGTTCCATTAAGATCAAAGGGAACATGCCCTCCAAGGTCAAAATGGAAATCCATCACCTTGTGTACTCACAGTTGGTTCTTCAATTATCTCATCATCCACATTCTCAACTACTATCATGTTGTAATTCTTGGCTTTGGCATTTTTGTAAATGCACTTAGATGCACGATCAACTATGTACTTTTCTCCACATTTGAAACATAGACCGTGCTCTTTGTGCTCTGTAAAAAGCTCCATAGGTATCAACTTCCCATTGTTTGTTGAATTATTTCTCGGTCTATTATCACGTTGCTTAGGCTCTACTTTATTATGGCTGATTGCTAACTTTGAAGCACTTTGCTACCCTGAAGCATTAAAAGTAGGGTATATAAGGACTTTGGGACTACTAAATGAAATATTGGATCCTCCATAATTGCCACTAAAGTTGCCCCATTTACCAACAACCCTTTTTTGTCCAAAAGAAGTATGCATGGGAGTGTCCTTTCTATACTTAAGAGCATACCTCTCTGCTAACTCAATAGCCTAGAATAATGTAGCGGATTTTTGGGGCATAACATCAACTGACAAATTAGACTCCAGACAATAGATATATTTGTGCAACTTTGCATTATCCCTTACACTCTCTACATACATGGTAAGATTCAAGAACTTGTAAGTATACTCTCTAATTAATAGGCTTCTTTGGTCCAACTAATACAATTTTCTGGCTAACTTTTCTTTCTCAATGGGAGAGAAATACTTGAGCCATCTTAGCTTTGAATTTCCCCCAATATCGACTTGTTGATTTTTCCTCTTTATGTGCCTCCACCATGTATGAGTAAAGCCCTCAAGGTAAAGCTTAGTAAAGTGAATCTTTTGGTCATCTGACATAGGAAACATTTCAAAGTGAAAATTAGTTAACATAATCATATCACCGAGTTTCCTCTCAACAAAGCCTTGCTGTCCATTAGATATTTGAGGCTACATATCCATGTAACTTTCAATAGGGTTTAAAAAATTGGAGGCACTCTTATGATGATTGGTTTGAAACCTACCTTGAGGAATAGGTGGCTGGCTTCTAGCTTCTTGAGGAGGATTTGACCTATAAATGCTTAAAATAGGCTCATCAATCGTAAAAAGAAGTCTCCCTGATGTCATAAGTGGTATATGGTTAACCCTTCTTCCCAATAATACTCGGTTGATGATTATTATTTAATGGGTAAAGGACTATTTGTCTCTACTCTCTTTATTTGCCATTTGTGCTACCATAATCATAGAGATTTGAGCACTAAGTTCATCCAATGAATCTCTAGTGAAAGAGGTAAATTTATCCAAGGAATCCTTCATAGAGTGGGAGATTTGCACCATGGCTTTCTTGGTTCGAATGTTGGATTGAACCATTTGTTCAACCACTTGATCTAATTTAGAGACTAACTCCATATGCTTGATAGAATCTCTAATCTCATGGTTACAAAGAGTCACATTGAGAGTGCTATATACACCATATTCTTGAGATTCTTCTCCATCCTAATGTGTCTTAGGTATTGACTCATGTGCTTCCTTGATTTGTTGTTGTACATCATCATTAACCTTGTTCTTTTCTTTGTTTCCAACCATTTCTACTCATTGTTACAATGTAGTCCTAGACCTCTTATCACTAAAATGGCTATAACTTTTCACTCCGATATCAAAATCAATAACTTTTTGATTAAAAACAAGCTAACAACTAGCTCTCTAGAATGAGTTGTAGTATTCCATTTTAAATTTAAAACATAATAATCTTTTCTTCTTGTACAAATAAATTCTACAACTTGTAAAAACACTCTTTTGGTCTATGCACCCCTCTTAGATCTAAACTAAGGTCTCCAAACCTTGTGGTACCCTGTATATGACCTATACATGTTAAATATGACATGCAATACCTTGTTTAGGCCCTATAAAATTTTTGAATTACTCTACAACACCTGTAACCAATTAGGTAGTACCCCAAAATGGATCCCAATTTATTGTTTGAGTAAAATATCTTGTGTAAAACTTGTAATCAACTTGGAATAACCCACAACACTAGTAGATGGTTGAAAATCAACCCCAATCACTGTCCAAGTATCCTATTACTCCAGTGTACACCTGTACCCTGCTAATAAATGGTAAAATAGACTGAAATACAATCTAGTAAACCTGTAATAGACTTGTATAATCCCTATAACTGATTAATGAGGTATGATCAATGCTCTTTAGTTGAAATCTTGGAATATTCAATGACTCCACTTACGATACCTATGGCGAGGGATATAATGGTATGACAAGCTTCCTATATGGGACTAAAATCACAGAGAGATGAGCAAAGTCCCCCCTAGGGTGGTTGGTTGCACCCCTTTGAGATCTTTAATAGTGGGGGAGGGTCACCTCTCTATTATTTCACTATCTTCCTTGGCATCCACAATTTTCCTATGTGGAAATATCAACATGACAAGAGCATTCTATTTAAGCATACAAGAATGAAATGCGTCAATCTTCAATAATATGCAGGATTTAATCGATGAAAAATGGAATTAAAAAATGGAGATTGGTTGAGGATCTTACCATTGCAATTCAACAACTCACTAATTACAAGTACTTACCCTTTATAATATTTCTTTCTTGGTTACAATAGAATCACACAATCAAATCAAGGTTATATATCAAGACAATGTAAATGGTAGTCATGATGAAAGAGGATTCAAATGAATGTTAACATTCAATTGATAGGCTTTAATTAATTAAAAACGTACTAATATTTTATCTATTAATCAATTTAGAGTCTTAATTGATCAAGAATCTCCCATCAAGTGAAAAAGCTTGAAATGAAATCTCTCTTATTGACTTGAAGAAGATGATTGATTCACTTAGAATCAAATCTCTGTCCATTTCTTGAAGAAATTATCCCAAGTCCATTCAATAAGCTCCATGCTTCCAAAAATCCATTGAATTCAGTCCATACATGCTTGAAGGTTATGAAATTCTTGAAAAATCAATGCCTTGAGTTGTCTTGAACACTTGAATACCAAATATTCAAGCTCTTTGGGCAAAAATCCTAAAATATAACTCCATTATGTACTCCAAGAAGCTCAATATGCTAAAAACTTTCCAATGTCTTCAAACTTGAAGCCAATCTTGCTTGATAATGGCAATAGCGAAGCCCTAAAAGTCAAAACGAGCCAAATATTTGAAGAAATTGAAGCTTTCAAACATGTGGCTATGGCTATCCTATTAGTTTAAGGGTTTTAGAGTAGAAGAAATGGAGATTAAAGGTTGGAGATTATAGGTTCATTGCTGGTGATTCTTAGTATAGGACCATCTCACTTGGTGCTTGATAAAGCACAACTTTAATATAAGATTAATGAGTCGGGAATCAAGATAAAGCATGCTAAGAATCAATGCAAAATGTGGTGCAAATTTTGGTGCACCTAATCAATGCCTTCAAGCTAGTACTCTATATGTTACTCAAGAAGTTTAGAGTCTTTTTCCCATGGCTAAAGAAAAGGATAAGAGTAATTACTGATGAGGAAGGGATAATTCTTGTTGTCCACCATAAAAGCTTCTCTCAAAGGCTTGAAAGAAAGAGGAAAGAGAGAGCCTCTTTGAAAAGTAAATGCACTTCTAACCTTGACTAACTATATTTTTCCTTTAGATAGAGTAATTACTAATGAGGAAGGGAGGATTCTTGTTGTTCACCATGGAAGCTTCTCTCAAAAGCTTGAAAGCAAGAGGAAAGAGAGAGCCTCTTTGAAAAGTAACTGCACTTCTAACCTTAACTAACTCTATTTTTCCTTCGTTTTACCATTTTATTTCCAAAATGGCATATTCCTTGTGCACACAACCTACCATTTTGTCCACGATGCCTCCAACTTTGTCTTCATATATTCCAATTAGCTCTGACTAGATTATCATTAGTCTCCTTAGTCTATGCACCTGTCTATTTCCAAGCTCACACCTTGTCCTCCAGTAACTGGAATGTGATTAGTCTGTGAAGGAAATTTAAAGAAAGATTGAACCAAATGGATCAAAGACCAATGCTTTGATATACCACTTGTCAAGAAGAGGGTTGAGGTGAGAGAAATGAAAATAAAAGAGAAAAGAGAGAGAATAAATAACAAGGAGAGAGAAAGACTAGAAAGATAAGAAAGAAGAAAAAAGCCATGAAAGCTATGAACTAAGAGGTAAAATGAGATATAATAGTTATATTATTACAAAATATATAAAAAATTACATGTCACACCTTTTATACCTATGCCAATGTGACAAGGTATTTTAATAATCTCACACTAAAACATATATCTTACCAACTTCTTACACTCTAAGGGCATTATTATTTTGACTTTAAACATTTATTCTATCAAATGTTATCCAAAATAATCAAACTTATCTTTTTCATGTACTAGTACCAATTTTGCACATTATAAAATCTTTAAGGTACCATTTTGTACATTATGGTATCATATCTTTTGTGCTTCACAAATATGATGCTAACAACCCTTAGCCAACTTCCAAAGCATTGCTCTAATCATTAATCTAATTGCACAAGATTTCAACAAGCACAAAAAACTCTTGCATATTGCTAAAAATGTGCTAATTTAATTGGCCATGCATTCAAGAATGCAAATTTGCAACTTGCTAGTTTGTTGTCTGTATGTCCCCCACCAAACTACTCTCCCCTTACAACATACCCATAATCAAAGATATACACCAAGGCCATACTAACACCTAGTACACCTTAACAAGGCATAATGTTAGAAACCATTCCATAAAATATGTTGCACTATATGACATAAATATATGCTTGATGTTGCTAAACATATAAGAAACAAAACAAAAGTTATGTGCACCTTCAGCAAGAAATATATGACATAAATATATGTTTGATGTTGCTAACCATATGTAGCCAAAATTAAGGAGGGAAAAACTAACTCCTAAAAAATTTCTTCCAACTATTGGAAAGCATCCTTCCACCCTTGTAAGCAAAGAAAGATGTTATCAATACTTGGGCACAATGACTTAAAAAAGCAATATGGCTACGATTTACTTAACAAACACACTTAAGAGAAAAAGGAAGAATGACTAAATATGAAAGCAAGAGGACATATCGTGCATTGAATCACTGCCCTTCGCTAGCTTTTGTTTTCTTATGTGTTCATTTTGATGGGTTGGTAAGGGAAAGAATCAAGCCCTTCAAACAAAAAAACCAAAAGACCTATAAAGTCCTACCTAACTAGAAGGGGTGATTTTCCACTCAAGAATAGGCTAGCTCCCCCTAACCATTACTATAGCATGCCCTTACATGCAATGCTAATAGACGTTGCTTATTTCGATAAGTTACAATTGAATACCTTGAAGAAGACACATGTACAATCAATTAATTATAGTCAAATAAATGTTACATCCAATTGTTGTAAGTACATTGAAAAACAAATATTGCATTACCTTGGAAAAACCACAATCAGCTTAATCGTTGAAGCTAGATAAAGCTCAATATAATTCATCACTTATAAAAAGTTACAAATGATGCCTAACATACACTATCAAGGTAGGCTTGTACTTCTGCTTGTTTAGGAAGTCCAATAATCTCAACATCTTCAGGGGAGTACTCAACTTTTATGAGTGTATTTATTTGTCCATATGCTTCTATGATATTAGATCTGTTAAAAAAGAAATTTTGTTCAAAGGACAACTCTCTCTCTCTCTCTCTCTCTCTCTCTCTCTCTCAAAAGATGGCCAGGAGTGGATGCTTTCACTTGTTGGAACAACAAAAAAGGGGCCAATGTGGTGGACTATGTAATGGGCTTGCCAGTGTTAATTCCAGAAATTAAGGCATTTAGAGATATTTGATAGGCGGATTAGCATAGTGATCAACCATGCGACCCTAAAATTTACTCTAGCACGTAGTCAGAGACAAGAAACATGCATATAGTCACACACATTCTCATATTAAGAATTTCTAGAGCAAACGTCGCATATCTATAGTGATGCAGTACGAGATGGCTTAAGTCAACTAGACCAACATGAACCACTGGAAGATGTCACTAGATCTCTAGTGAAGGTTTTACATGTTGACGTAGCTTCAAAGGCATTCCCATGTAAGATGGGCTCTACTGCAATATGGAGTTGTATTGCCCCTCAAAATGCTTGGTATGATGATGAGTGTAGACAACCGCCTACAGAGGGATATTACACGAGGGACATGCACACATAAGCACGCATGGAATGTCTTTTGTTATCTTGTGCAGAAAAAGAAGAGATTATCTAACCAAACTAGAGTCAGAGATGTATCAGCTCTTTTTTAGCAGAGACAACAAGAAGGCATGGATGAAATTTCACTAGAGACAACCCCCAATTCAATTGACATCACCTATGGTATGGCATGAACATGCTAGGGCACTGTATGATGTTTCATCACAAGAGCATATACCTTGTCCATCAAACACTACGCCATCATAGTGTGGTCTCTTTACGAAAAAGATGGTGAGATATGCCATTTGGAGGTTGAAGAATGGGAGAGCACATGATCAAGTTGGCCTTGTGGCAGAGCATTTTGCACATGCACGTTATGCACTGGCCCCTATCTTAGCGAATCTCTTCAATAGAGCCATATGTGAGGGGTTTCCAATAAGTTGGTGTGACCACACAATAGTGCCGATTTTTAAGAGTGGAGATCCATTGGTCGCTAACAACTACCGCACTTTTATGATTGGCCATATGCTAGCAAAGATATATGCCTCTATTATGGAGCATGAGTTGAGTTGGTGGGAAAGAAAATACGGTCTACAAGACAAGCAGGCTTCCACCACGGATACAATACGCTAGACCATATATTCACGCTAAGGGCCTTGATTGAGGAGGGACGATCACGAAGGCAAAAAAATCTATTGTTGCTTCGTGGACCTCCGCAAAGCCTTTGTTACTGTGCCACGTACAAGACTCGTGCAAAGATTGCAGGCCATTGGGGCCCCAAAGGATGTGCAATGGTGTATTTATGCATTGTATGAAACTGTGATAGGGAGAGTGCGAGTGCCTGGAGGCACAACAGACTCAATGTCTAGCACGGTGGGTGCAAAGCAAGGCTATCCCCTCTCTCCTTTGTTGTTTGGATTGTACATTGATGAGATTTCTGATTACATGCAGAGATGGGATGGTATGGGAGTTAACTTGGTTGGGGTACTAATACCAATTTTGTTATATGCTGATGATATGGTGCTTATCTCAAATTCACCAGAAGGACTACAACAGGCATCTAGATGCATTGCATGTATTCTATGAAGAAAAGGTCTCAAGGTTAATCTTGGAAAGGCTAAAATTATGGTCTTTAACACCTCAGCACCACACACACTTATTTAGAGAGGGGCTTGTTACGTCTTCTTTGCAAGGTAAAACCACTAGCGACAAGAACTCACAAGATGTGAAAGCAAGCCAAACCAAGGGTGACTCCCCTTCTTCAAATGGAATCAAAGAACAAAACTTGTTTGACAATAACTTCCTAAGGATAATAGATTTTGCACACACTGCCAAAGATTGGGTCATGTGGACGAGGAGTGTCATACCAAGGCCTAGAGTCTTTCTCCTAAGAAACCTCCATAGACCGTTGCAATTGCCACCACTTCGGTTGGTCAGTCCAGTGGGGCTATATCTTCCACTACTGCCCCATCTACTCCTTCGGCTGCTGGATATGTGGAACATGAAAAGCCTTAGTGGCCATCCTTCTCTACTACTGCAAGGTTGTTTGATTGGTCAACGAGTACTGATCCCATTGCACTTTATGCATCCACTTCACATTCACCTCCATCTAGCACTACCTCAACACCTCATTAGGCATTTCATTGGCAAAATCTTGCTAGTGGGTATCCATGATGATAAACACACACTTAGCTTAGCTCCATCTTCACACTCTTAGGTCTTTAGTATTGAGTCGGACCCATAGGATTTTTTCCTTAGATTTTCATTCATAAGTTTTCCATTGCATTTACTCTCACACACATATACATTGCATCATTACATTGTTCATTCAATTGCCTTTTTGTTTTAGTCTTGCTTTGTTTTTTGGAGCATCTCACTACTGACTTTTGTGCTTGAAGATCTTAATCTCTTTTGTAGGGTTTTGTTTTCAATGTAGAGCTAACATGCGGGTTTGCATCAATTCTACCTAGGCTAGAGACTAAGGATACACACTATTTCCTTCATGGTCTCATCATCTTAGGAGTTTTAGTCTTCTACTAGTATGGAAACTTTCCCTCCCAAGGAGGATAATGCAACACGTCTCTTCATGCCCTTCTCATTCTCTTGTATGATACAGTTGATTAATTGACTACCAACCATCTTTCCAAACACTTATAATTTAAAAAAGAAAAAGGTTCATTGTGGTTCCATCCGCCTTTGAAGGACTTGGTAGGCCATTGGACAGTCAACGACTACCCTTTGTCCGATACTATGTCCTCTCTGGGGAGACTACTTGACTCCCCTAGTAAGATAACCATCATCTTTGTAGTCTTGTAGGCCACTGGGTAGCCCACGTGAACCCTTTGTCTGATGCCCTAGCTGCTTTGGGGTAGAATGCCTTGGGAAAAATTGGGTTGGCCCTCTAGTTCTATTTTAGGGGTGAGAGTGAGTGTTGAGCTAAAAAATACATTGCATGCTGATTAGCCTCTTAAACAACCCCAAAACATGCTTATTTTATGCAAAACCCTAAAATGGGGCATGGTTCAAGAGAGTTTGTGAAACCCTAATTTTGGAGGGTCCATCTATATCTATAAATAGACAAACTGCCACCATTCAGTCTTCATCTCCTGTGCAATAGCTTGCATTTGATCTCCACCAGCCACGCGGCAAGTTCTACTTCATTAGGCGGTTGCTCCACTGTTGTGTCTGTAGCTTTTGGTTGCTGCCTGCCTTCTCCACCATTTTGTTGTCACCAGTTTCTGCAACCTCCACTGGGATCTAGGTTTGACAATTTTCTTCACTCCAACACTCCAGCTGATGATCATGGTACTTGGGATTCATCTCCAAAGAACGTCACTCTCCGACACTATTGCTCTACCCTTAGGCGCTCTATATGTTCTTCCGTTCATTTACAATATTCATTCGCTTCAAAGTTGTTCTCTTTCTCTCTCCTTTTGTTTGCATTTTGTTTTTGTGTTTGAGTTTTGACTTTTGCTTTTAGGGTTTGAGTTTTGCACATCCATGTCTGTATCATTGTGTTTTTGTCATGGTCATACTTGTTTCCTTAGTGCAAACCACCCTAGCATCTACTCCATAGTTTTCTTCACATTTCTCAACAATATGCAAACTTTGCTTGTGAAGGCATGATGGATTCTGTACTGCCTAGAAACCCTTTGCAGATTACCGATCAACCAATCAAAGGATTTTGTTCCTTGATATAGAAACTCAAATGAAAATTGATCCAGCAATTGCACCATATAGCCATTAAATACTTCCTGACTTGAAAAGAAGAGGAATTATAATGCAATGGAAGCTTGCCCAAGAAATAGCCATTAAATACTTCTTGACTTAAAAAGAAGAGGAATTGAAATGCAATGGAAGCTTTCCCAAGAAATTCGCAAAAGTACATGCCTATCTAAGCATTACAAACTCCAACCTAAAGTGATCACATACTACATACTACTACAAAACTTTCATTTCCAAGATCTCTCACAAGAACCCATGTCATGCATGATGTACATACGATCCAATTGACTTGATGTCACTATATGTTGTGCAGGATGCAAAGTGCACCCATGAGCTAATGAACACAGCCAAGGCCAAACATCTTGCTTCAAGACTGCTGATGCAAACTCATCCTAGTCAAGACCTTCTAGTGCATCCATTACATGGTATCTAGAAGTAGAATAGAAGGTCTCCATACACATGTTGAAATCTCTAGCTCTACCAAGAGAAAGACTTGATCTCAACTATCTCCATAAATCACGCCAAGACATTATTGGGTGTATAAACACCAACCAGCCAATAAAACCCTCATGTGTGATTTCAACTACTAGAATTTGCTAAATATAGAATTTTAATTGAAACAGTCTCCTGAAGCGATCATCAACACACCAAAATGCTTTATTGTAGTGACCCCAGCATAAAATAGTTTGAACCCATCGCATTGAATAATCAGCTTCTTTGTGACTCTTATGCTCAATAACACAAAGTGTGTCCCATTCATTTTCATGCAAAACATGCTAGATATCATGTTGTTTGCTACCAGAGCAAACATCATGGACATTCTCGGTGGCAATCTCCATTTACAATGTGAAAAAAACATAGATCTGAAGTTTATCTTGCCTCAATTTGAATGTGGAAAAAACTAAGATCCGGAGTTTATCCTGCCTCAATTTGACCTTGGATGCCAAAGCCTCAAGCAGTTCATTATCCAAGAAATTTGCCAAGACAACAAATGCATCTAGCCTAGCCATGAGACTTTGACTTCGAGGTGGAAGGTTTATCATCATTCTTGCACGTGAAGCGTAGATACCATCTATCCCAAGGAGTAACCACCTTGTCCTGTTTGTAAGAGGCAAGTCATGAGGAGGATCCTCTGGTCAATAAGCATATGGCCTCAAACTACAAGGTAGCTTTGAACCAAAAGGTCCTTTATTGTTTGCATTTTGCTTTGGGGAGGGCTTGTCCTTTCAACGTACGTATGTGCAAAAGGAATCTTGAGGGTTTGCCAAAGCAGCACCATGTTGCTATGGATATCTATCCAACTATGCTCAACATAGGCAACAACAATCTTGGCTACTTGGCATTTGTTCATGTCCCACTCAATAGGGCGGTTATTCATGCCAGAACCATCACGCATCATACCTGGGTCATTGTTTAAGTCACCTTGAACTTCCAGCTTTTTGGGACATTTAGCAATGAAGTGACCCAATTTCCCATAGGAGAAACCCCAATTCAACGCAACTCTATAAAAGCCTCTAGGGCCCATAAATATCTCCTCCACACAATCTTGTTGCAAAATTGCATGTACTACTGATGACTCCAAGAGAGCATGGGGATTCTAGCACTAAAGAATAATATAACCCCTTGCTCTTGAAAAGAAGAGCAGCATAACACTTTCTTAGCATCCACATGCATGTCCAAGACATCACTTTCATCAAAGTTTGAAAGGTTTTGCTGATTATGCTCCACATATTCTCCTAGTAGAGAATTAGCAAATTCCAACAAATGCTCCCAATCCAATTTTGTTGCCAACTTGTAGTCTTGGAACTTTGGCTACCTCCTTCTCTACGAGTCTTAGCATGCACAAGTACACCATGTCTCCTTGCTTCACTGATTTCTCCACATGTTTTGCACTGCAAGTGATGATGCAAGGCCTAATGTTTGTAGCAGGTTGTTTTGTTGATTGAACTGGAGCACTTGGGTTACTAGGTGCTGACTTTGTGGTTTAGCAAGAGACTCCTAGCTTGTTATTCTTCACCTATACTTTCATTGGTGCTTTGCTTGGGAGTTGCATTCTTTCACAAGGTACCCGCACAGCGTCTCCTTGCAAATCTAGTAGCATCTCATTGAATCCTTTGTCAAAGATTGTGATAAGTGAAACCAAACTCTAGAGCCAAAAGAGCAATAGACCACATTTTAGCAAACACTCAATTCAGCTTAACAGCAAATTCAGCAAGAAGAATGCACACAATTGGAGCTAGAGTGCTCCTGCACCACACATGACACCTGTTGGCCCCAAAGCTTGGTATCCCTTTTGGCATTTCCTTGGATTATTGATTTATGCTCAAAATTGATTACAAATGGCTCTATTTCAGCGATTTCTTGCGATACAACTAATCCAGGGGTGCACAATGACCTTGTCACCTTCAATGTTGGCCTCCAACCAACTATAGAGTGTTCAAAAATGCAAATGAACACTTCACCTTGCCAAAGCCTAAAAATTACAGCCAACATTTGAACCCAATTTCGCGGAGCATTTGCCTACACAATTGTCCTGCATAGTTTCCATACAATCCCACATTGTTCCTCTCACAACACAAAGATTTCTCACAATGAAACTGTAAGAACATCACTTTCTTCATAGCGCAATTGCGCAGAAAGTGCAGTAGGCTTAAGATCTCAAAGGAGAAGAAAGAATCTCAACTTGTAATGTTGTAATAGCATGTTTTTCGAGAGTTGGATGAGATTTTGGTTATCAGAGCAAATATTGGTACATAAAGAAATAAAGAGGAAATATATTAACATCTACATAAGGCCAATGTGGCTTATGAGAAAAAATCCAACGTACATACATGTCTAATGTCATCTCATTAGTAAGGTGAAGATAACATTAAAATAAGTGGCCTATGAAACAAAGCTAAGAATAACTTTACAATGGGACTACGCTAGAGTAGAATATGTCTAGTGTTGTCCCATCAGTAGAAAGAAAAGGAAACCTAGACTGAGTGCACAGTTCAGAGTAGGGAGAGTGAGCAGGAGTGAGAGCACAACACACTAAAAGTGTTTGGTACAGTGACAAGACGTACCACGTTAGGTTTAGATAATATATATAAAGTACAAGAGTGTAGGGATGCGTTCACACCCGAACACTGTAAAAGGCACGGTGAGTCTTTATTCCCAACAACCTCCCACCTAAAGGCAACGTGCCCAAAGGTAGAGAAAAGAATAAGCTAAGTCTATGCATGTACAAAGCTGAAGTATACATATACTATCTAACCCCATCACCTGGCGGCAATGAGAAAACTGCTCTATTAGAAGACCCTTTGTGAGAAGGTCTGCAAGGTTATCATCTTTATGTATCTTGACAAGCTCAACGCTCTTGTTGTCAAGTATATCCCTGATAAAATGATACTTCACCTATATGTGCTTTGTCTTTGCGTGAAAGACAGGATTCTGTGCTAGCATGATAGCACTATGACTATCACAATGGAGGATATGAACCTTTGTAATACCAAGCTCTCTCACCAGACGTAAAAGCCATAAAGCCTATTTGCATGCCTCAGTGGCAGCCACATACTGTGTCTCTATAGTAGACAATGCAACACCCATTTGCAGCCTGGATATCCAAGAGACTGCTCTCCCTGTGAACGTGAATACATATCCTAAAGTAGACTTCCTGCAGTCAAGATG
This sequence comes from Lygodium microphyllum, assembly GCF_053477565.2. Classification (NCBI taxonomy): domain Eukaryota; kingdom Viridiplantae; phylum Streptophyta; class Polypodiopsida; order Schizaeales; family Lygodiaceae; genus Lygodium; species Lygodium microphyllum. The sequence goes on from NC_141160.1 coordinate 87,309,167, forward strand.
ACCAGCATAGTCTGCATCCGTGAAGCCAACAATACATGAATTTTGCTTCGCAAAGCAGATACACAAATCCTCGGTGTCCTTAAGGTATCTCAAGATACCCTTCACTACTTCCCAATGCTTTTTGCCAAGATATGCCATGTATTTGCTAACCACTCCCGCTGCAAATGCAATGTCAGGACGTGTGGCAACCATAGCGTACATCAAGCTACCAACAGCTGAAGCATAAGGTATATAGCTTATAGATACAAACAATTGAAGAAAATCAATAATTTACTACTGATGCCCTGTCTCAACAACCTATAAATACTATCACTTGTTGTTGATTGGTCTTCTCCTATCCATAGCTGCCTCAGAAGGTCCTCCAATGGTTGTAGCTCAAACCAACAGCATCTCGTTCCTCTCTTACAAGTTGAATACACTAAAATGCTTCTCTCTAACCTCTAAAGATGTTTTTCAATCTCGCATGGGCATTTTTGATAAGTGGCAATATTCCCAAATGGTTTTTTTTCAATATTATCCATAATTAAATATTAATTTTCAATCTTTAAATAGTGAAAATTAATCTAATAATTATTTCGATACCCTGAAAAATAATCTGACTGGCCAATTGGCTTGGCAACTTTCATTCCTAAGTGTCTTTGGCCATCTTTGACCATCAAATTGACGTTAGATACCATTAAACGCCACTTCTTTAGTATCACTAACTAACACTTATGGCCAAATGGATGGCCTAGACCAACAACTGGCACACCAGATATCGTAAATTTACTCTATCCCTAGTTACACCTCACATGTGCAACATTTACTTAACCATGTGATTAAAAATTAATCCACATGTTAAGTGAGGTTTTAAAAATACATGTCGTCATGATAGACTATTTAGAATGCAAAGCAACCTTTTTTCCTTTAACATTGAGAACGGAATGCATAAATTCAACAAAATAAGGTTTTTGAATTAACTACTCCAGGTTCACAACACTTGCCAACTGTGCCTCGAACACTGTATTTCCTTCTTGAGCACCTTGGACTTGTGGAGTTGCATGTGAGTTGCATGCTTCTCGATCACATTTGTTGCTTGATGTCTTGAAGCATTTTTAGCATTTAGTGACTCAAAACCATTTGTGTTGACTACCTTTCAACACGGGATTCCTGTTCCTCACTTCTATTACCACTATTATGTGACATCTTTTACCGTTTGTCCCTTGCTGTACACTGTTTTGAGCAAGTATAAACCTTGCTGTAACTGAATTACAACAAGCCAAAATGCATGTGTTTACATCTTGAGACAACCATAAGCTCACCTCCTTCAGAAAGATGGTGAGGTCCTAAAGCGACAGAACCATGGAGCCAGCCTTTGGAAGCCACAAGATCAATAGACTACATTTTATCAAACACTCAATTCATCTTAACAATAAATTCAACAGTTCACACATACTTGGAGCTAGACTGCTCGTGCACCACAGATGACACTTTCCGGCTGCAAAGCTTGGTGCCCTTGTCAGTATTTCTTTAGATTACTAATGTATGCTCCAAGTTGGTTACAAATAGTTGTATTTCAACGATCTATCAGGACACAATTGATCGATGGGTGCACAAAGACCTTATCATATTTAATGTTAGCCTCCAACCAACTATAAAGTGTTAAAAAATGCAACTGAATACTTTATCCTCCTCAACCCTAAAAGTTATAACTAGCATTTCAACCCAATTTTGTGGAGCATTCGCTTAGACAATTGTCCTCCATAGTTCCCATGCAACCCCATGTTGTTCCTCTCACAAATAGAGGGATTTCTTGCAATGAAATTGTGAGAAAGTCACTTTCTTTACGACAAAGTTGCCCAAAAAGCGCACTAGGCTTAAGATCTCAAAGGAAAAGAAAGGATCTCAGCCCATAGTGCTATAATAGCATGTTTTTTTAATGCTTAGTTCAAAAACAAATTATTGTATAAAATTCTAAGAACGTCACTTTCTTCGTAACAAAGTTATCTAAAAAACGCACTAGGCTTGAGATCTCATAGAAAAACAAAAGATCTCAACCCATCGTACTGTAATAACATGTTTTTATGATGTTTAGTTTAAAAACACATTATTACATGAAATTGTAAGAATGTCACTTTCTTCGCAACAAAGTTGCCCAAAGAGTGTCCAAAGAGTGTACTAATCTTGAGATCTCAAAGAAAAAGAAGGAATCTCAACCCATGGTGCTGTAATAACTTGTATTTCTCATGTTTAGTTCAAGAATAACAGCATATCTTGCTATGTAAACGAAGTTACAAAGCTACCCAATGCTAGCTTATATTTCATGGTTGAAACCTGCAATTATTATAGCAAAGAATAGAAGAATGGCTGTCTCTAAAGTTGGGCTGCTCAAAATAAGAGAGGAGTCCCAAATAGCCAAGATAAGCTTTCCAAATAAGTAACTAATTGCTTCTTAATTAAATCTCGTTTTGATCAAGGGATAATTAAGAACTTGGCCATTAATCATAAATAAGCTACTCATTGGACCAACCTTAAGCTTAGGATCTGTTTTATAACTCAAGTATCCTAGATGAGTTGCTTACTGGGCGAGACTTTCAAAAACTCAATTCTAAGGTGCAAAATTTCAACTTTATGGAAGTTTCACATTACACCTTGTTACTTTTATCTAGCTCTTATACCACATAGATTGTATAATTATTCACTGCATGTTCAATTGTCAAACTCTTCATTGCCAATGCAATGATCACCATGAAAAGAGCTAGGGGTACCAGAATTGAAGTTTATTTTAATAAAAATTATGTGTGAAGTTTCATTAAATCATTAAGTTCATTTCTTATTCTGGTGACTACCTGAGGATCATGCAAAGCCTTTTTTTTTCAAAGATCGTCTTTAAATTCTTATCTCAACTGTTCTGACTTCACAATCATAGTAAATCATATTCTCAACATAAACCATGGATGAAACTATCAATGGCATTTATTAGCATGTTGCTCTCCATGGAACCAACTGTAAACCATTGAAAACTGAGCATAAACTGATCATTTGCTGATTTGAGAAATAACCACAAACTCCAATGAATATGGCCCTAAATTTGTCACAAATTCATTGCAAAAACTAATCAGCAATCGACTCAAAAACAAATGCAAAATTGATCCCAAAGTGACCATAAATGGTTCTCAAACTGATCAAAAACTGAGCCAAAACTTATTAGAATACGATCTCAAAACTCAGACAAAAGCTCATGCCCAACTGATCATTAACTGATCCCAAACTGATGCAAAAGTATAGTCTCAAAGCCGTGGTAACAACCATACTCATCTGCATACATCTCACAGTGACTAGTACATTGAGTAGTGACCCCATGGCAAACATACTATTAGCACAGTACCTTGGATACATACTAAATACATCCAAGATCCACTACATACAAGAGTTGTCCACAATTGGAGGAGTGGAAGTGCTACCTTCCCCTTGAGCATCAAGTAATACTCCGGACCCTTACTCTACCGAACCTCAGTGAGCCTGAACTAAAGTTGGCTCTAACTAAAAGGCATCTAGGTAAAGTTGCAACAACTAAGAATGGTCTGTCAAGTCATCCTCTTCCATCTATTTTGCATCCATTGGTGAATAATTCTGGAACTTCACCAAATATCTCATGGAAACTTTACCTCTAATATTTCTTTTCTTATGTACCAAGTTCTGCTCAGGTACCAAAATCTCATGTAGCTTCTTAACCTTGGGCTAAATTTCAGCAGACATATCCTCTGGCACATCACCACAAAAAGACCTCAATAAACTAACATGAAAGGCATTGTGTAACCGCCAATGTGGAGGTAATTTCAGCCGATATACCACATCACTAATCTTCTTCAATACTTGGAAGGGTCCATAGTATCTCATACTCAACTTTGGATACCTCTCTCTCTCTTTCATCTTTTTCAACCTTGTTTTCTCAAGATGCAACAATACATAATCACCCTTTGCAAATTGTAAAGCATGTCTATGGCGATCAACTGTCTTCTTTTGATTTTCTTGTGATCTTTTAAGTGCATACTTTATCTTTGCATAGGTTGATTCAAGTTTTCCAAATAATGATCAACCTCAAAGAACTTATCCTTAGTCTGCAAGATAGGTGGTACCTTCTTGCCACCCCCAACCACCTCAAATGGAGCTTTGCTAGTGAAACTATGCATTGTATTGTTATAACTCAACTAATGGCAAATACTACTCCCACTATGTCTTGTGATTTGTTATATAGCACCACCTCAAAAGATCCAACATTGTGGAATTGGTTTTTTTAGATTGGCCATCTATCTACGGATGGAAGGATGATGAGAATTGCAACATGGTATCCATATTCTCAAAATAAATTGATCATACAAGGTTTTGATAATTGACGATTGATTCTGGTATACCATGATATTTAAAGATGTATTGTAAAAACAATTGTGCCATATGATCAACCCTTATTTTCTTCCTCATTGGAATGAAATGGGCCTATTTGTTGAACTTGCAAATGATAGTCCATGTCCCATCATTCCCTACAGGTTTCCTAGGAAGCTCAAAAATAGAATCCATTACAATGCTCTATCAAGGCCTATCTGAAATAGACAAGGGTTGCAAAAAGCCCAACATCTTTTGCCTATCATGCTTTATCTTTTGAGATACAATGCATGTCTTGACAAATTGCTCTATATCATGCCTCAAAGCTGGCCAATAAAAAAAATGCTCCCCTGCCTTAAATGTGGCGTCAATATCTAAGCATCCTGCATATGAAGGAGTATGAATTTCAATGATAACTCTAGGTCTCAACTGCTTTGTGACACACAGTCGTCCATGCATCATCAAAAATCCATCTCTAAGCACAAAGTGCTCCTACCTCTGGCCATTGCAAACATAGTTGTCAGGTACGAGAAGTACGGTACGGTACGGTACGATAAAATACGGTACTAAATGGTACCTTAAGATTTTATAAGATACGGTACGATATTAGTACGAAAAAAAAATTTAACTTCATTATTTTGAACTATAGATGATAGAATAGATGTTAAGAGTCTAAATAGCAATGCTATTGGAGTATATAAGATGAATACTTGAGGGTAACACGCCAAAACCTCTATGGCATATGCCGCATGCGCAACATGCGCTACAACTTACAAGTACATACATAGGAGTGGATACATCATACATGAATGATCATACGAATAAGAGGCATGTTTACTTGAGAGAGAGAAGGTTGAGAGAGAGAAAGAGAGAGAGAGAGAGAGAAGGTTGAGAGAGAGAGATGAAATGACATGAGATGCTTTATGAACGTCTACAAGAGGCCAAAATGACCTGTGAGACCAACAATTACCAAACAAACCACCTAAGGTTTTGGTGAAAGATTTACAAATTTTGTTATGGTTTTGTTTGGCACTGCTAAGGCTAAAGCAGCTACCAACGATACATTCACTAATTCGTATACTCTCAGAAGGTACATTAGGCCAAGCTATCCTCTGGCCTAGTTTTATTAGCAATGTGTACTAATGCTTTGGATTGGGTGGTGCAAAATGAGCTGTGAACAAAGGTAAAATTAATAGGATTAAGCTACTTGATGATTCTCAAATGGTGCTGAATTTATTTATTGAAACATCAATTAGAAACGTTTGGAACTGCTTGAATACCTTATGTATGGCCTTTGGCTCTAGGATAAATCATAACAAAACATGTATGAGGACTAATCAAGCTTCCACCCCCTTTCTTGGTTGATCGATCAAGGCTACAAAATCACCACCACCAACAACAACAACAACCACGCAAAAAAAAACAAAAAAAAACTTGTTTTCGGTACGATTTCGTATGGTACAGTACGGTACGAACCGTATAGTACGAACCAATTCGTACTACATACGAGTGCAGCTAAGATTGCAAAGTTGATTATTAACATTAGTAAAGTCCGAATCAGCAGCATATTGCTCTCTCATGGCATCCAACTCAATGTGATAAATCATGCTCATGGCTGAATTGTATGGCTTACGTGGTAGAGCATCAACCACAATATTCTTTTTACCATCATATGTATAATCTGAAAAATGAAACATAGAGAGAAAATCTACCCATCTCATATGTTTCTCTAATAACTTTGTCTACGTCAGAAAGTACTTCAAAGTCCAATTATCTGTTTGCACCATAAAACCAACCCCCAACAAATAATTTTTTCACATAGACAATGTAAGAATCACAGTCAAAAGTGCGTTCTCATAGACCTACAAATTCCTCTCTGCACTGTGGAGAATTCGGCTCTCATAAGCCACAACTCGGCTATCTTACATAAGAACGGTCCCAATGTTGTTATCACATGCATCACACTGAACGACAAATGACCTCTTTAGATTGGGCAATACAAGCACAGGATCTAAAGCCATATTTTCCTTTGATTTTTCAAGTGCTAAAATTTCCACTGCTGTCCATTTAAATGACACATTCTTCTTTTGTAAAGCATGCAATGGAGATGCAATTTCAGCAAGCCTATGTACATACTTTTTGTAGTAAGAACATAAACCCAAGAAGCTGCAAATCTCATGTACATTTCTCAAAGGTGGCCATGAGCATATTGCCTGGACCTTTGTAGAGTCTATGTGAATACCATCAGCCAATACAATATACCCCAAAAAGTAGATCTCATGCAAAAAAAAATCACTTTTATTATCATTGATAATAACCAACCTATGCTTAGATAGTTCATTGAACATAATATCCAAGTGCCTTCTATGCTCTACCTCATTCTTTGAGTAGACAATCATGCCATCAAAGAAAGTCCCCACAAATGCTCTATGTGGACTGAATATGCAATCTATCATATGATTGAAAGTGGCAAAAGCATTCGTAAGTTCAAAAGGCATGACAAGAAAATCATATAACTCAAAAGATGTCCTGAAAGTTATCTTAGATGCATCCTCCGATCTGATGTGTATCTGATGATACCCACTTTTCAAATCTGAACAGCTAAATATAGCTACCCTCTACAATCTATCCATAGCATCATCTATCAAGGGGATCGAAAATCGATTCTTTATCGTAAACTTATTCAAAGCATGATAGTCAATGCACATACACCATGCACCATTCTTTGTCTACACCAAAAGCATTGGAGAACAAAAAGAAAACAAGTTGGGCTGAATCAGTCCTTTTTCTAATAGCTCATTCATCCAACTCATAATCTCCTCTTGCTAGGTTGCACTAATTCTACAGGGATGGCTTATTAGGTAGGCTACTTCCAGGGATAAGATCTATGCCATGATCTTTAAGCCATTCAACAAATAGCTGCCCTAGAAGTAACTAAGAGAAGCAATCAACGTGCATTTTTAAAAATGGCATGCGATCCTTCTTTAACTTAGAGATATTCGCAACATTCTCACTATCATCTTTATCCTTAGTAAAAACCAAATACGCTAAAAGATGATTTCTCATTACTTTAGAAATGGCAACTATAGATACAATAGGGATAGATTCCCCTTTTGACTTTACATCAAGCGTGAGTGATTTTCCCTTATGCTAAATAGTGATCTCTTTTGCACGAGAATCAATCACTATATGCATATGCTCACACTATGGCATACCAAGCAACACATCACAACCCTCAAGTAGAACAATGAAAAACTCTTTGTTGTCCACATATCGATGTATATGCAACCGAAACTTTCCAATGAGTGATGTGATAGGCTCTGCACGGCCTTTACATGCCATTCCAACTTCCTCTAAGTGTCCCATCTCATCCTCTCTAATGCCTAGACGGACTGCCATGTCTACAAAGATGAAGTTGGCTCATGCACCATTATCAAAGAATATCAATGCATGCTAATTCCTAATTTTGCCCTATGCTCTGCACAACTCAATAGCCTCATTATTGAGCTAATCATTGATAACATCAAATACTAATTCCACAGATGTTTTGGGCTTTTTTCCCTTAGAATCTCCCTGATTTTCTGATTTTTCAACTTGCTACCTATTGGAATAATCCCTTGCAATGTTACCCTCCTATTCACAAATGAAATATTTATTTGCAACCATCAATTCCCTACATTTGCCAATGTCTTCAAGCCCTTTGCTGTTTTGGCCTCTTTTCAAGCTGATTTTCATATTTTTTCATTTTCTCAATCTTAAACAACTTTTTATTCGGCTTCTACCCACTCTCTAGGAAGCCCAAATCCTTAAACAACTTTTTATTCACCTTCTGCCCACTCTCTAGGAAGCCCGAATCCTTCCCACGCAACAAAGCATCTGCTGTAGCAACAGTCTCTATGAGCTGAGACATACTAGAGACAGTGGATTTAGTGCAAAAATCCTTGGTTCCTTCGGGCAACCCACAAACATATTTTTCCACTTGCTTATGAAGGGGTACGGGGCAATAAGGAATGAGCCGCAATGCATCCAAAAACTTTTTATTGTATTACTCCAAATTCTTACATTCCTTAGCATCCAACTTATTCCAAGCTGTCATGATGTCCACCTCAAAGGTAGTTGTCAACCAATTTGATGAAAACATTTGCTTGAATTGTATCCATGTTGATGGTACTCTACCTTGCATCAAAAGAGTGGACCACCACTGCAATACATTTCCCTTCAAAAAAGTAACTGTCTTTTGAATCTTTGAGGACTCGGTGAAGTTTTCCCCTGAATAGGCTGCATCAAACTACTAAATGAAAATCAAAGCTTTCAGCCTATCTTGTACACCACTAAAGGACTCAAACCTCACTACTTATCCACCCTCATCATAGTCTTTTGCCGCCCATTTTGGTATCAAGTGGTCATACACTAGCTACTGCAAAAAGAGTATATTTGCTGAATTTACATCATTTGCATGATCAACACTCATTCCTTGAGTCTCGTAAATATTCGGAGGTATAGATGCATTACCAAACATGCTACTTTATGCCCCAAGCATCAAGCCAATGCTGCCATACATAGGATTTTGCATATTTCTAGCCATACCCAAACACATTCGACCTTGCACACCATGTATTGGTTACTGCATACCATAGGGATTTGTGCCATACATTCTTGTATGTGGTTCCTATCCAACCATAGCATGAAAAATCCTGCTAACACCAAAGTATCCTAGTTGCCCCATCATAGCATGCATGCCTGACTATCCAAAATCCATTGGATTGGCACTTCCATTATAGTCTTGCATTTGCATTTCTTGCACCATAGGTACCAACTGTTTTGCTTCATTAGCATCTTTGGGACCTTCAAGATAAGACTTTGGCATTACCTTTGGTGCACCTTGCTATCCTAAAGGTGTAGAAGATGACTTCCCCTTGCTATCCTTCTTCAGAGCATTCAAAAATCAAGTATACCAAGGATCCTTTGCCAATTTAGCAAAAAGATTTGCTACTATCTTCATCCGATTCTTGAACTGGTCATCAAATTCCTCTTCACTTTGCTAATCATCAACTTTATTATGCCTTTAAGGCCCTTCATCTTGCCCAATAGTAACATTTTCAGCTTGATGTCCATGATTTGAGCATTGCCAAGATTAGGCATTGCATTTTCTTCTTCCCCATGTGAGTGTCCATATTGAGAAACATCATCACTGCTTAATTCCATCTCACTGTACAAAGACATTTTGTAGTAATTTCTCACCTGAGAACAAAAACTAGCACTAGTACAAAGCTTTGGCTTGCAATCAGATGCATTGGGCCCACCAAGTCAAGAGATTGAGTGATGTCCCGGCAATGAAACCATGAAACCAACCTTCCTTCTCAGATAGGGTGGTAATTCCCTAATTAAACACTTAATTATAGCAATGAGCAAATGCGCATAAATTGAAATGCACAATTTGCCTTAATAATCTTGGACATTGGATACCCTATTGGCCCCAAAATTGGTGCCCCTTTCAGTATTTGTTTAACTTCAATTGCCAATAGATGTAATACAAGCCCAGATTTCTCGATCTCCATGGCTAATCCAAAAGCCCCTTCCTAGTCCAACAATCAACAAAAAAATTGGGCAATTCACCCAGGATTTTCAATGTATGATGCCTTCTCCTGTTGGCATGGGTCCCAAGGTGGCTACCAAACCATAATTTCTGCTAAATTTAGGGTTTACAACAGAAATCATCTTGCTGTCCACCAATTTTATCTGAGATTGCTCCAAATGGCTAAGAAATGCTGAGAATGACTGAGCACAAGCTAGAGAAAGTGTAAGAATGCCAAAAGAGAGAAATTTCTGATTTCCACAAGAGAAAGGCCTGAAATCTGATTTCTGCCTGTACCAAACAGCAATTAATGCAGTCGCATGTTGCTCAGGAGCCCCAAAAATGCAGTCGCCAGCCTCAAGACAGGTCAATCTTGCTGTCGCCTGCCTTTTGGAAGGTGTTGGCTGCTGTCTCCTGCCCTAGATGGGTCTCCACAGCTGTACAAACTGATCAGCAGCCTGTTCTCTCTCTCTCTCTCTCTCTCTCTCTCTCTCTCTCTCTCTCTCAACCTGAATGAACTTACCAGTCTGAGTTCTTCTACGTCAAGAGCCTCTTCTATTGAAGTATTACATATTGGTACTAGTTATGGTCTTTGGAGTAATGTACAACCAATTCTTGCATGACAAAAGGAGCAACAGAGAAAGATATCAGTTCATGCAAAAAAAAAAAAGAATTATACGAATTGGGACTAATTCAAATAAAGGCATTGGATTGCCAATAGTCGTGAAAGTAGCTCATCCTCCCCCAGCTGAGAGGTGGCGAGCCTCACCAATTGGTTGTTGTGATTGATATGTACCTCCCTCCAACATGACTAAGTGTGTCAATAGTAGCTCATGTCACTATAGGACAAGAAATATGTTGAGTGGAGTTGAGCCCTATAGAGGAAAGCTTTCTTTGGATAAATTCTAATACTCCACATTTGTCATCCGCCAGGGTAAAAGAGTCTAAATGCAAGCTAGATGAGGGTATACTGATATGAAATGGAAGGTAAACTAAAGGAGTAGCACACATACACGTCTAAGTCCTTCTACCTCTAGAGCCTCTTCTATTGAAGTATTACATAGAAGTATTACATATTGGTACCAATTAGGGTCTTTGGAGTAACGTACAACCAATTCTTGCATAACAAAAGGAGCAATAGAGAGAGATATTTGTTCATACAAATCAAAAGAATTATACAAATTGGGCCTTATTCAAATAAAAGCATTGGATTGCTGATAGTCATGAAAGTGGTTTGTCCTCCCCCATCTACGAAGTGGCCAATCTCACCAATTGGTGGTTGTGATTGATATGTACCTCCCTCCAACATGACTATAAGTGTATCAATAGTACCTCATGCCACTATAGGAGAAGAAATACGTTAAGGAGTGGAGTTGAGCCCTATAGAGGGAAGCTTTCTTTGGATAAATTCTAATACACCACATTTGTCATCCACCAAGGTAAAAGAGTCTAAATGCAAGCTAGATGAGCTAGATGAGAGTATGCTAATATGAAATGGAAGGTAAACTAAAGTGGGCCTAATTCAAATAAAAGGATTGGATTGCCGATAGTCGTGAAATTGATTCGTCCTTCCCCCAACTAAGAGGTAGCCAGCCTCACCAATCGGTTGTGCTTGATACGTGCCTCTCCAAGATGACTATAGGTGTGTCAATAGTAGCTCGTGCCACTATAGGAGAAAAAATATGTTAAGGAATGGAGTTGAGACCTATAGAGGGGAGCTTTCTTTGGATAAATTCTAATACTCCACATTTGTCATCCATCAAATGTCTACGTGAGTTGAAGGAGACAAGTTGTCCTCCATGGCAAGGGAATAGTACTACCTTGGACCGTAGTAACATGGAAAGGGTTTCGGGAACAGGCATGTGAACGAGGATGGGTACAAGAATTGCCATCCCTTGTCACCATGAAAGGGGCTCTTAACATGGGGATGGGACTTGGACATTAAGTGGACAAGATGGGACTCATCTTAATGAAAAAAAAAATTTTGGGATTGTTTCGAGAGCTAGAGAAATGCCAAAAGAAATGTGATGTATTCATGGGATTTCTATGTTGTTTAAAAAGTATGGATTATGCCATGCCTTCTATGTAGATAGGATCATAGGTGTTTCATTGTATCACACTTAAAAGAGCAAGTTGTTGCTCTAATAGCAATGAAACAATGACCTAGGATCCAACCCACACACAAGACATGGCACAAGCCATGCTACAAAACAGGCTCACCCCCAAAGCCTAAGACCAGTAACATAATCAGCCACACTCACACCACGAGGGTTGGTGTCCTATACGACAAGCCTGCATCATCTAGGTGTACACACATGCTGGCCATTGGGCTTCCGCCTGAAAGCAGAGGCAGAGGCAACATGGGACTCAATACTCTCTCTCAAGAGTCGCTTTCTTGACTTCATTCTTGAGGATATTCCTTGAATGTCACATCCTTGGACATCTAGGATGGGGGCATGTGCATCATTGGTCACAATCTTGGGTCATTTGGTGACTGCTTGTGGACATGCCCTTAGGCTAGGTGTTACAGCCCTAAGTCATTTAAACAAGCACCATCTCTTTGGATAAATGCTAGCCCTACAGTATTAGGCTGTCACCCTAATTTGTATGTTGTTAGAGTGAAGTATCAAGAGCTAGGATTGAATCAGAAATGAGAGTTTTTAGAACATGGAAAATTTTTGCATAAGACTACATGACTGGAAAAGAGATTCCTGAGATGCTTCATATACAAACATTACGTGAACACTTGTGCCCAACAGCCGTATATCTTGTCTTTAACAGAAAGTTGATGCCCTGGTTTAGCTGTCTTGGCAATCCAACCTCATAAGTGAACAGAGGAGCTGTTCAAAGAGCAAGATCAAGGTATGGGTGGTACTTTTTATAGCATCACTACTCAAGAGATTTGGTTTGAGATGTTGGCCTGACTTGGGAGTGGAACAGCCCAAATATAACATATTCCCAATCACATTTGACTCCAGACTGCTTCTATTCTTTAAGGGAAATGGAAGAGCATGCAGTGCGTCCCTCAAAATTTGTAGAGATCATGACACATTCGTAGTCAACCAAAATGTTGTCTTCTAGTATGCATAACATGGTCACACCAACACACTTTGCTACCTTCTTGCAGAAACATCTTAACATCTGGCATTTTTGTCTCAAATTCTCTTCAATAGCTCGTTGGGATTGTGGATGCACATCTAGACCTTATCTAAGGCATGATACTACAACATTCTGCTGATACTTTAGTCCAATAGCTATTGGCATCTATTTTCCACTATGAGAGTTCACTATTCAGCCCACAATGACTTGCTGTTGTACTTCAGTTTTAGGAGCTCAGTGTCATCAAATTGATTATTTTCTACTAAATGCACCTACCTTGCTCCTTTCTCTTTTGAGTCTTGTGTATGCAAGCATGATCTAAGCTAGAGAATGATTCACTGCAACAGTATACTCAAAGAACCATTCCATTCCACCCTTAAAGAAAGAAAGAAAGAAAGAAAAATACATTAACGCCTACAGAAGGCCAATGTGGCCTACGAGACAAAATCCAGAGTACATCCATGTCTAATGTCATCTCATCAGTAAGGTAAAGATAACATTACAAATAAGTGGGTGGCCTATGAAACAATACTGAAAATAACTATACGATCGGACTATACTAGGGTTGAACCATGTGTAGTGTTGTTCCATCGATAGAAAAGAAAAGGAAAGGAAAGGAGAACCAAATCTGATAGAACCATGTACAAAAGTGTGGTGGAGACTATGGGCTGTAGCTGATCTCAAGATCTACACAAGATCCAAGCTATGATGCAGTCCCTAGCTGCTTCACTGATATGCCTGGTCGTGAGTCTTCAGTGTCTCATGATAATGGCTCTAATCCGACTGTGGTGTGGCCTCCTCGGACATGATCCTGGTAGACGGGGTCATCGTGCTCGACGAAGGGAAATGGCTCTATCCAATGTGACTCATTTCCCTATCCAATGTGACTCCACAGCGTGGCCAGTAAGGTGTCTAGTGGGCTAGCTCCGTCTCTGCTAGGCTAGTAATGTCAGTAGGGTCGGCTCTGTAGAAGAAGTCTATCACTGCTCTCTGTGTGTGTCCCTCTGGATGAGCTGGCCTCGTGTCTCGCAGTAGTACAGTTTGGCGCCTCTCGAGCTCCAGGAGGAAAAGACCTAGGCATCTCTGGTCCTCGTACTCCATGACGCGATGAAGGGGTCCAAATCCATCACGGAAGAGGCAGTGGTACCGTCCTCGTATGTCATAGTATACTGTGTGGCTGCATATGTAGTGCTCCTCCGTCTTAGACTCTCGACCACAAAGCTAGCAAGTCCTATCCTCTACTAGGGTATTTGTCCATCTGCATGTCTCCATCTCAAGCCTATGTGAGGAGGTGTGAATCTGTCCGATAGCAACCCGTGCGCTATGGGAGAGATGGGTGTCCATATATGCTGGCCGAATAGTGAAACCATCATCAAAGAGACACAAGAAATGACTCCTGTAGAACTCCATCCTCAATCCTAGAGGGAGTGGTGGATGGATCGGTGTCCTTGCTGTCTCAATCCTCAAGATATCAGCTCTCATCACCTGGTTCAGCTTTGATCGGCTGAGAGAAAGTGTAGGGCAGTCAAGGCTATTATCCAAAGGTGGAAGACGGCGGTCAATATCCAAACCATGTAGGCTCATCCAATAGCCATCTGTGAAAACCAACAGCTCTCACCTCCTGCTGCTAGTTATCTAGATGAGGTTAGTGCCAATCTAGAGTATCTATGGCATGGAAGTTCCCACAGTCCATGCCAAAAGGTCACTGCCCTAAAGAGTGCCTCCGTAACTACAGGTGTTGCCCCTAGCTCTGCTCTGACAATGGGATGTGGGGTGGAGGGCTTACTCCTAATCATGCGTGCTATCATCATGATCAATGGCCTTTCCATACTATCCCAACCATCATAATAATCCCTCTCTACTCCAATCTGATCAGTGAGTGGGCTAAGACGCATGTTGTATAAGCTGCAACCCCATATCTCTACTCCATATAGTAATGTAGATGTGACTAGGGTGTCAAACAGCCAAAGTTTGATGCAGGGCTCCTGGAACTGTATGTGAGCACATTGACTCTCGAGTGCCCCTAGTGCTGCGTATCCACGTGCCAAGCATGCCTCTGGTGCCCCTCTCAACGAAAAACATGGACCAGAGAAGGTGACTCCCAAATAGACATATTCCCTCATATGCTCTAGTATGTCTCCCCAAAATGTGAACCAATACATAGATCTAGTCACCCATGCTACTGAAGTATTGAAAACCATGGTTTTGGTCTTTCCAAGGTTCACTGTGAGGTTTTTATCTCTACAAAACATGTGCAAAGCATCTAGATGGCACTACAATCCCTCCGGTGAATCTGAAATGAGAACAATATCATCTGCATACAGTAACATCGGTATCATCACCCCTGCCAGGCTGGCTCCAGCTCGTCCTCCTCGGTCTATGTAATCAGACACTGCATCTATGTATAGACCAAACAATGTGGGTGAAAGTGGATATCCTTGTTTCACTCCTATGGTACTGTCAATCCTCTCTGATAGTCCCCCCAGGTGCTCGTACATGACCTGTCACTGCCTCATATAATGCATAGATACCCCATCGTATACCCTCTAGTACTCCAATGTCCTGCAATCTCTGCATGATGCCTGTACGAGGCACTGTATCAAAAGCTTTGCGAAATTCTACAAAGCAACAATAGATCCTCTTGTCTCGGGCTCGACCCTCCTCAATAATGACTCTAAGTGTGAGAATATGGTCCAACGTGGTATATCCTGGTCTGAAACCTGCCTGTCCTTTTGCTCTCTTCCCTTGCATTTCAGCCCACTCACTGAGTTCATGCTCCAATATAGATCCATATATCTTGGCCAAAGTATGACCGATCATCATAGTCCTATAGTTGCTAGGAATCAGGGGATCACCACTTTTAAATAGCGGAATTATAGTATTGTCCGACCAACTCATAGGGAAACCTTCACATACTACTCTATTGATCATATGTGCTAATATGGGTGCTAATATATCACAGGCATGTGAGAAATGTTCTGCTACTAGTCCATCCTCATCCTGTGCCCTCCCATTTTTGTAATCTATAAATTGCATCCCTAACCGTTTTCCATGTGAAGAAAGACCATTGTGTTGGCCAACACGCTTGTGGGGGCTGCATACGTGGTTGTCCTAGCAAGTCATACAGCTGTCTCCCATAGTCAAGTCAAGCATCTGGTCATGTAATCTGTATGGGGGGCTGTCTTTCATGAAACATCTTCCATGCGCTCTTGCTATCCCGCCCCAAAAATAGCTGATATATCTTTGATTCTACTTTTGCTAAGTAGTCTTGTTTCTTCTTCCGCATAAGGCGTTTGAAGAACATCTTTGCTTGGCAATGTGTTTGAGTGCCTAGCTCCACTTCTCTCTGTAAGCGAGCTCGGGTGACTCTACACTCATCATCATACCAACTATTTTGGGGAGCAGTAGATCGTGTGAATCTACATCGGGGCAAGGTGTGTGGGAATGCATACATGACCTATCCATGTATGGCCTCCGCTAAATCCCTTGTACATTCTTCCAACGATCTACTCAAGTCAAATGTATGTAAACTGGTCTACAGAGAACCACTATAGATGTGTGAGGTGTCTTCTGTAAAGTAGTATTTGGGATGTTTAGGGGGGCATGGTGTTTCATGTTTCATATGTACACAAGAAAGCATGAATGTCAAAAGAGCATGGTCTGCTGCTATACCAATTGGTCTCTTAGATATCTTAAAGTTTTGGATGTCTGGTATCAATGCTAGTAAGCCTATCAAGTAGTCCACAGTACTTTGTGATTCCAATATGTCAAATTATCAAATCCTGGCCATTGTGGCAGACCATTAAAGATGGCTAGTCTATGTGCACTTCCCAAAGTCAATAGGTGTGTTCCATAGGTACTCACTTCTTTATCCTGGGCTCTCCTACGTAGGCCTATTTCATCTATGTCGATCTCTTTGAACATGGCATTATCATGCATATAAAAGTCACTCTGTCTATCTCCAGCGCGTGCATTGAAATCTCCTACTAATAATATATCACCAATGCTAGTATATCTCATGATATCCTCATACAGTACATCAAAGGGAGATCCATCTCGTGTGGCATAGGTAGAATTTGCAGGTGGAACGTAGCATATTGCGATGAATATATCCCGTGGTCTTCCTGCATGTATCCTAATCCATAAATATCGTACATCATCACTTTTCATTGCTTGCACTATCCCTTTGAGGTCTTCCCGGTATAGTATGGCCACACCTCCAATACCCCTAGTGCTTCCTGGTTTTCTAGCTACTGGACGAAATGCACTTTCCCACCTACCTCCCCGCAAGTCTAGTAGTCGAGTACCTTTACATTGGTGTGTTTCTGTGTACATTGCTATATCTATGTTTCAGAAGCTATCGTCAAAGTAACCAGCATCCAAGCGTAGGGCTCCATTACAATTCCATATTGACATCCGAAATGTCTCGTAGGCCTCCTACTGTCATGAAGTCCTTTTGTCAGTGATGATGACTCGTCCATCTCTATAAACAGCCCACTTTCCCTCTTTGCAAGCCTCCAATACCTTGGGTATGTGTTCTCTGCGATGCGCTATTTGTGCTGAGGTAAGGTCCTTATCCAAATAAATCTTCTCACCCTTGAGGGCTCTCCTCTTGGAGAGAAATGCCTTTTTTTTCTCTATGTCCCCAAAGCAAAGAATTAGAGCCTTGGACTTATAGTCCTCTTTCCCCACTCTCCAAGCACTGACAATAGGTACATCTGAAGCCCCAATTTTGTCAACAAGTGTCTTAGCATCTTCCTATGGGCTGCCCTTCTTCTCCCATCCTACTACCCGTACGTGTAAAACCCTAGCCCATCTCCTAGCCTCTTCTTCCGAGGTATCATTCATTACTTTAGCCTTGTTCACTGATGTTTCCTTATTCTTTTTTACTACCTCAATCCATGGGCTGGCTTCTTCTATCTGCTTCTATGTTGTCTTTGCCACTTCTGCCCATGAGTGAACCTCCCTTTCACATGCCTTCAAAGCCTCTTTCTCTTTTTTTAGTTCTTCTTGCACGTTCATTTCTTTTTTCTTAAATGTATTCAATTATTCCCCCAGTTCTAAGATTTCAGATTTGTAGGCATCTACCACTTTCAGCATTTCAGTTTTCAATGTGTGCATTTCGGACAGCATTTGTGCCTATAAGTCATTCTTAATCTTTATCTGCATGTCTTGCATTTCTGCCCTCTGATTTACTATCAGTTCGGCATTGACTTGCTCTCGTATTTCTTTCTCCAATTCTTGTCTCATAATTTGTAGTTCAGAGCAAATCATAAGATGAATTTCTTCGCATTTCTTCGTATCACTAAAGAACTCCTACATTAACTTTAGCAAGTATTGGCATGTGATTGCAGATTTGAAAACAACACATGTTAAAACAAGATACTGTAGTTTCATGCTTCTAGTTATGGATGAACTCACTTGATTGGCTTGAAAAGTATTGAACGAGTGGATGCATTCTGCAAGTACAGTTTCATTTTCATCACTACAGTTGGGAGCTCTTTTTTCAAAGCATCATCAACCTGAAATTAAGAAACAGTTCTGAGTTGTTAGTGTTTTGAACACAACAGGTGTAAGGTAGAGATACAGCCTTGTAATGCGGGTGCCAAAAGGCACTATACTTTGGGCTCCATTGAGTAGCCTTTGAATTTTAGCAAAATTATCTAAAAAGAAATTGCATGACTTCTTTAAACCAAAATTTGAAAATGGACGCATTCAGCTCCCCTTCATGTGCTAATATACCCTATGCTCAGCTCTTTTGAAACCTTGGAACTTCAACATTTTATTACTTTTTCATAAGATGTCATACACACCTTGGTGACCATTTCAGCAACCTTCTCTGGGGCTGCAAAAGCTTGATCTTTAAGTGATCTGGTGACTTCTGTACTTGGTTCTCTACCTTGACTTGGAGCTGCCATAGATACCTTGACAGCTGTCACCTGAGCAAGAGGACCAAATTTTTATCACAGGTTGGAAATACCTGACAATGCTGAAATATAAATATGATAAAGCAACTGTTCTTTGTAAGCTTATTTGGTCAGTTCATAACAACTTAACAATAAAATTGTTAGTTGACCTTAACAGGTCATCAATACCACGGGTTCAAAACAGTAGATCATGTAATAGCCCAGTTTTGACAGGTCAAACCTGTTCAAGCGGGGCTCTTTGCTTCTGCACAGACAAGACTTTTGATTGAACAAGCTATATGGGATGTTGTCTACCACATAGAAGGTCAAGTTTTGGATGCTATAACTATGTGCATTGAGTATCCTGGAGAGAAGACTACTCCTGCCTCTATCTAAAGTATCTAATTATAAGTCTTAACACCACGTGCCCTGTGAACTCCAACTGAAGTCTGATCCAGATCCTCCTTCCCCAGTCTGCCATCCTCCTGTACTGAGAAAGGAAACACTCTCTATCCACTGGTAGCCACCATTGCAAGAAGGATTCTCCGCTGGTGAAGAGCCCAATCCATCTCTGAGAGGTGTCTGTGGTACTTCCCTGATGCTCTCCATCATGTCTCTAGCCCCTCTTGTGCCGCAAAATCTCTGCCTCTGGGCTTGAGCCAGTAGCTCAAGAAAGCTAAGCAACTCCCTCAGTGTAGAAGCTATTTGCAAAGAGAACCTCCCTTTGGGGTAAGTGGGAGCCCAATCCATCTCTGAGGTGTCTGTGCCAGTCCTCCACTTAGGGGGTACCACTTCCTTGATGCTCTCCATCATGTCTCTAGCCCCTCTAGTGCCGCAAAATCTCTGCCTCTGTGCTTGAGCCGGTAGCTCAAAAAAGGTAAGCAACTCCCTCACTGTACAAGCTATTTGCGAAGATAACCTCTCTTGGGGTAAGTGGGAGCTCTATCCCATGGTATCAGCCTCTCTCTGCCTTGAGTAGCTAGTTGAAGAGAAGTGGCTGCCTTAACTTGTCTTCAACAATGGCTGGGTCAATCTGGTGATGTCTTGTAGATATTGATCTCCCAGCCCATATGATAGGTGCAACAAATCTGGCCTCAAAACCATTCCCAAGCCTTGTAACATGGACATTGCTCTACTCTGATTGTTTGGGTCAATGATCCCCAACCCATCCCTAAATCTCGGCTAAATAATCACATCCTATACTACCTTGCAGGACTACCATCTCCACCTAACCAAATGAAATTCTTGATGAGCCACTTCACCTGGCCGATGCCCTAGAGAAGGCCCAACAGGAGGTAATCTACCACACGATAGCAAGCAAAACTTGGTTAGCCCACTGCCACCCTCCTTACTAGTGATAATCTTGCTATGCTCCAATACAATGGCTTCTGCCTTATGCTCAAGATTACTCTCATCCACTGCCTTGGAAAACCCATCCTTGGCATAGTGCCCTCTAGGAACTCCCAATCACTCTGACATAAGCCTTTTCAAAACAGAGAGGTAACACAATGAGTCCTATCTCCCGGATCATGCAAGAGCTATGGATTTTCTAAAGGTCAAAATTGTCCAAGATGCTGCACTCCCACCGAACAAAACCTGTATGGGAAGGGTGGCTGAGGTCTGGTATTAGGCTGAGACTTGATCATTTTAGCAAGGATCTTACATGCCATTTCAGTCTCCACTAAGTAATCTCCAAACTGTCTACGATGACTTTTGGAATTATGTAAATCAACCCCTCAGACAACCTCTTCAATTGTCCCCTATGTAACAATTGTAGCCTCTGCAATGCCATGAAATACCATCTTGAGGGTTCTCCTCCAAACCTCTGGAGTCCTAGTGCAATCCCAGTTACAGTGACTTTGTGTCTACTTTGGCTCCCCGCACCTAACACAAGAGGTAGGATCTTTGCGTAGCCAAGCAATGTACCAACTGTGAAACTCATATGTGCTAATAACCAAAGACAAAGTGAAATCTTTCTTGGTCTAAAGTTGTCCTCTAATCTCTTCTAGAAGTTGGTGAAAAAAGGGGTGATATGCCATGTGCATCTGCATCCACCAACTCATCTGTATCCTCCTTCCTAATCTAGTGGTGTACCCAAACAAAAGAACATCCCTAGGTGTCTCTAAAAGTGGGTCTCTTTGTACTTACTCCCTAGAGTCCTATTGTAGTCTCTGGAGAAGCCTCCTCTTGTATGCCCAATATCACTAGTCATCCATCATGCATGTCTTAGGGTCTATGTCTAAGTACCAAGTCCTAACTAGACATCCAGGTTTTGAGAGAGATAGAGAGCCTGTGTGGCAGAGTTCCAAGAGGGTGGTCACAAAGAGTATTAGACACTTATGACCCCCTTTTTAGAGGAGGAGCTTGCTGAGGCTTTACTAGCATTGTGATTTGGACGAGGCCCTCTTCTTGAGCTACAGGGATGTGGTCATTTCAGGACTTTTGACAGCCCTTAAGGAGATTATGACATGATTAAGCATCAAGCAATTGCATCTAATTAACCCATAATTTAGTGAACTTTCCAATTTGATAGGTAAGTATTAGTAATCGCATAGTATTTTTTTCATTTTGACAGGCAAGTTTTACTAATCACATTTTATTTTATTTACTAACATTTGGATCTATAAAACATTAAAACATTAATATTGCAGTCCCGCACGCCCAATCAAAGATACTCCATTGCTTGTAGGTCATGCTGCCCCAAACTCAAGCAGATATCCATACTAGTAAACGTTTGCCACACTAATCATTCACATACCCGTTAAAAATCCTGGATCCTTCAGCAAAATATATCAATGTGAACAAAGACAAGGAGCAATGATTCTTCCATATTGCTACATGATATTCAATGGTCTGATAAAGCAAAATGTGTAATGGCTATTTGAGAGAAGAGTGCAAAAAAAGCACCATGCCAAAAAGTATGCAATGCCTGCTTGTGATCCAGGCAATTTCCTATATGGGTCCTGATGTTTTACCCCCCTTTTCAAAGGTTAAAGGAGTCAGATTTTCCATCAGGGCTTTCCATCAAAAGACAGTGATAACTCATAATGATTCACATCCTGCCTATGAGCTGTGTATGTGGATGTGTGTTGTGGCTGTTGCTGGAGACTATTTGGAAAACTGGTGTTTTTGCACTCCTGGTTCTGCTTCTCTTGGTTACTGCATGTGTGGTTGCTGCATTGATAGTGGGCAGCCACCTTGCAAAGTAGGGAGTCCAGATTTTACTTATCTTAAATATCACGCCAATAGGCCAACTGTCACCCTCTATTTCTCTGGATGAGAACACTCTTCCTTAAAGGGGCCAGGTCAGTGTGGTTTTCTGGTACTTGCCTCTCTTGAGAGAGAGTTGTCTTCCGAGGATAGCACAACTTTTTAGCTTCTTCTACTGGCTGTGAGTTTCAGGCAAGTACATAGGTCTGAGCATGAAAATCTAATCTTGTTGTAAACTATTTTTACACCCATTATAGGGAGGAAGTTCAAAACCAAATAATTAGCTTATCTTCTGCTTCCATAGCCATACATCACAACAATTTTTACACCCATTATAGGGAGGATGTTCAAAACCAAATAATTAGCTTATCTTCTGCTTCCATAGCCATAGAAGTTTTTTTTTTTAAAGCCCTATCCTGAGATCTTTACTGTATTCCATGTAACAAGAATGGTAGAAATGCAACCAACTGAAGATTTAAGATGTAGAATGTTGACTCCTCAAGAGGGCTCTTATTTCAATGCAAAGACAGAAAAAATTTATGGAGTATGAACAGATTCAAGACATACAAAGACTCCATCAAGTTGAGAAGGGCAAGCCTATATTTGAGCAGATAAAGAAACATATTTAACTCCTACTTTCCTGCTTCAAACTGTAGCAGGAAATTCCTGCTCCAGTGACTTACTGAACAAATAGCCTTACGGGTATGGACTTGTACAAGCGAAACGACACCTACTTTCAGACATAAAGATGCTAAGAGCAATATCATTGACTCTTTGAAGACAATATTTGAGGGAAAAAAAGAGAGAATTTGACGTGATAACATTGTCATCTGCAATAAAAACCAAGAGTAAACAAACTGTAGTTACCTTGGTTATGAAAGAAAGCATAGGTTCAACAGCCAACTTTGTGATTGACATGATGAACTGCTCACAAGTGCTCTTCAGATTTTTCTCTAAATCCTGCATCATCAAGGAAAAATACACAATCACCAATTCTTTTCTCCAAAAACAGATCCTCACAGCATCACAGAAAATAGCAAATAAGAAACAAATAGTGGCAACAGCCTGGCTGTTGCAGCATGGTAAAGTTAAGCAACAATAGGAAGATGAAGAACCATTTTGGTCATCTATGAGAGTTTTTCTTTTTTTGCAAATAAAATGTGGCTAATTATATTACTTCAGAAAAAACCCTGAATACAAAGAAGTGCTCATGCTCAACAGATTAGCTGCTGGTCAGAGTCACAGATATATCAAGTATGCAAGCCTCTTAGGGCAGTCTAGGGGGGATGGGGGCAAGAAGCCATGGAGGGGGGGGTGTATCGCCATCTGGGGCTGCCTGCCTGCATCATGAAAAACAGGTCCTGGCTGCCCCAAGTGTGCACAAAATGAGATCGGAGCTCCTGCCGAGCTCGAGACTCTCAAGACTTGCCCTGCACCTAGTCCTATCGGCCGCAGAGGGAGTGGATGATGGAGGTCCAGAGCTTGCTAAAGTCACCTGTACTGAAAGTCTCTCCCCACCAAAAACCTCCTTACACTGGACCTTCCAGATATGCCATCCAGTCAAACTCCCTATGATCTCCCATACCTCAAAGCGGTCTATTGTGGGCTCCAGTACCTGGCGGATGGGTAGAGCCTCCAAACTGACCACTCAACACAACCCTGACTCAATAATGAATATCGTGTCCTACATCCCAGCCTCATACTAAAGGTGACCGCGTTGGCTGACTACCTGCCAACAGAAAGCTCCCCATGAGATATATCCAAGGCTGGGTGCTATACAGCAGAGGATGTGGCATGCTCCTCTCCACACGAGCTGCCCTGCCACCTCACACGACCAAAGGCAGTGCTTTGGGGACTCCAAAGACTGTTGTGTGCAACGTTTACAACCTTCCTCCTGCATCTGGACTAACCAACTCCCCACCGCCCGCTGCAGGCCTCCATGTGCGACCAACCATAGGAAATACAATGCCCTCCTTGGCCTCCAGCTATCCCATAGGCGGCGCCAGAAGGTCCGTCGGAAAGCCTCCGTGATGTTGTTCTCTGCCTAGTGCCTGCTACGCGATGGCGCCCAATCCATGTCCTCCTGCATCAGTACGTGTCTGCCAATCCTGGCTTTGTACTCCAAGAACCTCGGTGGCTTCTTAGAGACCGCAGTGGCTGGCCATAGCCACTCTCTCGGATCCCACTCCAACTCATCCAGTGGCCTGCCCTCCCAAATCTAGAGGTGCCACTCCTTGAGCTCCTCCCAAAAGACATAAGGGTCCAGCAGCCATATCTTCCCCTGAAGGCCAACCACTCGAATCCTCCTCCATGGAAGAACAACTATCCCCTCATCCTTACCCTCTGTCAAGGGCCAGACGCCCCCCCTCCTGTACAGTGAAGAATGTCCCATGTGAGGCGCCTCCCACTCTACCTGCCACCTGTAAAGGGATACTTGCTGGTAAAAACCTGGCGGCCCATACCTCCCCGGGCTCTACCAGCTCTCGTCTTAGGGAAGCAAGCCACTCCTTAGGTATTGTTGCATCTATCTCTCTTCTCCTCAACTCAACTCCTCTCTGGCAACCTAATGCCTGCTGCAACACCTCCTCGTCCATCATCATATACACCTCCTGCCATGTCCTCATGGTACGAGCCGTGGGCCGCAACCCACTGGATGTGGGGGCGCTCGTCAATCTGTACCCCCTCTCAATCTCTAACCTAGAGGTTCCAGATCACCGGCTAGCAGTCTATCTCCTCCTGGTAGCCTAGGGGGTTCTAGATTAGGGTCTTACGAAGGCCCAGCCACACACGAAGCAAACTACATAGGAAGGGGGATCTAGGGGGGTGATCTGGGCTGTCATGAAGATCCATCTCAAGGACGGCCTCCAGTCACCGCCAAGCCTCGGTCTATACTCCTGGAGACCCTCCTGCAATAGAACCTTCCAGGTCTACCCTCCTAGTGTGAGGCCACGAACTACTAGCTTGCCCAAGAGGGCCATACTCTGGTACTCTGGTACTCTGGATCTATGATCCCAAGCCCTCCCTCTAACCGATACCGGATGATAGTCGCCCATGCCACCTTGGCTTGAGAATCCCTATAGCAGTCTGACCCAGCCCAGAGGAAGTTCCGCACTAGGTGGCAAAGTTGTACTACACAAGGTGAGGCAAAGCACCAACACGAGACGATGTACCAAGCCGTCGCTAAGAGAACCTAGTTAACTACCAAGGCTGGCCTGCTAGGGAAAGACGAGCAGTACTCCAGTAGGTCACCTTCCTCCGAATCAAGTCGAGGACTGGAAGAAACTGTTGGACGCGAGTGATGTCGATTCCCACCTGGAACCCTAGGTAATGGACAGTCTGCCCTCTGCACACCCATCTAAATCCCAAGTGAATGCCCCACTTCGTGCTAGAGTCCGGGTCTGTGAGGAAACCAACCGACTTTCACCAGTTGATTTTCGCTCACGCTACAGTACAAAACACCTTGAGAGCCAATCTCACTCTCTCCAACATCAACTCATCGTCCTCTACGTAGAGTGTTGTATCATTTGCATACTATGAGTCTAACAGCTCTGTCTCCTCTCTCACTAGAATCGAAGGCCATGTAACCCGCTCACACATAACCTGAGGAAGTGAGACCGTCTCTGCAAAGAGTAAGAACAGGTACAGGGCCAGGGGCAACCCTGCCGGACTGACCTCTCCAATCAAAACTCCTCTCCTCGCCTGCCACCTATAAGAACCCTGCTGGTGGCCGATCTGTAAAGTGTTGAAACCCCACGGATCCATGCCTGGGGAAAGCCCAACCTTACCATAGTGCCCTCTAAGAAGTCCCAATCCACCCTATCATAGGCTTTCTCGAAATCCAGTAGTGCAGCCAGTCCCTGACCACTGTGTTAGGCCCACTCAATCGCCTCAAAGAAGGTAAAGATATTGTCAAGGATACTTCTATCCTGAACAAAGCCTGAGTGTGTGTCATGAATGATGTCTGGAAGCACTGGGCGGAGTCCCCTACCAATCATCTTTGCCAGTGCCTTACAGGCCACTAACAACGAGGTGATCAATCTCCACTGGGGGAGCTCCGACCGGTCTCCCCCTTTGGGGAGGAGACTGATAAGACCTGCCAAAAGACTCCCTGGCATCCGTCCAAAAGTGAAAATCTCCTGGAAGGCCAGTAGTAAGGGGTCCTTCACCACCTCCCAGTAGGTAGTGAAGAAGGCCTTAGAGAGGCCATCCTCTCTCGCGCATTTCTACCCATCCTATGTATTTTTTTTTGCAAATAAAGTGTGGCTAATTATATTACTAGAAAAAAACTTGAATACAAAGAAGTGCTCATGCTCAACAGACCAAGCTGGAGCTGGGGAAAGTCAAAGATACATCATATATACAAGCCTCTCAAGATGGTCTAGGGGGGATAGGGACAAGAAGCCACAGAGGGGGGGTGTATCGCCATCTGGGGCTGCCTGCCTGCATCACGAAGAACAGGTCCTGGCCGCCCCAAGTGCGCATGAAATGACCTCGAGCTCCTGACGAGCCCTGGACTCGCCTTGCACCTGATCCCATCATCCTCGAAGGGACTGGATGATGGAGGTCCAAGGCTCCACTAGGGTCACCTGTACTGAAGGTCTCTCTCCTCCGAAAGCCACCTCACACTGCACCTTCCAGATATGCCAACTAGTAAGACTCCCTATGATTTCCCATACCTCAGAGCGGTCTGATGTGGGCTCCAGTACCTGTCGGATGGGTAGAGCCTCTAAACCCACCACTACGCACGACCCTGCCTCGATCATGTGAATATCGTGTCCTGCATCCCGGCCTCATACAGAAGGTGACGGCCCTGGCTGACTGCCTGCCAACAGAAAGCACCCGAAGAGATACAACCAAGGATGGGTGCTATACGGCGCAAGATGCAGTATACTCCTCTCCACACGAGCTGCGCCGCCTCACACGACCAAAGGCAGTGCTTTGGGTTTTCCCTCGACTGCTGTGTGCAGCACTTACAAACTCCCTCCTTCTGCATCAGGGCAAGCCAGCTTCCCACCGCCAAGCCTCCATGTGCCACCAGCCATAAAAAGTATGAAACCCTCCTCGGCCTCCAGCTGTCCCATAGGCAGCACCAGAAGGTCCGTCAGAACGGCTCTATGATGCTGTGCTCCGCCCACTGCCTACTACATGATAGCGCCCAATCCATGTCTTCCTGCATCAGTACGTGTCTACCAATCCTGGCGGTGTACTCCAAGAACCTCAGTGGCTTCTTGGCGATCGCAGTGGCCGACCAAAGCCACTCTCCCAGATCCCACTCCAGCTCATCAAGTGGCCTTCCTTCCCAGATCCAGAGGCGCCACTCCCTGAGCTCCTACCAAAAGACCAAAGGGTCAAGCCGCCATGTCTTCCCCTCAAGGCCAACCATCCGGATCCTCTTCCATGAAAGGACAACTATCCCCTCGTCCTACTGCCCTCTGTCAAGAGCCAAACGCCCCCCCTCCTGCACTGTGAAAAAAGTCCCACGTGGAGCGCCACCCATTCTTCCTACCACCTGTAACCAAATGCCTGCTGGTGAAAACCTAGCGGCCCATACCTCCCCACGCTCTATCGGCTCTCGGATCGGGGGAGCAAGCCACTCTTGAGGTATCGTTGCATCTATCTCCCTTCTCCTCAGCTCCACTCCTCGCTGGCAGCCTGATGCTTGCTTCAGCACCTCCTCGTCCGCCATCCTGTACACCTCTCACCATGTCCTGATTGTACGAGCCAGGCCAGCCTCCTAACCATCCCACTGGATGTGGGGGCGCTCACCAATCTGTGCCCCTTCCTGGTCCCGTACCTCGGGGTTCCAAATCACCGGCTGACGGTCTATCTCCTCCTAGCAGCCTGGGGGGCTCTGGATAAGGGCCTTACATAGGCCCTGCCGCACACGAAGCAAGCTGCATAGGAAGGGTGATCTGGGGG
Source organism: Lygodium microphyllum (assembly GCF_053477565.2). Lineage (NCBI taxonomy): Eukaryota > Viridiplantae > Streptophyta > Polypodiopsida > Schizaeales > Lygodiaceae > Lygodium > Lygodium microphyllum. The sequence goes on from NC_141160.1 coordinate 87,337,238, forward strand.
GGGTGATATGGGCTGTCGTGAAGATCCATCTCAGGGACGGCCTCCACTCACCGCCAAGCCTCGGTCTACAGTCCTAAAGACCCTCCCACAATAGGACCTTCCAGGTCTGTCCTCCCAGTGTGAGGCCATGGACAACTAGCTTGCCCAGGAGGGCCATACTCTGATACTCTGGGTCTATGATCCCAAGCCCTCCCTCTGACCAATGTTGTATAATGGTCGCCCACACCACCTTGGCTCTGGAATCCTTGGAGCCGTCTGACCCGAACCAAAGGAAATTTCACACTAGGCGGCGAAGCTGTATTACGTAGGAGGAGGAGAAGCACCAACACAAGGCGATATACCAGGCCGTCGCTAGGAGGACATGGTTAGCTACCAGGGCTCGTCCAGCTAGTGAGAGGTGAGCCATGCTCTAGTAGGTCAGCTTCCTCCGAATAGAATCGAGGACTGGGAGAAACTGCTGGGCGGGAGTGATGTCGAGTCCCACCTGGAACCCTAGGTACCGGACGGTCTGTCCTCTACTCGCCCATCTAAATCCCAGGTGGACGCCCCACACTCCATCATAGAGTCCTGGTCTGTGAGGAAACCAACCGACTTTCGCCAATTGATTTTTGCTCCCGCTGCAATACAAAACACCTCAAGAGCCAACCTCACTCTCTCCAACATCAATTCGTCGTCCTCTATGTAAAGCGATGTATCATCTGCATACTCTGATTCTAACAGCTCGGTCTCCTCTCTTACTGGAAGTTGGAGGCCACGTAAACCGCTCACACGTGACCTGAGCAAGTGAGACATCGCCTCTACAAAGAGAAGGAATAGGTTCGGGGCCAAGGGGCAGCCCTGTCGGACCAATCTCTCTAGCTGAAACTCCTCCCCTTGCCTCCCTCCTATGAGAACCCTGCTGGTGGCCGATCTGTAAAGTGCGGAGACCCCGAAAATCCAAGCCTGAGGGAAACCCAACCTTACCATGGTGCCCTCTAGGAAGTCCCAATCCACCCTATCATAGGCTTTCTCAAAAACCAAGAGTAGTACGGCCAGTCTCTGCCCATTGTACTGGGCCCACTCTGTCGCCTCAAAGAAGGTGAATACATTGTCCAGGATGCTCCTATCCTGGACAAAGCCTGTCTGTGTGTCATGGATGATGTCTGGAAACAAGGGGCGTAGTCACCTACCAATCATCTTTACCAGTGCCTTATAGGCCACTAACAGTAAGGTGATCGGTCTCCACTAGGAAAGCTCCAACCAATCTCCCCCTTTGGGGAGAAGACTGATAAGGCCTACCGATAGACTCCCTAGCATTTGTCCTAAAGTGAAAATCTCCTGAAAGGTCAACAGTAGTGGGTCCTTCACCACTTCCCAGAAGGTACTTAAGAAAGCCTTAGAGAGGCCATCCTCTCCCGGGCATTTCTGCCCATCGTGTGTATGGAAAGCCTCCTCTAATTCCTTCTCTGTGAAGGGGGCTAGGAGGGAGCGTCCCATCTCCTCTGTGACGAGGGATGGGATATTATCCCATACCTGCTGTCTACATCGTTGTCCTCTAGCTGAGGCTGTCTCCTGTTGGAAGAGGCAACTATAGTAATCGGTGGCAATCTCCATCACCTTGTCTAGGCTAGAATGAGTCCTCCCATACCGATCTCGGAGGCTGCGTATCTGCTCTCCAAAGGTGCGAGGCTGGTGCACCTGAAAAAACTCCCTGCACATCGTGTCCCCCTTCCACACCCAGAAAGCTGCTGAGGTGCGGAAAGAGAACTCAATGCGCCTGTTCTCTACGCCAGCAATGGCTGCTCGCGCACGCACCTCCTATGCATGGAGAGTGGGATCCCCTGGTGCCACCTGTAATAATCTCTACGTGGCTGCAAGGTCCTGCCAGAGTGCTCTCCTCTCCTCCTGGCTCTGCTCCCTGGCCTGTATGGCTGCCTCCTGGCAGATTCTGCTCGACTCAGCTAGGGCCTCTGCAACCTCCTCTACGATTTGGCCCCTCCTGCCCTCCTCTCTGGTCCAAATCTGCTCTATCTCTCTCGTCACCTCCTCCCTCCTGTAGATCGGGTTAGGGATCCGACAAGATCATGAGTCTAGGGCAGATGCTGGGGGATCTAGTGTCAGGAGAACCGGGCAATGATCGGACAACGTGGTGCCCGCCAACTGCCCAATCCGGCCTCCCCGAGAGCCTCCCCACTCTCCCATATAAAACCTGTCCAACCGCTCCAGCGGGATTCCACCTAGCTGCCTGTATCCCCAAGAGAAGTCCAGCGACCTCTCCCTCCTGTGGAAGGCAGGGTCTCTCCAGGCATCGTGTGCTCCTACTGCCAATAGAAACACCTCCCATACCTCCTACTTCTCCCCGGCCATGCCCTGGAAGTTTCTCCCTCTGCCCTGCTAGTCCTTCAAAGCCTCCAGGTTGTTGAAGTCTCCTCCAATAATCCAGGAGTCCACCTCTGGGAGTCCTTCCGCGATCTCCACCCAGAACCTACTGTGTGCCCTAACCTCCGTAGGGGCATAGATATTAAGGAATCCAAGGCACGAGTCCCCAATATCCAATTTGATCCATAGCACCCTCCCTACCACTATCATCCCGTGGTCTCGAACACAAACGGTAAGGCTCGGACCAATAGAGGTGCATACGCCTCCACTCCTACCGTGGGCACCTACAGTGTGCTCCCAATAAGTGTGCCAGTTGCCTAGGAGTACCTTCCCTACCCGCTGGGCCTGGGTGGGGGTGAGCTTGTGCTCCTATAGAAGTAAGATGTCGATCCGTCTGGCAAGGGCAGGCCGCAACTCCTGCCGAATAATCAATTTCCTGGAACCACGTGCCCCACTGTAGTGGAGGCTATTCACATTCCAAGATGCAAGATGTAAGCTCATGGGGAAACCTGTGACTGCCCGAACAGGCATCTGTTCGGTGTGGAGGCTGCTGATGATGAGGAGCAGCTATGAGGCATGCAGGTACACTTTGCTGCCGGTCTGGACGGCGAGCTCCATTCCCCCATGGTGGCCCTCGGCCGGATCAACAAGGTGATAGAATTTCCAGGTGGTACTATGAATGCATCTATCAACCATGCTGAGAGTCGAGACTCTGTACAATGGTAGAAATGGGCCGCCTGTGCCAGGGGCCACTTAATCACATCCCTCGGAGCTCTCCATTGTGGAGGGGCTCGAAAGATAATGCTCAGGTGAGGGACCTCGGCACCAGCCCACCAGTTAATGTCCATCATGTAACCAGGCCACTGTTGTGCAAACAGTGCTAGTCCTTCTCCCATCCACTGGGAGGTGTGGTCCGCCACCTGACTTTTCAACTCTTCCTCTATCTGTGTCGTCGTCCACTCCCCTGAGTGAGAGGACTGAAGAAAAAAGGCGTAGTTTGGTCCATCCGGTGGTGCTAGTAGATGGACCTTGCCCCTCCTTGACTTACAAACCACAAAGATCCCCACCTCTAGAGGTAGTGGGAACTCTCCGCGCTCCGCAACTCTCAAGTAGGACCATGGGCCACTGCGGAAGAACTCTTGTGGCAACAGGTATGCCTGTCTCGGAAAGGTGTGACGGGCAGCAAGGGTGGATGAGTTGGTGGCTGTATGGGAGGGGGAGGACTGCTGGTGCAAGGAGAATGTAGGCACGTGTGGCTCATCACCTCCTATGGGAGGCGGGGGGTGGGTCTGGGGGGGGATCGCCTGAACCAGGTGCGGATTAGGGAAGGTGCTCGGTACGGGAGGTGGTGGGGGGGCTGCAGATGGAGAGAGCAACTGAAGGGTGGAGGAATCGATGGCGAGGGAGGGAAACATTGCTGTATTTGCTACGGATGGGTCCGAGGTTGCGGACGGGGGAAGCGCGCCGGGGGGGACGACGGTCAGGATGATGGCCAAGGGGGAGCGGCGGGCAGGGCAAGGCAAGACGACGGACAAGACAAGCGACGGGCAAGGCGGGGCAACATGCAGGGCGGGGCAACATGCAGGGCGGGGGCGACGAGCAGGGCAGGGCGGGATGACGGATTGGACGGGCGACGAGGCGGGGCGACGGGCAAGATGGGACAAAGCGGAAGACTGGTGGGGCAACGGGCAAGGCAAGGCGAAGGCCCAAGCGGAAAAGGAGGGGACACCAACACAGGCGACGATCAGGACGGGCTCGAGCGTGAGGGAGTAGTCGGGAGGCGGGGGTAGCAGGCGACGCGACGGCAGAGCTCGTAGGAGATGGGATTGTCAATAGAGCAGTGAGCTTCCAATGACTTGCTCCTCTTCAATAGAACCTACACTAGGAATCTCCAAGTAGATGATGATATCCATCCTGTGTATGGAAAGCCTCCTCTAGTTCCTTCTCTATGAAGGGAGCTAGGAGGGAGAATCCTATCTCCTCTGTGACGAGGGACGGGATGTGATCCCACACCTGCTATCTACATCGTTGTCCTCTAGCTGAAGCTGGCTCTTGCTACAAAAGGTGCCTGTAGTAGTCGATGGCAATCTCCATCACCTTGTCTGGGCTAGAACGAGTCCTCCCATACTGATCCTAAAGATTGCGTATCTGCTCTCCAGAGGTGCATGGCTGGTGCACTTGGAAAAATTCCCCGCACATGATATCTCCTTTCCGCACCCAAAAGGCTACTAAAGTACGGAAAGAGAACTCTGAGCGCCTGTCCTTTAGGCGGCAATGGCTGCTCGTGCGCGCACCTCCTGTGCATGGAGGATGGGATCCCTTGGTGCCTCCTATAGTAATCTTTGCATGGCTGATAGGTCCCGCCAGAGTACTCTCTCCTCCTCTGAGCTCTGCTGCATAGCCTGTAAGGCTGCCTCCTAGCAAATACTGCTCGACTCAACTAGAACCTCTGCAACTTTCTCTTCGATCTGATCCCTCTTGCCCCACTCCCTAGTCCAAATCTGCTCAATTTGTCTCTTCACCTCCTCCCTCCTATAGATCGAGTCAAGGATCCGACAGGATTGTGTCTAGGGCAGATGGTGGGGGGTCCAGTGTCAAGAGAACCGGGCAGTGATCGAGGGACAAAGTGGTACCCACCAACTGCCCTAGACACAATATAAGTAAAATGTCGATCCGTCCGGCAAGGGCAAGCTACAGCTCCTATATAAGTAAAATGTCGATCCGTCCGGCAAGGGCAAGCTACCATATAAGTAAAATGTCGATCCGTCCGGCAAGGGCAAGCTACAGCTCCTACCGAACAATCAACTTCCTGGAACCACGTGCTCCACTATAGTGGAGGCTATTCACATTCCAGGATGCAAGATGTAGACCCATGGGGATACTTCTGACTTACTGAACAAACATCTGCTAACGAGGAGGAGGAGCTATGAGGCATGCGACTATGCTTCGCTACCGGCCTGGACGGTGAGCTTCATTCCCCCATGGTAGCCCTTGGGCGGACCATGGGGGTGATGGATGCGCCTAGTGAAACCACCAAGGCATCTATCAGCCAAGCTGAGAGGCGAGACTCTGTGCACTGGTAGAAACGGACCGTTTGTGCCAAGGGCCACTCGATCACATCTATCGGGGCTCTCCACTGCAAAGGGGCTCAAAAGAAAATGCTTAGATGTGGAACCTCAGCCCCAGCCCACTAGTTAATATTCATCATGCAACCTGGCCATTGCTGGGAGAAAAAGTGCCAGTCCACCTTCTCCCATCCACTGGGAGATATGATCTGCCAACTAGCTCTTCACCTCCTCCTCTATCTGGGTCCACGTCCAATCTCCTGTGTGAGACGTCTAAAGGAAAAGGAGTAGTTTGGTCCATCCGGTGGCGCCAGCAAATGGACCTTGCCATTCCTTGACTTGCGCACCATAAAGATTCCCACCTCCAAGTGTAGTGGGAACTCTCTACGCTCCGCAACTCTCAAGTAAGACCACGGCCCACTGCGAAAGAACTCATGTAGTGTTGAGCTAAAATATGCATTACTTGCTGATTAGCCTCTTAAACAGCCCCAAAACACACTAAAAATGCTCTTTTAGAGTAAAGGCTAATCAGCAAGTAATGCATATTTTAGCTCAACATGTGGTAGCAGTTGCGCCTGTCTCGGGAAAGTTTAACGAGCGGCCTGGATGGAAGAGCTAGTAGCTGTGTGGGGCAGGACACGGGGCGGGTGAGGTCACCTGTGACGCCTCTGTGGGGGGTGGATGTATAGACCTTTGGTCCTGCCGGGTGGGGTGAGGAGGAGCTCGCGTGGTGTTCTACCGAGGGAGGCAATGCTCGCCCTCCTACTCCCTGCTGTCATGGCTGTGTCTAAGGGGCTGGCTGTAGCCCCCTTGCCATCTCCCTCTCTGTCGTCTCTGGACCCGTGTGAAGCCGTCTGCGTCCACCTGTGGGCCTGTCAGCAAAGCTGCCTTGGCTCCGAAGTGCGTGCACTCTATTGCCAAGTGCCAAAAGTCATGGCAATGCAGCCACTGCTCGGGCTGCCCCGTCACAATAACCTACTACCTAAAGGAGTGTGCGCCTACCTCAATGTCTAGAAACTGTGGTATGTTCTTTGTCTCTTTCACTGCCACCCGTATCTTTGGGACTCCTGCAACTGTCACTGCGTTCGCGAAAGAGGCAGGAAGGACAGTGCCAAAGAGCCGTCCAAAGTTTTCCACAAGCTGACAATACTCTATCGCCAGTCTGGGGAAGAGTAGGGTGACCGGATATCTAAGGAAACTGTTGTCGAGCACGAATGCCTCCACTGTGAAACCACTGTACCAAGGGACCATGTAAATGACCCCCTTCGTGGAGGCATAGGGTGAACTAGCCACTAACTCCTAGGCTATGTCTGCCGAGGTGAGTCGTACCATGAAGATTCCTTGCCCCATGAGAATCGCCTCCACTATCTGCGCTGTGCCGATGCGCAACGTGGAGTGAAGCCAATCCCGAAGCTGAGCCCTGTACAAGGAGTGTCCTATGACCTGACCAAAGATCGTTGTTTCTTTTAGCTCCAGCTCTGTGGCAGAGACTACTAAGAGATATTCCTCAGAGAGGACTACGCGCAAGGTGTTTGACTGGGGGGCACTCGCAGAATGCACCAACGTTTGACCAAAGGTTTCCATTGCACGTCCCTTTTGAGAACCTACCAAACACATTGCTGTACTGCTGGAGGAGGGGGTGTTGTTGCTGCAAGTGGAGGGAGCAACAGGGGGGTGGGGGCGGTGGGGGCGTGGTGGGTGGTGGTGTTTGGGGTTTGACGGTTTGCGATGGCGGGGGCGGGGGCGAGAGCAGCGGCGTGTCTGTTGGGAGCTCTTGAAGCATGGTCATCTATAAGAGTTAACCATACAGCAGACTTGAAACAGAGGAGACTTCAAGGGACCGCATCCTGCAACTGGCCAAAATAAATCAAACAGTCCCCTCCTATACAAATGCTGCACATTCTTGGAAAGCCAAAAAGCTGTGGCACGAGGTTTTCTCCCCGAGAAAATCACTTAAGTAAATAAAAGACAGAATTCGTTTCAATGATTTGGGGGTAGTGTATCATGCCATAGTACAATCACCTTGAACAATGCCCTGTGAATTCTATTGATCCAATGGTGAGGGTTAGTCTGAAATATGGATTCATGACACACATTTGACGGCCCATATTTTCAGGGCAGATAAGCTCTGTAAGCACTCCAAGGCTGTCTCAATCAATTGGTAGGGCAAGTGTAATAGTTGAGCTCTAGATGCATCCATACATTTTGCCTAAACACTGTAAGCTCCAAGGTTGTGTCTATGGTCTCCTATTAGTGCCCTGCATCTCCTAGAGAGCACCTATTAGTACACCAGGCCTGGTTCTTTATCTTGTTACATGGTGGGTGCCCTGACTCTGAAGCCCTCTAATAACTTAAATATGTTCTGGGCAGACATCCAGGGAACTAGGCAATGATTCCATCCTTGTAATCCAGATGCAGTAACACATCATTATTGACAGTGTAGTTACCTGTATCCTGAAGCAAGCAGAGAGAGTGTAGACAGTTGGCTTGACAATGGCTTTGTGAGCTGGTAGAAAATCTTACTGCAATTTTAAAAGCAGAAGAAACATAAAAAGAAATGACAGCTCCATAGAGGCCAAATATCTATTAAGGTCTCCAATCTTAACCATGAGCAATCCTTTACCCCAAAGAATAATAACCCTAAATCCTGATAGCTCTTAACCAAAACTGGAAATACCTCTAGCTCAAGCTACCATTGATTGATCAGGACATTACCATTGATCAATACTACTTACATTTTGATTAAGATGTTGATGAAGTTTGTGTTAAAATGTGGTCACTGAAAACTAGATGCAGGAAAAAATTCACATTATTAATTGATGTACCAATATTTTCACATAGGCTTCGACAAAATAATGTCAACTTTCTCATTTGCCAATAGGGTTACTTGAAGATACCCTTTTTGCATCCAAATGGCTTTCCATCACACGAGGGGAGAAGGCACGAGCAAAATTCGTTCGGCTAGCAAAGTCCAAAAATGATGCTTGCCCTCGGAATATTCGCCTCAAGTGGTCCTGAAATGCAGTTAATCTTTTTAAAGAAGGAATCTATATAAGGGAGATTTATTAAGACATTGTTCCCAAGAAGAATATTTGCACCAGCAAATGTGTGAAATCCAGCTCTTTGTAAGTAACTGCAAAGTCAATGTCAAATGGCGCTATCTACAAAACCACCGAAGACTGTTAGTGGGCATAGCAACAGTCATATAGCATTGGAAATAATATTTTCACAAAGCTCTTCAATGAACATCTGCTGAGAGATTGAAGGAGACTTGTTCACGGAGTATAAGAAGATGTTTGATAAGAAACAGCTGTCCATCCATATGGGAAGACCGTTTCGTGATCTCTTTGCTAGCACGCTGAAATTTACCAGAAAGATTTAATCAGTTGAAGAACTATCGATCCACATTTCTTACTGAATGGGTTTCTGAGAGATGGTTTACTAATAAAAGCTAACCTGTATGGATAAAGAGCAAACTGCAATAGAATCCTGCAAAAAGAAACAGGAATTCCCTAAAGCAAACTAAATTGCACAAGATTAACTCACCGAAATAAAAAAGGCAAGATAAAGCATATTTTCTACATGCCTGAGCAAGGCCAGTAAAAATTGCAGGCTCCAAGCATCTATAAAGCTTTGAAAGGCAAGATAACGTTCTCTCAAGTGGTGGATACCACATAGCATAAGCATCCCTACTCTCATCTTCCTGCAAAATTGTGTTGGTCATTTAAAGACGGTTTGAGCTCTTAGTAGCTAACAGCTGAAATTCAAATTACAATCAGCAGTGAAATGACTCCCATCATAATAAAGAGTCTTGCCTCCAAAACAGCAGTAGATGTTTTCTGCTCTAATTTTTTTGGGTAATCAAGATCATCTGCAGAGGGCAAGTAGTTTGCAATCTGTAACCGAACATGACAAGTGGTCAGAAAAAAGATGGTTTAAGGCAAACTGGCTCAGCAGGAAATTTGCACTTTAACATAAATACATATTACATATGAAAACATATATATGGAAGATCAAATGCAAAATCATACATCCAGCATATAATGAGCCCTCAGAGCAAGCTGCCTATAAGAAGGCTTTTTCAAACAATGCTTTTGGATAAGTTGTTGTGAATCCAGAAAACAGAAGAAATATGCTAAACAAGCTTGACTGGATGTATACATATGAACATAGGTTTTTCCATACATGTATGATAAAGATACTGAACATTTGCAAATGTTTGGTATTGGAAAAGTATGAAAAAAATATCACAGTTAGTTCTAACAAAAAAAGGGAAAAGTAACTATTAGTTTCTCAATGCCACAAATGCAATTTTAATCCTTTGTCATTCATGTGTTTGACCACAAATGTAAATTTTATGCCTTATTAAAGTCTTCAAATTTCAAAACCTTAACATTGATGTATTTGGCCACAAATATTTAATGAATCATCAAGTGACAAGTCTACTATTACATGATTCTAAGTTGTACCTTCTTTACAATGTAATGATCTATCTTTTCAATGTTCATGATGTGCACTTTTTAAGTTTTAACTTTGGATTCTAGAGTATATGTTATATCTTTTTAGCAGTAAAAAAAAATTTAAGGGTCACATATGGTTCACCTAAGGGTAGTGAACCATATTTTTTTCATACTTCCATACCTGTATTGGTTTGCCATTTGGTGACATACGGAAAAGACTCTACTATGAAAAAAACTAAAGCGAACAAACTTGCCTGACTGCATATGAACACTAAAAAAGGGCTTGTGGTGGACGTATATGTATAAACACACTTCTCAGTATGCAAACACTGACCTCGTGTCAATTCTACAGAGGGGCATATGTGTGTATCTGTGAGTGTGTGTGCGCATGTGTGTGTGGTTTAATATGAGAACTGCTGCATATAGAAATTGGATTACCAATCAGAGAGCAAGATTCCTGGCTGTCCATACTCCATGTGTTTGAAACAAGATTGAAAAATGAGTGCTCTCTCAAATACAATAATCAGGCAGACCGCCATCACAGAGGGTAACTCCCTCTGAAAGAAAAATATGCATTGGAATGCAGTAAGAATCTTTGGGCTTACAAGAACCCATCAAAGTTTATGGCATACTGAAATTGGATACCAGACATACCGCCAATGTGGTGGATGATGAAGGTCCAGTGTTATCTTTTCATATCACACCTATCTTCTTGGCACGCATCACTGACCCACATGGAGGAAAATACATTTATTATCAGAGCCTCTTTTGAAGTGCCACCTCTGCATGAGACTGATAGACTGCGAATTGGTAGCCCAAACACAGTACCTTGGCTTCTCATCCTCCTCCTCTATATGTTATCACTTCTATGAAGGTTACAAACATATTTTGTCCCCACCCTGGTTGGATAAGCATGTCAATAAACTTTTCCTTTGCCACTTGGCCAATTCCGAAAATTTCTGGAAAAATAAATGGCCTTTGTGAAAATGGATGTTTTCATGGAGATGCTTGAGTGGAGTTCCCTGTGGGACAAAAATTGGCAAAATACTGCATAGCCTCTACCCCTTTTTTGAGATGTTTGCATGCTGATGAGATAGTGCCACATTAATTATGGAACAGCCTAGAAACAAGGATATTTTTAGATCAACCTTCTCAGTCACTGTGGGCAAGATTTCCACATCAAATATTTGGGAAATACATCAGGGTATTCAGAAGACCTTCGCAAAGGCTGTTCTGGTATTTCCTTTTCTTTCATTTGGTCAGATTGCATTGTGGACCATTTGGGCTCAAAGAAATCATGCCTTTTTGGGAGATCAGCCATGTCAAACATACACGTACTTTTGACAGTTGCAGACCTTGTTTCTAGCGTTTCAGGCTGCTGCAAATTCATCCAATGGGTTGTTTTTGCTACTTGTGACCTGTCATCCACTTCTGCTGCAATTCACTGGCTTGTCTCCTTGGTTCAGACCTGCTGCAATCTGTTCATACCTGCTGCAATCTGTTCAGACTGCCTTTGCTGTGCCATATTTTGTGGTCTCTCCTGTGACCTATTTTCTGCCATCGTTTTCTGCAACTGCAGTCACTTTAAGCTGCCTCAACTTCAAATCTTCATCTGTGCTCCCTACATGCATGTGTGCACACGCACATGTGAATGCAAACACACGCACACTATCTTTTATCTGCAGTGCAGTGGGTTCAGATTTGGATGCGTGGTCATTGGGATAAAATGGGAGAAACAGGAAAAAAAAAAGCGATATGTAGGCCTCAAACAGTGATTCACAATATAACTGGACGGCCAGAATTAGCTGAGGCTTGGTTTGAATATGATGTACTTCATGGAGATTTTGTGGAAAGCACAGCAAAATCGACAGAACAGTCTCCCAATAATTAAACTGCTTAGAATTGTGGCACCTTTAAAATAATATTGAAAGACACTTATAATTGCAAACTTGAGCAATATGATTTGGCAATGTCTCCAAAGCACAAGGAAGACCTCATCTCCAGAGTGTACGATAACCCTAGACAACTTGATATGCTTTTGTGTCTCTATACACACACACTGTTTTTCTCAGTCATATTGTCCAAAGTGTCCAGATGTGCACCCATTCAGTCAGGTTATGGCCCTCTTGCGGAGAGCAGCAAATACCTGCACATCAATGTATACTGAATCTGGACACAACAGAGCAGCGGAAAATGGTAATATGCAGTAGCAATGTGACTTGAGAAGATGCTAACAGTATGGGAGTGTGAGAGATTGGCATATAATCTAGAGGTTGGCAGGGCCCTTAAGTGTTTGTTGAATTGTGGATCTTCCAACAAGTCGACTGATACTTTGCACATTTTCCCCAAGTTTTTTCATTTATCGCCTATTGAAATGTCACAGGTCAGCTGTCTTGTGACATCTTTGCCAGAAACAAACGTATATTGCACGATTGGAGAAAGTCTTACAAAAATCAAATTGGTGGACACATGGTTGGATCAATGGCAGTTCAAGTTGGACAATACACTGTGTGCCTTTAAAACACAATACAAGCTTACATACCTCATCACGCACATGTGTTTGTGCACGGAAAGTCAGCCTCTCCTGAACATCAGCCAACACGCGAAGGATGGTTGGCTTCAATCCAGCAACAGCTTCACCACGTCTACCGATCTCCTCATCAAGTACTTCCCCTCTAAGTATGTCCACAAGCTCACAAAGCAGATCCAAATCTGCCTCATGTATAAGTTTTGGCCGCAGGTTGTCGTACAAAATAGTGCATCTGACAGGAACAGTTTCAAGAATGTGATAATATACAATGCTGGGGTACTTATTTAAAATGCTTCAATGGAAACCAAATGATGTACCGCTTGTGTACTTCCTCAAATTTTGTGCACTTCAAATAATTTACCCAATCTGGATCAACTTACAGTGGATCAACAAGAGGAACCAAATTTGTTACATCAGACGATGATGACGGAAAGAAATAATCAAACAGTTGATGCTCTGATTGGCAAACCTGTAACAAGGGTCCAGAACTAGTCAATGCAAAACAAGCAAATGGAATCAGGAGGACAACTAAATGAAACACCTGAGATGTAGCAAATCAAAACAAGCACATGGAAAACAAGAACTAACTATTTAAGCAATTTCATTAAACACTCTAACTGAGTACGACAAAGAAGATCATTTGAAAACTTTTAAACAGTTCACAAGATTGAATAAAAGAAGTAAAATCCGAATGAACTTTACAAGCTTATAAGGTTTAAGAATGAAGAACTCACATGGTAACGAACTTCATTTAATATCCTATCTGAATATGGCGTAAAACATCATTATTGAAAGTGAGCAGTTCATAAGGTCAAGAAAGAAGGTTAAATTCGCACGAGCTTTACAAGTTCACAAGCTTAGAACACAAGTAATACCTTGATGAGCTTCACATGGCAAACTCCAATACCACAGGCATAACGACTGGGGCTTGCATACCAAGTAAATCCCTTTCTTCTAACACAGAACTGCTGATTGGCTCCACCCATTCAAGTTTGCAAACCCCACCCCAAGAAGGGACCTTTCTTTGTTTTCTTTAGTTCTCTCCTTCTTTGGAACTGTCCCCACTAATAGTAAATTGTGTATTCATCAACACGGCACTTTCATTGCCTTCCCATTTCCCCCTTTATAGCTCATATGGCATCTTCCCAGAAAAGGCTCTTTTGCTAAATAAATTGCTAAAATGGCTACCAATTGCCCTTTTTTCACATGCACAAAATTTAAAAATACTAGGAGGCCTGATAGAGAATTGGATGACCTGAGTGTTCTTAGGCTGGCTGGTCTAATCCCTTACTAGGAAACGGGTGGGGAAGGCAAGAAGTGCTTTTCCTTGTTGTTTGGGTGGGTGTTGTTTTTGAGAAACCACTTCTTCCAAGTATCCACCTCACTTAGGGTTTTGCACTAACAGCCCCAAAAAGGGCTGGCACCCTCATTCTAGGCACTTTATTAGTGGGGGCATACGCCACCCTAGACACCTGAGAACTATAAATCGGCCACCTCTTCATTCATTCCACACCACCATCCACACTCTTCATGACTCTTCTTCCGTCGTCAAACACCCTTCCTTTATCTCTCTAGCCCTTCCACTGCCCTCACACTCCTTCAGGAGGACATTGCGCTTCATGGCTCGTGGCTCCTGGCTCATGGCTCTTCTCCATCTGTCACGAGAACATAAAATTTATTGCTTTGCTTAGCATTTGATTAAAAGTTAATCAAATGTGCTAATGTCACTTGCACATGTGAGGTGCAAGTTAATTATTTCATAATGTGGGACCTAAGACCTGGAGATATCAGTCGGTGCGAAAGGCAAAAGTTATAATAAGTTATGTCTGACAGGCACTAGGTGCTACCTGGCGTCAGATTTGGGCCTAGACCAATTTATTGGCCACTAATGTCATTGGTGACCATAGTTTTTTCATACGGCAATCTTACATCATACGCGGATGGGTATGAAAGTATGATTGGAGTATGATTCACACCTTGGAGCTAAATCATACGTTGCCCTAATTTTAGTTCTGACATCAAGGTCCTCTTTCTCTGACATCGACATCCATGGTTGAGAGGGGGTTCCCACCTTCATTGGTATTTTACAGGTTTTAGCATTTGTCCTCAACATCAGCCTCCCTTCCCTATCACATAGTTGCCCTCGTACGTAGTACGGACCTGTTTGTTCCGTACAAACCATAGGGTACAGTTTGATACGATTCCGTGCACGAAAACTACCACCTTTTTGCCACCAAATTTGGCGCATTCTGCATCCCGGTCAAAGTCAATTCTGCACTTTCTACCTGCATTTTTGTCGCATTTTCTGCCCGTGACACACTTGCCAATCCATTGCCACTTGCCATTGGATGCTGATTGCTCACTGGATGCCAATTGCCATTGGATTCCATACTCTAGTCTTGGATGCTCTTTTCCACACTCTTGAGTCTTCTCTTCTTCCACTTTGGATCCCTCTCTTGTTCCACTCTCTTCTCTAGCCTATAAAAGGTGCTCCTCCCCTCCATCCTTCCACACCAAATCAACAAGTATTCTCATTGCTCAAGCCTCAAGCCTCTCTCTCTCTTCAAGCAAGCGATCTGTCTATCAAGATTCAAGCCTATCCCGATTCCTACCCCCTCTCTCTCTCTAACTTTGCCTCTCACTCTCCCACTCTTTCTCAAAGCTCAAGGCTCGAGCCTCTCACTATCCGTTGGGCCTCTCTTTCTCAAGCCTCTCTCTCACTCGTGAATCATGACTCTCCCTCTCCATCGGCATCATGACTCGTGAGAAGCACAAGGCCTTCAATTTGCCCACCATCCCTGTGGAGAGGGACACAAAGAAGTCTAGCTCCCACCGTTGGACGTGCAAGTATTACGAGAAGCGCTACACAAGTGGTGCGACCCAACTTCTCCAAAATCTTTCCAAGACGGGGAGGCAAGTTGCTCCATGCAAGGAAATTCCTCAAAACATCGTGGGCAAGATTCTCCCCAAGATGAGAGGGGGATCCACTAGAGAAGGAGGAAGTGGTGTATCGGTGCCAAGACCTATGCCTACTAATGAGGAAGCATCGAATGTGGACGTATCCTCTATTTCTCATGTTCCCGATCATGTGCGTGGATTGGTTGCCTTTTTTAGACAAAGGCAACAACTTGTAGGCATTGAAATTGCACATACGGTGATTGAGTGCAATCTTATATTCAATGTCCTAAAGCAAGAGCAATGGAAGAAGATGGTAAAAGCCATTGCCAATGTGGGTCCATGTGAAGAATGAACCTGTGTCACATACAATGACATGAGGATGAAAAAGATTGATGAAGAGAAGGAGAGGATTGATAGAGCCCTTGATCCTATTCGAGCCACATGGATAAAATATGGTTGCTCCATTCTCACTAATGGATAGAGTGATCGTAAGAAACATGGTATTATCAATATACTTGTCTCATGTCCACTCGGCACTTACTTTTTGCGAGCCATAGACACCGGAAAGAGGGGGAGGAAAACAATGGGTGCCTTCATCTATCGCTACATTTGGCAAGCTATCATTCAGGTATACATTGTCTTTTGAACTTATTTCTTTCATTATTTATAATTATCTATCTTCCAATTCTCTCAAATATCTATCTCAATTCTCTCTTCCCCCCCCCCCCCCCCCAAGTGAAGTTGAATCTTTTGAGGCTCAACTCTCTCTCTCTCTCTCTCTCTCAGTATTATAATTTGTGGTTGTAGGTGGGCCCCTCAAATGTGGTGCAAGTTGTTGCCGACAATGCATCGAACTGTCGGCATATGGGCCGTTTACTTAAGGCCAAGTTTCCCACGATTGTGTGAACTCCATGTGCAAGTCATTGTTTGGACTTGCTCATGGAGGATATTGGGAAGCTCAAGTGGGTGAAGAGAGTGGTCCACAAAGCCACATCAGTTGTCACCTTCTTCACGGTAAAGGTAAAGGCACTTGCGATGTATCGCGAGCATAGCACACTCAACTTGAAGAAGCCTTCTTCAACTCGCTTTGCTTACATGTGGTTATTACTCGAGTGCCTTTATGAGGTGCGGTCCCCCACCTTGCGCTAGACAATAGTGTCCACTCTATAGAATGAGTGGGATGAGCATGAGAAAAAAGAGGCCAAAGCCATGCAACACTTATGCCTCAATGAGCAGTTTTGGCAAAAAGTCCATGTCATGGTCATTATCATGACTTCCTTTTATAGGGTGTTACATATAAGTGATTGGGAGGGGTCCACCATGAACCTTCTCATTCACTTCCTTAGAGCAGCACTGGTGGAGACACATGCTTGCGTGGTAATCACAGAGACAACGCGCACACATGTTCTAGAGATACGAGAGAGGAAATGGGTATGGATGCATAAGCCCATCCATAGTTTTGCCACATTGATACATCCGGCCTACAAGTCGCCAGTGGTCATAGGCAATAGAGAGCTCTGTTCGAACTAAGCTTGCTTATTTGACTCATGTGGTTCTTGTGGATGACCACAATGCAATGTTGGAGAAGCTAGAATGCTATGCGGATCAGAGAGGCCATGTGGCTTTTGCTTCTCCCACTTGTTGGAGGAGAGGATTACTTGTGAAGCCCCTATTTTGGTGGCAAAACTTTGGATATGCACTAGAGACCCTTCAGCCCTTAGCCATGAGAGTCCTTGCTCAAGATTGCTCTTCAGGTGCATGTGTGAAAAACTAGAGTACCTATTCTCTCATTCACACAAAGATTTGCAATCCACTTAACACACGCAATTAGAGTGGCTAATCTATTGTCACACTAGCTTACGCATGATAAGGACTATGATGAGCATGGGTAGTCCAAAGCACGTAAACACTTAACCATAAAACTTAAAATTTGTTGTTTTAAGCTTTAAAGTTTATACTTTACGACTTAGACATTAGCATTTACAATCTTATATGCATTTGTAAAGGTGAATATTGATACATTCAAGTTGAAGAGCAACACTCTTCCGAGTGTACATCAAGAGATGGATGAGGAGGAGAAGGTGATCTTTGCGGAGCTCTATAGAGAGCTTATAGCAATAGATACTCGTGACACTCGCAGTCAGCATACCTGTGGGCGAGGAGTTCAAGTAGGTGGTAGCAAGGGCATGGCCATTCGGCGCCCTCCGACATCGAGGAGGGGTGGTTCGAGTGGCTTGCAGACATATGTAAGGTGGGGCTCTAGTAGCTTCTATCACGTGCCTCATGATTACATCCCCCCCTTGTCTACGCAACTAGCGCCTAGAAAGCCATCATTTGTGATAATCATAATCTCATCAATGAGGATGAGTAAGAGAGTATCTCATCATCCAACACTAAGGAGTCATCTTCAGACTCTCTTGATGAGCACTCAAATGGTTCTGATAATGATGATGATAATAAGGATAGTGATGCCTCAATCTCTTTTTTGTATCTACTACCACTGTATTCACATGCCACTATGATCCATTATCCATGTATGTACTAGACTCTAGTTGTATTGCAAGTTACACGCAACGCATGCGACTGCGAGAACCATGATTCACGCTCATGTATTCATCTTATTTTGTAATGAAATGGCTATTTTCACTTTAAACATGTGTTCTATCATTTAATGATTTATTGTTTCTTTTTAAATCAAGTTAGTTATTTTTTCGTACTAATATTGTACCGTATCTTATAAAATCATAAGGTACATTTAGTACCATATTTTATCGTACTCTACCGTATCATACCTTTCATACCTGACAACTATGCCTTATCTATGAGAGGTGAGAGAGTACACAGAGATCGAAGCTCAAACTCAGCTACAAGTATAGTTCACAGTGAAGAAAGTGTGTGAGTGTGATAGCACAACACCCAATATAATAATCAAAAGAGTATAAGATGCAAGTACAAAGTACAACCTTTAGACCTTGGGTTGTAAGAGGGAGTTCACACCTGAAAGGTGTAAAACATGATAAGTGCCCAAACTGTATAACATAGGCACATAAAATGAAAGGAAATAAATCCAAGGAAAAAAACCTCTTGTAAGGAGAGTAAAAAGTACCCCACTGTCCTACTGAAGATCACCAACACTCCTATGTGAGTGTAGATATGAGATATACCCAACAAATCCCCCTGGAGTGAAGAGTGATCAATATACAAGGATCATCAACCAAAGGAGATCAAATTTAAAAATGCTTCAAATTTGTCATAAGAAAGAGGTTTGGTGAAAATGTTAGCCACATTACTAATAGTAGGACAGTAGACAAGGTTGATATCACCTACATGTAGCCTCTCTCTAACAAAGTGATAATGAATCTTGATGTGTTTCATGCGTGGGGTCATTCACCAAAAGTGATCAAATTTAAAGCATTGAGGAATGCTTCAAATTTGTCACGAGAAAGAGCTTTGGTGAAGATGTCTACCACATTACTAGTGGTAGGACAGTAGACAAGGTTGATATCACCTGCATGTAGCCTCTCTAACAAAGTAATAGTGAATCTCAATGTGTTTCATACATGCATGAAACACTGGTTTCAGGCCACTACAATGGCACTCTGACTGTTAATGAACAAAGGAGTAGGCTTTGTAGCAAATACATCCAAATTAGCCAACAAGCATCTATGCCATACGCATTGAACTATGGTAGTAAAAGCTGTCTTGTATTCAGCTTCACATGATGATGTGGCAATAATGGATTGTTTCTTGCTAAGCCAAGAGATGCAGGATGAGCCAAGAAAGAAACAATTACCACTAGTGGAGTGACGCGAATCATAATCACCAGTCCAATCAGAATCACTGTAAGCATGTAAGTGCAGTAATCCCCCTTGGCATAAAGCAATCCAAGAGTCCTAGCACCCTGCAAGTAACAGAAAACATGCTTAACGGCTTGCCAATGTGACATGCGTGACTAATGCATATATCTGCTCAAGGCTGAAACTGCAAGCTATATGTCTGGTCTTGTGTTGCATAAGTAAATGAGACATCCAACTACTTGAGCATATGTATGGATATTAAACAAGTCACTGTCATCATGCAAGGACAGCTTTAGTCCAAGTTCCATTGGTGTATACACTGGCTTGCAATCCTGTAAACCAAACCTCTCAAGAAGTCTACCAATGTTTCTACAATGTGATAATCCAATACCTCTAGCATCATGAATGAACTGAATGCCTAAGTAATAGTGCAAAGGCCCCAAATCTGACATCTCAAAGGTTTACTGCAAATTTTGTTTGAATGATGAAATCTGATCAACATGTGTCCCTATAAGCAAAAGATCATCAACATATAGACATATGACCAACAAGGATCCCCCCTTTTTACATATGTAAAGGGTAGACTCTGATGAGCTATTTATGAACCCTTGGCTGGGTAAAAAGGTATCAATCTTTGCATACCAAGCTTGAGGAGCTTGCTTCAAACCATGTAAAGCTTTTTTCAGTTTGCAAACCAAGTGTTCAAATCTTATAACTGCAAAACCAATGGGCTACTATACATACACTTCTTCTTGAAGTTCCCCATGTAAAAATGCAGTCTTTATATCAAGCTAGTGCACAGTCCATCCATAATGGGCAGCGGAAGCAACCATAGACCTAATGGTAGTCATGCGGGATGTAGGAGTAAATGTCTCCTCATAGTCAATGCCTCTCTTCTATGCATAGCCTTTAGCCACAAGCCTGGCCTTATATTTATCAATGGATCCATCTGCATTTAATTTCAGCTTATAGACCCACTTTGCACCAATGGCTTTCTTCCTAACAAGCATGGACACTAAATCCCATGTTTGATCCTTTATAATGGAATTAAACTCAACTTGCATTGCCGCCATCCAATGCACACTATGTTGTGCATCCTCAAAACATTCAAGCTCCTCATCATCAAGTGTATCTGCTGCTATAACAAACTCCATGGTATGTGTACCATCATCCATACAAACTTGCATTCTAGTACAACCAGCAATAAGAGCATCCAAATGACTGTTTTTCATAATCTGCAAATATCATCTAGGTATCTGCCTAGCTTCCTGACTGTATACAAGCTCTTGCTGAATTTCAAATTCAGCACCTTGCTGAATATTTAGATCAGCCATAGGCTGATTTTCTACATTACCCAATGGAGCAGCTGGCTGAACATTAAGTTCACTTGCTGAAACTCCAGCTATATCACTGAAAGAAATGGGTAGCAACCCTTCCAATACATCATTGGAAGCCTGATATGCATCAAAACCAGCAAGGGTTAATTCTGATTTTTCATATAATCTATATCCTTTGCTCTCACTGCTATACCCCACAAAAATGCATTTAACAACCTTGTTATCCAACTTCTTCCTAGGTACTTTGGGAATGTGTGCATAGCCAAGACACCCAAAAGTATGAAAATGTCCAACAGAAGATTTCCGGTCGTTCAAAGCCTCAAAAGGCATGACATTCTTTAATGCCTTGGTGGGGCACCTATTCAAACATGGCAAGCACACATAATTGCTTCCATCCAAAAACTGTGGCAAGCTCTTTGCTTTCAGCGTACATCTCGCCATCTCCATGAGTGACCGATTCTTCCTCTCTACAACCCCATTTTTCTCTGGAGTATAAGCAGTAGTGTACCGATGAACAATGCCTTTCTGCATCAAAAAGGTATTCAGTATAGAAGACATGTATTTGCCCCCTTAGTCTGAAGAGAGAGTCTTAACCTTGCAGCTAGATTGATTTTCAGCAAGTGCTACAAAAGCTAAAAATGCATCATATACTTCTGACTTTTTCACCAAAGAGTATACCTAGCAAAAGCAAGTAAAGTCATCAATAAAAGTGACAAAATAGTAACAACCACCCAATGACTTTATTTGCATAGGGCCACATACATCCGAGTGCACAATCTGTAGTCTGGCAGTTGCTCTAAAAGCAACATCACGAGGAAATGAAAAATGATGCATTTTTCCCTAAATGCACTCTTCACATATATGCTCAGGAGGTCTCTCCAAGAGAGGTAAACCATCAAGTGTACGCTACATAAGCATCAAGCTACCATAGTTTACATGCCCCATATCAACATACTACTTTGCATGTGACATAGCAGAAGTAAGAGTAGATGCAAGATAGATCGACTGATCAACTGAGAAAGTATCTAACTCATATAACCCATGACATAAAGTGCCTATCAAAACCAAAGTCATGTGTTCCTTATCTCTAACCATACATCTATCATCATCAAAGATGACTTGCAAACCACACCTTGCCAAAGAAGAAATAGATAGCAAATTCCTCTAAGAGCAAACTAACCAACTAAAGGAAAGAAAGTGATTGTGGGGAAATCCTCATGGTGAGATTCAAGGCCATATGAAAGGCCAAATATGAGGACAGCAATGAATTCAAAGCAATGGATATCAACTACGCATCTGAGTAGTGCTTACCTACATTCATAAGCTACTCACGCAAGTCCTAAATTTTATTTAGATAATCCTACATAGAATCACCCTTATTCATCTTCACAATCTCAAGCTCTTTCTTTAAGAAAGAGATGCATGTCTTATTCTTTCCAGTAAACATCTACTCCAAGATCAACCATGCTTCTCATGAAGAAGTTCCAGAGACCGAATGTGAGGGATGATAGACCGCTAAACTACCAATGCAATTAGTGACAAAGCCTATCCATCCCGCATGTCCCAACCTTTTGAGCTATTGATCTCTGGGAAAGTGGCTGAGATGGAGCGGGCTGAACAAGCTGAGCAAGCTAAGTTGCCCGTTGTCCACATCCTCCTAGAGAAGGTATAGCAAGAGCCAAACTCCGGGCCTAGCTTCTTCACCGCGCTAACATAATCCCAAAGATTCTTTGCAATTAGCACATTCTTCATCATAAAAGACCATAGGGAATAGTTGTTGCCATCCAACCTATACTCCTTGGACACATATGTAAATACATCACCTCCCTGATTTGCCATGATAAATGTCATTGATCAAGGAGCAAAAGAGTAATATTTCAAGCTAGACCAACCTGGAAATCTCAAATTTTCCGGAAATTACAGCAAGCCCTTTGCTGTAATTAGCAAATTTAATCACACTCTATCAAAAGATTGTCTAAAATGCACGCTTTCCAAGGTGCAAAAAGGTGCTCAACAGCAATGAAAATGTAAAAACCCCTAAATTTCTCATCCCAAAATGCACAAAATCATTCCATTTCAGTCTCTCACTGATGTACATTTGCCAATCCCTAAGCTGACAACAAAAGCCCCAAAATTTTGATCCAAATTGCACAAAATCTCTGCATGAAATGTGTCCCAAACACTTGTTGAAGCAAAGAGAAACTACCCGGGCACAAGCCCCTTCCAAGAGATGAACTTTGAATTAAAATTTTGAAAATTTGAAGGATTTTTTTCTGTTTATCTCTATACTCGAGCTGGAGACGAGCGGGCTGTACAGATAGCACTCAGGACCACACGGCATTGGCGTTGAGGGCAGCCAGGGCTAGGAGCCACAGGCAGAAGCATTGGAAGCTGGCACTAAGGGCCGCCAAACTAGGAGCCAAAGGCAAAAGCACTGCCTGCTAAATGGTAGACCTGGCGAGCGACAAGGGCCAGGGAGCAGGCGAGCACGACTGGAGAGGCAAGGCGCAGCAGGCGAGAGCGGGGGCTGTAGGCAAAGGAGCTGGCATCGTCTAGCGGATTGGGGCATTGCAAAGGCGAAAGCATTGCCTAGGGCGGCGCTCTAGGCGCTCCTGCAAAAATCGGCCTAGTCAAGCAGATAGTTGGCGCCCGCCACTGCACTAGAGACGCTAGAGGCAAACTAGTTGCTACTAATGATAAACGGGGCCAAGCCAAGCAGTGCTAGCAGTGCAAGCCAAGAAGGCAGGGGAGATCCGTGGACGAGCTGGTGGTGCCTGGAGTTGCTTAACTAGCCAAATGTGAGGTGAAAAAATACACAGAGATCGAAGCGCAAACTTAGCTGTAAGTACAGTTGACAGTGAAGAGAGTGTACAACTTTGATAGCACAACACCCAATGCAATAATCAAGAGTGTAAGGTGCAAGTACGAAGTTCAACCCTTAAACCTTAGGGTTGTAAGAGGGTGTTCACACCCAAAAGATGTAAAGCACGATAAGTGCCCAAACTGTGTAACCTAGGCACATAAAATAAAAGAAAATAAATTTGGGGAAAAAAACCTCTCGTAAGGAGAGTAAAAAGTGCCCTAGTATCCTACTAAGGATCACCGAAACTCCTTTGTGAGCGTAGGCGTGAGTCATACCCAACACTATCGTATCTAGTCTTTGCATTGCATGATCATCATTACCTTTGTAAAAGGGCACTTGACCAAGTGAACAATTTTTCCATGAGAAACACTGTCCAAGTGGCACCTTGCTATGTGTGCATTCTCATCATGTAGCATTACTCTTTGCATCTCATTGTGTAAGGCACCCTTGAGTGGATCCTAAGGTATTTCCATTGATGGTTCTTTTACCACCTGACCTCCACACCTCCATACTTCTTTACCCTTTCACCTCTTCTCCCTTGTACTTCATCACAGATACCCAACAATATTGGTCAAAATAGATTGTCTATTTTATAATGTGTTGGATCTAACCATCCCCTTCATCCCTCCAACACAAATTACTTGATAGGGCAAAAACCTTATTCAAAAACTTATTTACCAAAACGTAAAAGTTCAATGTGGTTCCATCTGCCCTTGTAAGTCCTACTAGGCCACTAGGTAACCGACGAGCACCTTTTGTCCAATGCCTTGGCCTCTCTAGGGTGATCACTTAGGCTCCCTTGGTAAGATAACCATCGCCTCTATAGTCTTAGTAGAACACCAAGTAGCCAACATGCACCCTTTATTTGATGTCCTTGCTGCTGGGGTGGGACACCTTGGGGTAAAAATAGGCTTGAGCTTTTCTTACAATCCCTTTCTAGTTCCAATTGAGCCTAAGAGGGGGTGTTGAAATAAAAATGTATTAGAAACTCTTTTAGATAGCCCCAAAACATGTAGTTACCAAAACTTTCACTAAAAAAGAAATCTGTTCCTAGAGAGTTTCTGTGTTCCATAAGCCAAACCCTAATTTGAGAGGATCCACTCATCTATAAATAAACACATTGCCCACCATTCAGCCTTATCCTTGTTTTGTAGGTCACATCAGTCTTCAGGACTCTTCACTCTCTCTCTAGCTGTCGGCATCCAGTTTTCAGCCTTCAGCCTATCTACATCAGCTATTCAGCCCTTGCCAACTGCAGCCACCTTCACTCCAGCCCATGATGCACTATTTGCTGCCATCGCCCTGTTTGGAGTCATTCGACAGTTGTGTTTGCAGACAGCTTGCTAACGTCAGCCAATGCCACCCTGTTCCCTGATCAACGGCCTATGTTTACAGCCTATACAGGCCGCCCGGCATCAAATCTTCCTTTCTCAGCTGTTGCCTGACTGTTTCCAGCCTTCGGTGATGAACTGCCAGCACATTAGATTGTACACTGCTGTTTTTTTCCAGATTCAGCCTCCAGACTGCTGTGCTTTGGTTACCAGCCTGCTGCCCCTTCTATCTCAGCATTATTTTAGCTCCAACTGGTGGTTACAGCACTTGGGATTCGTCTCCGGTGGACATCACTCTCCAACTACGCCCATTGCTCTGCCTTTGAGCATCTGTACACTCTTTCCATCATTTACAACATTCATTCATTCAGAGTTCTCTTTCTTCTCTCTTTGTGTCTTTGCGTTTTTGCATTATTGTCTGAGTTATTGTGTTTTAGTCACGCTCATACATCCTATGTTTTCTTAATGCAAACCCTAGCATATCTTCATAGCATATTAGCAAGCACTAAACAATTGTCTTATTTTCAGACTCTCATCACTCAAGACCTTCACAGTAAGTGATAAATCAGCATTCAGCTTAGCAGATATCAAATAAAACAGAAAACTTTAATGTACCGCATGTAGCTGTTGGAGTCATAAAACATTACACACAAATCTTATAATATGTAATCAAAGCAAGTTTTCGTAAGGTGAAGAGACATAAAAGCAAGCTCTGTCTCAGCTCTTTACTTGACTAACAGGAATTCTAATGGATGTACAAATATCACGTTTAGCAAGAACTGACAAATAAATGTAATTCCATACCTGCATCATATAAGCACACCCTTGGCGTGTTAAAGCCGGTAGTGTTCCATTCTTTGCATATTCTGATATACGCTGTTGAACAACACCTCTCACCTACAATGCAACTAGCTTATGTGTGTATCAAAGGTACATGTAAGTTGTAAGTACAAGAAGAAACTGCCAGGCAATGAATTTGTACAAATTTCCTTAAGAAGGACAACATAAATACTCTCCCATCCTTCCTCAACTGGAAGCATTTGTAGCCAGGAGTTTCAGAAACGGGACATTTCATAATGGTTTAGTATGTAGCAAATGGTTTTGAAAAAGTTAAGAAATGGTAAGAAACAAATTGTACAAAATATAATCAATATATGAGGCTTGTGTGTAATTATGGTTAGTCTTGTACTCTTAATACAATATCATAACATGAGATTGACAAGGACAGTTCATGAGGGCAATCCAGATAAAAGCCAATCGAGGAGAATAATCTGCTTGATATTTAATCTTGTCTGCCAGAAGGAATTGGCTGGACCTCAGCCAAGTGATACCAGCACGGCATATTGTTTATTTGACCAGAAGGGAGAGTAGCCAGGGAATTCCAAACTATCAGCTATCTCATCCTCTTGCTTTGGTGAAAGGGTAACCTGATTAAGGGTGAACACACCTCCAAATGCTGATGACTGTTGTGGCATATCTTTCTCAAAATCTCATCAAATGCTAGGGTCACAAAGACCCCCAAGAGAGGGACTGCATCCTTGTAATCTCTGCATCAAAAGTTCTTTCTAAGGCTACTCTCCCAGACTAGCTGGATGCATTGTGTCAAGGCCAGCTGGCAAAGTGAATTCTAAATCTTGAGATAGTTGTCTAAACTTCAAAACACCAAAAAAATCAATGATTATGTATAAAGGAGTCACAAGACTGAAATAAATGCAGCAGAGTCAAGATGATGCAAATGAAGGGCAAAAAGGACCCAATAATTACTGTTTTAACAGTTTGAACATATCTACATGGTGCAAACAATGCAAAGTTGCTTGCAGTTTCACAATGTCAACAAAGTACAGAATTAAATATAGAGAACTGCTAAAGCAAATAACCGAAAAGAAGCATGTGAGTCACCACATACAAGAGACAGCCGCTGCTCACAGTATAGAGAATAGCAATCTGCAAGAATCTGTGCGTATTCTGTTCTACTTCCCCTGCTCTCAAGTTCCTCCATCAATGGCTTGATCTGCAATTCAACAGATTTGGGAAATCATCCACAGAACTATCCTTCTACTGTGCAAGATGAACAACCGAGTCCTAAGCCCCACTGAACATGAATTACCTCGTTTGCAGCTGCCTTGAACCGGACATAGAGTATTGAAGTTTCTGCTGCCTCAGATAATGGTGCTTTGCCCTGTGAAGCAGCAGATTCTTTGATGCCACTTTGGACCTTTTTCCAATGAAAAGGGTAGATATCATTATTTTTTTGGTGAAGAAGTGGAAGTTATGATTTATAAAGGGTAAATATCTATCAGCTGTGTAAATCTTTGGGCTACAACAGACAACCCTCTTTTAATACTAAAGCATGCTATAGAATTTCTGAATGACCGAGACATTGGTATAGATTGACATAAATGTCATACGACATAGATTACTTAACAATTACCTGCTGTGACACCATTTTCAGTACTCCAAGTACATGGGTTCTCACCATACTTAAAGCTCGAGACTGTTCCACAAACAGAGTACAATTACAATTCAATTCACAAGAATGAATCATCATATCAAAAAAAGAGGTTTTCAAATAAATATGCTGCAACTTCACGAGTTACTGTTTGTGAACCAACCCAGGCCACACTTACAGAAAATCCCTTTTCAACACTTCGCTAGTGAATCTAGGCACAAATGGTGCAGTAACAGCTGCACTTTAAATAACCCTCTTGAATGTCATCTACTTGAAATTGAACTCTGAAGCAAAAAAACATATCTAGCCACCACTTACAGGTTCTGGTGATCCAATAAGAGAAAACATACTAGATTATGCCTTCTGACCGTATACTTAACAAATCCAACTAATAGTCTGCTTTATACAATAGACACAGAGATATTTATGGTGTGAGCATGTGCATTTCTGAATGTATGTCTTCGTTACATCACATGCTAAGGATAAATACATTATCTCTGTCTAAGTATTAAGAGAGTGTTTACATAATGGATCAAATGGCACCTGTAGTTGCCTGAATTTAAGGAGATATACAGCTGAATCTGCATACTGTGGATTGTTGCCAACATATCTGTCAATAGGTGTGTAAGTTACAGACGAACAATCTGCACATGTCTAGATATTCTGAAATTTCTAAAATTAAAAATGTTACAGCTTACGAGATGCATTCATCAAGCCGTTTCAATAAAGGAAGGAAGTGACCACTTGCAACACTCATCGTTGGTGCATAGAATTGTGTTGCAATCTAGGAGAAAGCAAAGTGGGATTAGCTTTGAAAACCTTTGCAGATACATTATCAACGTAAACCTTATTTAAAATCCACATTATATTCCACATTTTCTAACCAAAAAACAATGTTATATTATTTTTTTTATGAACTGCTCTTGGCAAAGACATTGAAATTATTTCAACAATGCATTCCACTTACGAATTAACTAGTCTTTTGAGAGATTATTGTATGTGGCACTCATTCTCTAACTCATCAAATTTTTATCAACTGCTCTAAGCAAGACACTGAAATTATTTCAACAATGCATTCAACTTACGAATTAACTAGCCTTTTGAGAGAGTATTGTATGTGGCACTCACATTCTCTAACTCATCAAAGTAGTTGAGTTTATTACGTAATGCATCTGCAAATTCAACCAATTTATCCTTTTCCATCACCTGCCATTCTTGCCAAAGAGTAACAAGTAAAGCATTGTTGATTGGTCTGCCCTGGAAACAATTTCAGCATTTTCGCACATGCTGTAACATTAAAACTTTCAGGAACACAGCAAAATATGCAAATGGTGGATGATGCCAAAGTGAAGCATGAAAGAAGCACTTTCAAGTCATGTTAAACTCTCAGGCAGCCATTCACCTACAAATAAAATGAACCGAGAAAATATGAAAGTGACACACAAAATCTAGTGTATGTTCCTATTCCTCTAGCAGCCAGCCTGGGACACTCAGGTCCCCGCTATCAGTTATCATTTGTACACTTCACAGGAGTTTGCAACCTTTTCAGCATTTGAACTGGAAGAGAATTTTTCCCATGAATACATTTTGCCACATTCTAGGTCAATCAAAGTGTCAACTGGTTATTCCAACATTACTTGTTTGCCCCACACCTCCTATAATGTGAAATAATAATTTTAAATTGTTGTCAGATACTCTTTTTTCCATGCTCTGGAGAGATTTCCAACCGACCATTTCAACAGCTTGCCCATGTGCCAGAGCTATTAATATGAACTGCTCTCCAAGGTGACTGCGGTAGAATTTTGAAGGCTCTTTTTCTGAAACTTGAGGCATCCAATTATTGGACGTAATACTCCAGTCAGCCAAACTTTTTTATAGGTTATTGGATTGTAATGGTTGTAATAGGTCCCTGGCTTTGTCTCAAACATATGTATGTCGCATTCAAAACTGCAACCTTCTGCATACCTTTAGGAAAAAGAGGGCACCCCCTAATTATTGACTACAAACTATCCCTGAGTTTCTGCCAAATCATAACCTACAAAACACCCTGGTCTCATGCTTGCCAAACCCAGGGAATTGCCTCAAGGGTCCTCTCTTCCCACTCAAGACAGCAATGCAAAGAACCTCCTCCAACACATTAGAAAACAGAACAGCCACACATTCTGTCTTGAACTTGCAGAGTACTACTTTAGCATAATCTGCTTTCCATTGTCTTATGCTAAGGTATACAGTCTTACCTCCCATTTATATATGCCAAGGTATACACGCCATCTCCTAAGCACAGATTAGCAACATCATGGTTGATAGCTGCTTTTGCTCAAGCAAACTGCCTATAGGCTCAATTGTTTTGCAAGGCACATTTATGGAGGTTTTGGTATATTTGAACCTTGTGAAAACAAACACGTATGCACACTCTTATTTTGACGTAGTTGCTACCTTTAATTCCACTTCTGATCATGTCCTTCAACTGACTGATCTATGGCAATAGAATAGAGCGAATGCTAGGGGACAAAAGACACAGAAACAATCAGGCCAATGGGCAAAGTGCATTCACCAGTCTTTCACAAGCATCATGCAAAGTCTTGGTCTTTGTAGCAACAGCTTGATGTTGTGCTTGGAGGTTCTCAAACAGATCTATAGTGCCATCCAACTGCAGTATTGAAAAGTAAAACTTTATCAGTTCACCAAGATTGACAAAGAGATTCGTTATCTATAGGTTGCATTGGAGCATAGAGCAAATACTCTCCTGCCCAAGAATATCATCACAAGTCTGCAAGTGCTCAGATAGTGTATTAACATATTGCCGATACTTCTCCTCTGTCTGTCTTCGTGAACAATCAAAACATCAAAAACTCCTAGCCTTTGTTAGTAGAGATGTTTTACCAGTACATGCTATGAGATGAACTTAAAAGTACCGACCTCATACTTCATTGCTGATTCCAAGTCTGTAAACCACTTGTAGAACTGCCAAAAAGACCCCATGTTTAATTAGTAACTCTGATTCATCTAAGGTTAAATGCATGTCATGCACTGAGTCAAAATAAATGAACTGAAAAATAAGGAGGAAAGACTTTCACGGACCAATGCCCATTACAAAGGTGCTGCCCGTATATTGATTTTACTTCCAAATGTAAATCTAGTATAAGAAGCCCGACATCTCGATAACTCAAACAGTAAAACTATATCTCCAGTCCAAGAACTAGCAAACAATGCAAGGCCATGATAACTCATTCAATTAAATAATGCCAGGTAGATTCCTAGGTATTTGATAAAGCTCCAATGCTTCAGCAGCTGTGGCATGCATGCAGGCAAAGAGCATGTATGTGACCCGCTCCTACCCAAGGTTCATAGTGCCATATTGAGCAGCCTGGCACATGCATTTCAAATTTGTTAACATAATTCCAGCCAATATGATTGATTTAAGGCAGTGATTGTGATTCGGAGGACTGTAGAAGAGGAGAGCGAAGCTAAACAAAAGTCAATCAAAAATGGCAGCAACGATGTGACCCCACAGGTAAGAGTCGGATATGCAAACACAAAATGCTCACATTTGGATTAGAAAGTAGTAGCCTTTCATTGGCTAACAATAGAAGATAAGAAGACAACTCTTCTGCCATTATTTATCATAGATGGGTATCACACTCCTTTGACACTTGCCAAAGGCATTTCAGATACATCATTGGAGGCTTTAAGAATCTTGATTGTTGGTCATAGACCTTGTTCACATGAAATGTACTTTGCAGACTAATCAATTGATCCCTCAACCAAAGGCATTAATTGACTAACAAACCCCCTTTCAACTCACTGCCCTCACCCTTGGTAGTGGCATTGTATACATCCATAACACCATACAAAACCCTTGTTTTGCACACCCTAGTTGCATTGAACAAATGTTACATGTAGATGTCATGCCCTTAAACATTATTTTAATTGGCTTAGGGTTTACAATGTTTTGATGTTTTGATTCACTTTATTTATCGCTAATTCAAGAGGCTCAACTTTGGTAATCCCCCAAATCCTAAGTGCCCAATGGGGGTATCATCCAAGACAAGAGAATGCAGATGAACAAAGGAAGCACACCAAATTGCCCATATCTTTGATATAAGAGGTGGTTTATGACATAGAATGAAAGAAAACTTAAAACAATAACTCACTCCCCCTCACTCTCATTCACATAATGACTAAACTCACAACTCAAGTAAAAGAATAAATACTCCATATCTCCAAAGATCCGTACTTCTCCAAAAATATGAGCCATGTGTAAACCGTTGAAGCTATGATGTGATGGAAAGCTAAAAGAGGGAGCGAAGATAAGAAAATACAATGTAACGTGTAATGTTAAATTCTCCCCATCCTGTAACTTTACATCTTGTAAATACATCAACTTCTTTATCAAATGCTGCTTGAGTTATAGGGTTTGCTAATGGTTAAAGCATTAAAGAGACCAGCCTACCAAAAGAATATCAAACTTCCATAGAAGTATTCTTTAGGTTTGGTTTTTTCTCCAAATTTGTAGTGCATTTGCACAAAAGTTTCCAAAGCTCCCATCTTGCTTCCAATGGCTTACTAGTCATGCAGCTAAGCGATCTCTTGTCCTTGGTCCCAATCATAGATTTCTTCTAAGCAACAACTTGAGCTAGTCCTAATGCCTTTTGATCCTTTCAAATCTTTACCTACCCCCATGCACACCTAAAGAGCTTAATAACTATTCAGTTTTCTCAATAGTTGTTTGGCATCTAAGGGAGACTCCATAGTGTAAGCAAAGTTAGTGTGCAAATTTAAAGGCTTGCCATAAATATGCATGAAGCAATGTCAGATTTAAAAAAGGACATTTGCAATGTCAATTGGAAATACACCGTTTTGCTTCTTGTCAACAAGTTCCAACATATTTGGTGGTGCCTTTTGTTGCATCCAAATAGTACTCCATTGCATGAGAAAAGTTCCACATCCTTCTTAGAGGAACTATTTGCTTTTATACAAAAGGACAACCCCGAAGCATTAGTATTGCAATGAGCTTACATGTAAGTCTTTACAATCACATAAGTGCTAGGAAAAAACACTAATCATTGAGGGGTTACACTTGATTGGCATTGGCAACATCTCCTACCACTCCATGTGTTACACCAGCAACTTGTATTTGACCTCAGGTTCACTTTGTCCACATCGCATCTAGTGACTGGTCCTTTTGCATGCACCATGAATTTTTCCTTCCACTATTGTGGTAATCTTGTTAGTCCAATCTGGCTACATTTCTAGCTTGCAAATATGGTTGTGCTTCTTGCTTGCACTGTGCACGATGGATTTTGAATCTCATGTGCCTTCTTGGCTTGTTTTTTTTCTTATGCAAGCGTCATATTCACATTAGTGGGTTACAAGGTGTTTCTCTACAAGATTTTACCTTAGCTCTTTTGGAGCAAGCCTTTGTTTGTGAGCATCTCATGTGTTAGCAATCATGTCATTCTAAGTCTTTCTCCATGTTCATCACCTAGTTGTGAACCTCATTTTGAGCCACACAAGGACATTTGGAGTTCCAGAAATGGTCATGTCCATCAATCTCTACAACCTTGACATGTCAACTCGACACAATGTGAAGATACACTAGGGTTTCCAGAGAAAACATTAAGAGTTTATGAATACGATTAACATAGAGTGAACCCAAATAAGGGTACAAAGAGAGAATGAGAAACTGATGAATGAATGATGAAGGGGTGATATACAACTGGAAGGGGTGCTCAAGGAGTGGAGGCTATCTAAAAAGGAGCCTTTCTTCTTCAAAATGGTAGTAATGACCTGATTAACACTTGTAATTAAGAAGAAGCAAATTCACATAAAATGAAATTTGGCCCCAAAACTTAGCGCCGCTTGTAGTATTTCTTTAACTTATATTGCAAATGGATAGAGTACAACTGAGATTCTTCAACCTCCTCTACTAATCCCAAGTGCCTCTTGCTATCATGAATGACCAACAAGCCTTCAAACCAATTTACCCCTTGATTTGCTAGGGGATTCTAGAACAACAACATGCAATCACACAATTCCACAAACCAAATTGTCACCCCTTGTGATATTTCTTTAGCTTGTATTGCAAATGGATGGAGTCTAAGATTCTCTGATCTCCTCCACTAATCCAAGTGCCTCTTACTATCAAAACTAACCATCAAGCCTTCGAACCAATTTTCCCCTTGGTTTGCATGGGGATTAGGCTTCACCCTCCTTCTTGAATTCTCTCTCACAATGGCTAGAATAGACTTTCACTAGCCCCCAAAAATGCTTTTTCCACTTACATGGGCAAGTTTTGCCAAGTGGCAGCTTTCTAATCCCATTTTCCAACATTATCTAGCTTCTTAAATGAATTTCCAGAATATTAATTTTGAAATTTGATTTAATAATTATTCTAGTGCCCAGAAAAATAATTCCACCAGTTAATAATTAAATTGGTTCAAGTATCCCTAAGCAGTTATTAGCCATTAGACCAACATTAATCAATTAATTAATGCCTAGTCTCTAATGTCACCACTGACATTAATGGCCAATAAATTGGTCTAGGCCGAAATCTAACATTGGGTACCACCTAGTACTTGTCACGTATAAACTTATTACAACTCTTGCCTTTGGCATCAACTGATATTTTGGGATCTTGGGTCACCCACTATAAAATAATTAACTTGCACCTCACATGTGCAAGTCACATTAGCACGTTTGATTAACCTTTAATCAAATGCTAAGCAAAGCAATAAAATTTCACATCCTCATGACACTACCATCTTTTACTATAGTCTAGATTGTTCCCACCTCTTACTCAATTGTCTGTAGCTAAACTGAGTGATTAGAATGGATAATGTACAACTCAACATTGAGAGGACTTGGGTGAATCTAGTAGCACAACTTGGCAAGAAGATGATCCATTATGAAAAACACTTGCTTGTTGCCATAAAACCCCTTGTCCTACAACCACCCTATATGGGTACCCCCCTTGTTACACAAACACCTCATATGGACACCCCTTTGTTACACAACCTCAAATTTGCCATAAACCAAATCCATACATCTTTACACCAATTGGGAATAGAGACAGAGATTTGAGAATACACCCCTGTAAAATCACATGTACCAGCTCTATGGAGGTGAGGTCGAGTATAAGGAACACTACATTTGCCAATGGATAATGCATTTTGAGAGATCAATGCTACTACCTCTTTATGGAGGGTTTCAAACCTCAGACCTTAGACCTTTATACCTAATCATGGAGTTCAAGAATCAAATAGGTTTGGGGCTATGCCTGAAACCAGCCTTCCTTCTCAGAAAGGGTGGTATTAACCTGATTCAACAATAATGGCAGCAAGGAAACAAATCACATAAACTGAAATGTACACTTTACCACTTAAATCCTGGACAATGGACAACCTATTGCAAATGGATGAAGTACAACTAAGATTCTCTAATCTCATCCGCTAATTCAACTGCCACTTGCTGTCATAAATGACTAGCAAGCCTTCAACCAAATTGCCCCTTTAGTATGCTCGCAGATTGGCCTTCACCTTGCTCCTTACAAGACAAATTTAGCCCCAAGTTAAAGATTGGCTAGCTAGCCTCTTGGATCTCCCTAAAATTCTTCAATTTTCGCTGCTAAGGTTCAAGTCTTAGGCCCTCAATTTTGAGCACACACATGTGCAAGTGACATTTGCACATTTGATTAACTTTTAGCCAAATGCTTAGCAAAGCATCAAAACTTCACTCTCATGATAATTTCTATTAGAGCTTCAGCAACATAGGGAGACCCTCATGATAGATAGGGGGCAAGCGCTATCGAACTAAACCAAACAAAGAATCGTGACTAACTTCTTTTCTAGGGCAAGCACCAGTACTAGTACCAACACGCTCACTAGTCCCTCACAAGATATTGCTCCTTTAGCTCAAGGCAAACCACCATTTGACACGCATTGTAGGCCCTACTGGACACAGTGCATACAAGGGCGAACAGGCGTAGGGACCCCAAGCAAGCTAGACAAGCAACAAAATGAACTGGCTAGGCGCGCAAGACAGGGGGCAAGGGGGCTAACTGAGGGGCTACGGACGAAGGGCATGCAAGCAAGTGGTGTGCACAATCCTAGGCAACGTGCAAGCAGTGGACAGGAACCCTAGGCGAGGTCTTGATGCATCCCCACCATCGCTTCTCTCTCTCTCTCTCTCTCTCTCTCTCTCTCTCTCTCTCTCTCTCTCTCTCTCTCTCTCTCTCTCTCTCTCTCTCTCTCTCCCCCCAATTTCCGCACTATGCATTTTTAGAGCCAACTCCGCATATCTATAATGATGCAATACGAGCTGGCTTAAGCCAGCTAGACCAGCATAAACCACTAGAGGATGCCACTAAATCTCTACCGAAGGTTTTACATACAACAACTACAAAGGCATTCCCATGTAAGATGGGCTCTACTGCACCACACAAATGCACTGCCCCTCAAAATGCTTGGTATGATGATGAGTGCAGATAGCCTACAAAGGGATGTTACACTAGGGACATGCGCACACAAGCATGCACTGAATGTCTTCCATTGTCTTGTGCAGAAAAAGAAGATGAATTATCTAGCCAAACTACAATATGAGATGTATCAGCTCTTTTGAGCAGGAACAACAAAAAGGCATGGAGAAAATTTCACGGTAGACGACCCCCAATTCAGCTGACATCACCCACGGTATGGCATGAACATGCTAGTGCACTATATGTTCCATCACAAGAGCAAATTCCCTGTCCATTAAACTCTAGGCCAACATAGTGTGGATTCTTTAGGAAAAAAATAGTGAGGTATGTCATTTGGAGGTTAAAGAATGGAAGAGCACATGATCAAGATGGCCTTGTGGCATAATATTTTGCACATGCATATTATGCATTGGCCTCTATATTGTCAAATATCTTCAATAGAGCTATATGTGATGGGTTTCCAACAAGTTGGTGTGACCACACAATAGTGCCGATTTTTAAAAGCGGAGATCCATTGGTTGCTAACAACTACCACACTATTATGATTGGCCATATGCTAGCGAAGATATATGCCTCTATTGTGGAGCATGAGTTGAGTTGGTGGGCTGAAACAAAGGGGATACGGTCTACAGGAAAAGCTGGCTTTCGCCAAAGATGCAATTCATTAGACCATCTATTCAAACTAAGGGCCTTGATTGAGGAGGGAGGATTACGAAGGCAAAAAACCTATTGTTGTTTCGTGGATTCCCGCAAAGGTTTTAATCTGGTACCACGTGCAAGACTCATGCAAAGGTTGCAAACCATTGGGATACCAAAGAATATGCAATGGTGTATTTATACATTGTATGTGTAACCAGTCTTCCTTCCGTGGATGGGTGGTAAATCCCTGATTACAACTTAATTACAACAGCAAACAATTAATGCAAATCTGAAAATACAAATTTACCTACTGATCTTGGACAATGCACACCGGATTGGGTTGGCACCCCTTTCGGTATTACTTTAGCTTTATTGAAGAAAAAGTTGATTTGCAATGGGATTCTCCCAATCCCCTTCGCAATCCATCCACAGGCTGTAGTATAAGGCTATATGAGGAGTTTAAAAGTTTATGTCCAAAGCATTAGGGCTAGGAAATACAAAGCTTAAAAATTCTATCTGAATAGAAGGACTGATGAGGTTCGTCCTTCTCCTGCTGGTGGCCTTCTTCTTCTTCTTCTTCTTCTTTTGCTCCAGTTTCTTCCTCTTCTTTAACAGCAACTAGATAGGCCTTTTGGGACCTCTTTGTGGTGTGGCAAAACTTATCGGTGTGTCCGGTCCTTTTGCAGAAGTCACAAAAAATCTGATCCTTATTGCCTTTGTACATGTTGCCAACATATAATGCTTGTTCATCTCTGGAGGTGCTTAGTCCTTCCTTAGTTTTTAGCTTCTTTTCCTCCTCTAATAGTGATACTTGGATATCAACAAGCTTAGGGTTTGGCATATTGATTAGAGTTGATTTGTCCCTTGATTTGGGCACTTAATTGGCCTTCACCCACTTCAAAGACGATGAAAATGCCCCAAATTCAATGGCTGGCTAGTCCTCCACCTGAATTTAGCTGAAATTCACCTTCAGCCCTGAAAAATCCAAGTCTTGGAGCTTCCAATTTCTCGCATGCTTCCCGAGGCTGCTACTAAACCCTAATTTATGCTGCAAATTAAAATTTACAGCAGAGAAATTCGCAATTTCTCAGCCTCCAAGGGTCCAAATGCTGAGATCTTCGAAGCAAGGCTGTGAAATGGCTGGGAGATGAGAGAGAAAGCTATAGAGAGAAAATTCAGAGTTTTGTCGCAAACTGAAAATCAGTCAAATGCAAATGTTGCCTTGCCATAGCATCTTGTAGATGCAAAGAACTGAAGAAAATCAGTCATTTACTACTACTGCTCTATCTCAACAGCCTGTAGATGCTATCACCTGCTGTTGATTGGTCTTCTTGTGCCCCTGGCTGCCTCAGAAGGTCCTCCAATGGCTGCAAATCAGACCAATAGCATCTCCTCCCTCTCTCTTGCAGGCTAAATACACTAAAAATGCCTCTCTTCAACCTCTAAAGATGTTTTTCAGTCTTGCATGGCCATTTTGAACAAGTGGCAGCTTTCCCAAATGGTTTTTCCAGCATTACCCATAATTAAATATTAATTTTCAATCTTTAAATATTGAAAATTAATCTAATAATTATTTCAGTGCCTTAAAAAATAATCTGACTGGCCAATAATTAAATTGGCTAGGCAACTTCCATTCTCGAGTGTCTCTACGCCATCTTTGACCATCAGATTAGCGTTAGGTACCATTAAACGCCACTTCTCTAGTGTCACCAACTGACACTTATGGCCAAATGAATGACCTAGGCCAACAACTGACACCAGATACCACCAAGTACTTGTGCACCATAACTTATAGCAACTTTTGCCTTTGACATCCCGTGATTTCTTGGGGTCCCGGGCTCGTAAATTTACTCTAACCCTAGTTACACCTCACATGTGCAACATTTACTTAACCATGTGATTAAAAATTAATCCACATCTTAAGTGAGGTTTCAAAAATACATGTCCTCATGACAACCCTCCCCCTTGAAATCCTTGCAATCGTCCTCGATTGCACTGCCAAATGCATCAAAAGCAAAGTCATATACTGGAATTTCCATAGGGCATAATAGTCAACACAACATGTATACTGTTGCTCAACCATTCCATATGCCCAACACATGCTGAAAATTAACAGCCAATCATAACATAACATAAGACTCGCAAAGAATCTAAAAAACATTGCCAGATTATCATATGACATGTCCATTTCTCATGAGCTCAACTCATCTGGCAAAACCAAACCATAGTATAGAGAAAACCAAGCATAAACCATGGTTGAAACATCAATGGTATCATAAGACATGTTGTTGTCCACAAAACCAACTGAATACCACTAAATATTAATGATCATACACTAAAAACCAACATTCAATAATCAGCCCCTGATGTTATAAGATTCGAGATACACACTCGACTTTCTTATATACTTAAAATATATATAGCGAATATTATGCTGGCACAGAGAGAAAATAGATGAGAGAAAAAAAATATGTAGAGAGAGAGAGAGAGAGGTAGAGAAATTGGCAACACACTAGGGACTGGAAGATGGGCCAATCCCCCCCCCCCCTTGTGGAGTAATATTATTGACAAGGAGCAAGCTCCTCCGTTATACTTAAGCCAGTTCTTACTTGTAGATCTTGGAAACAAGATCACGGTTCCTTGCACGGTATACAACCGGCTAACACTTGCACAACTTGAAAGTTGGCACCTTTTGATCCTTCTTGAGTCTCCTTCTCTCCTACACAATATGTATAGCGCTCTCCTCTTGGCGCTTGATTTTAGCAAAGCTTCCGTAGCACTTGCGCCTTCTCTTCTCCTCTTGGAACTTGATTTTAGCAAAGCTTCCGCAACACTTGATTTCAGCAGAGATTCCGTAGCACTTGCATCTTCTCTTCTCCTCTTGGATGCATGCAAAGTGATGCTTCCTTTTTCCTCTCTCACACCCAAGAAGAGCCTCCTCTTTTATAGGCTTTCAAGAGCTTCTATTCTTGGAGAAAGACTTGAGTTGATCTTCATGCAAGATGTGGTTATTCCAGGATCTACTCTGGAGCACTAATTTCGAGATATCTCTTTGTGCATTGTTCGGATGAAAAAACATCCAACACGAAAGTTGTAGATCTTATTGTTTCCGATAACCCTAACAGCCCGTTTTTAGAGATCGTCTTTCTATCGCGAGATATTTTAAAAATGGATTCACCATGTCTTTTTTAAAAAGAACAGCTTCTCAAACTGTACTCTTAACTTGTGGTCCATGCAACCACCTTAAGGAGAGTTCATTAAATTGCCTTGGGCCTCAACCTTAAGATTAACTTTCACACAAAAGCTTGTGCCTTTTTAGACCTTAGAAAGAGAAAATCACTTCTCTCCTCACTTCCAGAGGATCACGTCTCTTGTCTTTCTTAGTGAGAGAATTACCTCTCTTGTCTTTCTTAATGAAAGAAAAGACCTTAAACCTTGACTTGTAAGGGAGAGGATGACCCCAAATGAATGCAATGCTCATTATACACAAGTAAACGTTCCCAAGCGTCCCCGGATGCACACATAAATACATATACACAATGCTAATGCACTTCCTCTTCTTAGAACTTAATCCATCTTCATTTATGCGTAACTCCTTAGTTCTTGTGTACACTCTTATACTTGACACGCTTCTTTTTTCCTTCATAACTTGTATTGCATGTACCAGATATCCCCGTCACAGTGCTCTAATTACCCCATTAAGTGATGCACTAGAAATATTGGTCTCTAAATAGTCTCATGGCCATGCTAGATCATCATCAATACTTAAAGAAAAGTGAGTCATTAATTTATTGATATGAATTTATTAAATAGAGAATGCTAATAAGCAATCAATTTAATGACACCTGATTATCATTAACTGATACTACACCAAGCATAACCAATGCGATACCAAGCATAACTGATTATACACCGAGCATAACGGATGCAAATGGTGAATAATTCTGAAACTTCACCAAGTACCTTCTGGAACCCTTACCCCTGATCTTCCTCTTTGTGTACCAAAATCTACTCTGGTACCTGTATTTCATTGAGCTCTTCAACCTCTCGCTGAATTTTAGTGGATACATCCTGTGGCACATCTCCATGAAAAGGTCTAAGCAAGCCCACATGAAAGGCATTGTGTATCCGCTAGTGTGGAGGCAATTTTAGCCTATAGCATACATCACTGATCCTCTCCAACACTTACAATCGAAACAGATTCCCCTTTCAATTTTACATCCAAAGTATGAACATTGCCTCTATGGAATAGGATTACAATCTTATCATGAGAATCAATCACTACATGCACACAATGACACCAAGGCATACCAAGCAAGACATCACATCCTTCCAATGAAGCAATAAAGAACTCTTCACTATCCACACAGCTTTGAATGTGCAAACGAAGCTTTCGATGATAGGAGTGACCAACTCTGCATATGTCTTGCATGCCATACCAATCTCACCCATGGGCCCCATCTCGTCCTCTCTGATGCCTAAACAGGCTGCCATATCAAGAGAGATGAAATTTGACTGTGCCCCTAGATCAAGAAAAATCAATGCATGCTAATCTCTGATTTTGCCCCATGTTCTATAAAATTTGGTACTATATTGATTAGGTTGATCTGCCACTACATCAAGCACTAAACCAATAGTAGTTTTGCCTTTCTTTCCCTTATTATCATCCTTTTCAGCTTGCTGTTTATTAGGACAACCATGTGCCATATGCCCTTCCTATTCACAAATATAGCATTTATTTGTAGCCATCAGCTCCTTACGTTGTACATCACTTTTCCCACTCTTTCTCTGTAATCTGTTCCTCTTTCCAGCCCTATTTTCAGATCTGCCCTGATTTTCAAATTTATTTTCAGATTTACCCTTTTTCTTGGCCTTTGCCTCTTTGATATGTGACTTGGCATCATAATCGTGGAATCCTGCATCCTTTTCACACAACAATGTATCGGCTGTAGTAGCAGTTTCGATAAGCTAAGACATGCTGAAAACAGTGGACTGAATGCAAAAATTCAGAATACCCTTTGGCAAACCACAAATATACTTCTCCACCTACTCATGGAGGGGTACTGTGCGATAAGAAGTAATTGGCAACAATGCATCCCAAAACTTCTTATTGTATTGATCCAAGTTCTTGCAATCTTTGGAATTCAACTAATTCCAAGCTGTCATAATGCCTATTTCAAAGGTACTTGTCAACCAATTTGAAACAAACATTTGCTTGAACAGGACCCAAGTCGTAGGTGACTTACCTTAAATAAGAAGTGTAGTCCACCACTACAATGCATTTCCCTTCAAAAATGAGCCCACCAATTCAAAGGATTTGATGGTATCCTGGCAATGGAACCATGTAACCAGCCTTGCTTCCGCGGATGGGTGGTAAATCCCTAATTACAACTTAATTACAGCAGCAAACAATTAATGCAAATCTGAAAATACAAATTTACCTACTGATCTCAGACAATGCACACCGGATTGGCCCGAAAATTGGTGCCACTTTCAGTATTTCTTTAGCTTTATTGAAGAAAAAGTTGATTTGCAATGGGATTCTTCCGATCCCCTTCACAATCCAAACTCCCCTTGCTATCTAAAGTGACCAGCAAGTCTTCAATCTGATTTGCCTCTTGATTTGGGCACTTAATTGGCCTTCACCCACTTCATAGACGATGGAAATGCCCCAAATTCGATGATTGGCGAGTCCTCCATCTAAATTTAGCTGAAATTCACCTTGAGCCTTGAAAAATCCAAGTCTTGGAGCTTCCAATTTCTCGCACGCTTCCTGAAGCTACTAGTAAACCCTAATTTCTACTACAAATCAAGGTTTACAGTAGAGAAATTTGCAATTTCCCAACCTCCAAGGGTCCAAATGCTGATATCTTTGAAGCAAGGCTCTGAAATGACTAGGAGATGAGAGAGAAATCTGTAGAGAGAGAAAATTCAGAGTTTTGTCGCAAACTGAAAATCTGTCAAATGCAGCTATTGCCCTGCCACAACAGCTTGTAGATGCAAAGAACTGAAGAAAATCAGTCATTTACAGCTACTACCCTATCTCAACAGCCTGTAGATGCTCTCACCTGCTGTTGATTGGTCATCTCCTGCCCCTGGCTGCCTTAGAAGGTCCTCTAATGGCTGCAAATCAGACCAGCAGCATCTCCTCCCTCTCTCTTGCAAGTTGAATATACTAAAAATGCCTCTCCAGTCTCTAAAGACGTTTTTCACTCTTATATGGGCATTTTTGACAAGCGACAACCTTCCCAAATGGTCTTTCGAGCATTATCTATAATTAAATATTAATTTTCAGTCTTTAAATATTGAAAATTAATCTAATAATTATTTTAGTGCCTTGAACAATTATCTGACTAGCCAATAATTAAATTGGCTACGCAACTTCCATTCCCGAGTATCTCTACGCCATATTTGACCATCAGATTGGCATTAGGTACCATTAAACGCCACTTCTCTAGTGTCACCAACTAACACTTATGGCCAAATGAATGACCTAGGCCAACAATTGGCACCAAATACCACCAAGTACCTGTGCACCATAACTTACAGCAACTATTGCATTTGACATCCCATGATTTCCTCGGGTCTCGGGCTCATAAATTTACTCTAACCCCAGTTACACCTCACATGTGCAACATTTACTTAACCA
This sequence comes from Lygodium microphyllum, assembly GCF_053477565.2. Taxonomy (NCBI): domain Eukaryota; kingdom Viridiplantae; phylum Streptophyta; class Polypodiopsida; order Schizaeales; family Lygodiaceae; genus Lygodium; species Lygodium microphyllum. The sequence continues at coordinate 87,380,090 of NC_141160.1, forward strand.
TGTGATTAAAAATGAATCCACATGTTAAGTGAGGCTTCAAAAATACATGTCCTCATGACAGTATGAGACAATGACAGGTAGAGTACAAGTGCTTGGAGGCACAACAAACTTGGTATCTAGCACACTTGGTGTAAAGCAAGATACCAATTTTGCTATTTGCAGATGATATTGTACTCATCTCAAATTCACCTAAGGGGCTACCGCAATATCTGGATTCATTGCATGTGTTTTATGAAGAGAAAGGCCTCAAGGTTAATGTTGGAAAGACTAAAATTATGGTCTTTAAAACCTCGGCAACTTGGGTGATATGCTTAAAGCATCACTTTATGTATGACGGTCAATTTATGGAAATGGTTAGACAATATGTATACCTTGGGATCACTTTCAAAGGGCCACTGTTTTCACAGAAGGAGACTTCAAAGGCTAGGCTTTCACGGGCATATGTAGCTTTGGGCACTCTAGAGCGACAGTGTGCACACATACAATTTGAAGAGCCCCATACCAAATTGTGGCCCTTTGACACTTAAGTTATGCCCATACTACTCTATGGAGCAGCCATTTGGGCCAAAGCCTTTATCATACTAGACGAACGCCTCTCATGGACTGTAACGGACCTGAAGCACAACATTATGATGGCTAGGAACATATGGAGAGACTATTGGTCATGATGATAGCACATATGATAAGAGACGAAAGCCTCAGTACCACAAGAGATCATTCGAGTAGAGTTGGGTGCAGCACCCATGGTAGTGGAGGCACTATTTCAAGCAATCACCTTCCTCCAAAGGATATGGCAGCTCCCTAAAGATTGATACCCTAGGCTAGCTCTAGAGTCTTCAAGACAGCTTGCAGTAGAGGAAAATAAACAGTGTTAGTATACACATATGAGCATGTGGCTGAACTTGCATGGCATGAATATAGACAAATTGCCACCATTCAATTACAACCTTGATTGTCCCACTTTGAGTCTCAGTCATTCAGAGTTAAATAGAGTAATCAGAGCAAACATCACTAAAGTGGAGATAGAGAGGACTCGGTCCAAATCCCCCTTTCCCATTAGGCACGAAGATGGCACAATACCAATGTCACTTCTTGCAACTTTCCCATGATGGTTTCATAGTGAGACCGAGATATATGGATGCTCAACTTTCTCACGAGCTTTGATTGCTATTGAACAAATCCACACCCCATCACATCAGCTAATGATTGAGACATGTTAATGGAGCCATGTTGCAACAAATGAGAGGATGTGTCAACTTTGCGGGTGGGAGCCAGAGACAAAGGAACACTACATTTGCAGATGCACTATATACTATGATATCCGAGGCCACTACCATTGCCTCTTTAAGGAGGGCTTTGGACCACTCAGACAGGCGATGGACTATGAGGACCAGAGATGTCTGGACCTTTTCTTATTAGAGCTCCAACGGTGCAGAGTAGCATTGTGAAATCGAAGACAATCCTAGCCACATCTGCCCCTCCAAAGAGCAATTACAGACTCTTTCAGTATAGCTAACCCGCCACTGCCACCTTAGACACTACATCTCCTACTGATAAGCGCCATCAAGGGACATCATCAAGTGGCATCACAATAAACAAAGCTATGGCGTTATGCAAATCACGATGCCCTAGGATACCTACTCGGCAACGTAGGCATGCTCATATTGTAATATACTAGTTCTCACAACAAATCAAATAACTAGAAATTCATGAAATACGCCATACTTGCAAAGAAATACAAGAAATACACCATGTTTGGAAGGAAGTCATAGCCAGGGTAGCTAGGTATGAAATAGTATTGCCATGGAAGGCTAAGAATCATAGATATATACTGCAACATAAATACTCACCTCATGTCAAGGTGGGACATGGTATGCATCCCATATCTTGGTGGCTAAGAGCATGCACCCTCTTAGTTGGTGGGAGGAAGGAACCTCAAAGCATGTATTTCTTTAAAATGGCAAAAATATTATTCACATGTTACATCTCCACCTTTTATACTTAACCTTAGCCTACCCTAGACTAAGGTAACTTATACTTTATTACAAGCCATCCCGGCCTAAAAGAGCTTCGTCCTCAAAGCTGAATTGGAAACAAATTACAAGGATGATTACAAGGATAGCTTGAACTAGATGAAGTCATGCTGAACTAAGACTCCATGCTGAAATAAAAGTCTTCATACCACAAAGAAGAGTCCTTCAAAATATGAAAATAACCAAGAGAGGACTATGCATTGCTGTAATCTATAAAACATGGCAGCCAATGAGAGTTGCCCATAACTCGTGATAGAAGAGTCCAAATGGCACAAATAAAGTCTTGTTGGATAGAAAAGGCCATAAGGAACCTATCCAGCACATAGAATTCAATCATGTTGCCAAAAAGGACCATGTAATTCATGAGAGAAAATTCACACAGCAAGCTGTCCACTGTCCTATAACTGCAATAATCCCACTGTTTTGAAGGAATCATGAAGCCTTGGAGAGGATGATTGAATATACTGAGGAATCAGTATTGCAAGCATTATTTATAACCCACCAACAATGAAAATCACTGAAGTCTCATATGCCTCCAGGGTCAAATGGATATCCATCAAAATAGTCATCACAACCATAAGTTCCTTCTACAGAAAAACAAATCTCATCATTGCCTCCTGGGTCAAATGGAAACAAGGAAGTATCCTTATGATCCCCCGGATCAAATGGAAAGATAAAGTCATTAATTGAGATCATATCATTTGGGTCCATAGATTGGTGTATGGATTCATGAAGCTCTTTACATGTCCCTCTTCAATTACTACATTCACTTGGTCTTTAGCATAATGTAGGTTAGAAAGCTGATAGACATCATGAACAACTTCAAAGGATTTGTAAGACTCTCCATCTTGGTCTTTACAATCCACTTCCTCTTCGGTCTCTTCAACTTCCTCTCCATTATCCGGAAACTCTATAACCAGCAATGCTTTAGCATTCCTTTTCTTGCATATATCTTTTTTTTTAGAAGATATTAGTTTAGTACATCTAAAACATAAGCCTTGTGCATGTAGTCCTCTAATATCATCACCGGTTAAGATCTTTCCTCGAATAACATCATGCTCGCCACTATGACTGTCATATTTCTCATGATAAAATGGTTTTCCAGAGTCATGACCACATTCATTTCTACTAACATAATGCTGATGTTCAGGAAACGGTTGATCATCATCATAATATTGATTATGGGATGGCTGATCATCATAGAGGTACTAATCAACATGCTGGCCATGTTTACTAGCATAATGCTGCTCATATCCAAGATCACGATCATATACATGTTGTTGCCCATTCATGTATGACTGTCCATTCTCTACTGCATATGGCTAAGAGAGAGTAGCATGATTCCCATTAGGATGCTGTCCATTGGAGCAATCATAACCATTGCATACATATGTATCATGTTGATCATAGCTATAGTCATTTACGTAAGCACTATCATAAGTATGCTGTCCAAAAGCATTTGAATATGGTCTTAAAGAAAAAACATAGTCATTAGGTAAATATGGCTGGCCAAAAGAACCTTGTTATTGTTCAAAACCATGAGAGTATTGTCCAACTTCATGGTACGTATGTGATTGTTTAACACAATCATCATAGATATGGCCACCACAATCATTCTCAAAAGAAGATGGTACACAATAAAATTTTTCATAAGAGTGCTCGTTTTCCGAGTATGATGGACTGCATATATATCCCCCTTGATCATAATCATTATGTTGCTGACCAACATCATGTGAATACTACCTTTCTTCAATGCATGAAGCATAATCACCATATGGATAAGATCCACCATAATGACTTTGCTGCTGCTCTAAAACATCATGCCTCTGCTCATAGACATTGCTATGATAAGGGATGCTGCAAACACCTCTCATGATAGTGATTATCATGAATAAGATCATCTCACTGCTGGCAAGAACCATTTGAGAAGGGCTCATTATGGCACGCATTATCATGACCATAATATCCCCCAGAATTGCTAAAATATTGCCCACTAATGAAGGAAGAAGTAGGAGATCCAAAATTGTCATGACAATGAGCTGGAGCATCATAGGAAGCATAACCATAAGCATTAAATCCAAAAGCATGAGCATGCTGACTCATAGATGCTAGTCCAACATCTTTATCAACAAGAGACACAAGGTTTCCAACCCCTAACTTCATTTCCCTGGTATCCTTCACTAAACTGTCCCATGTAGACAAGCTGTCCCGGGTACCTAGTTGCATAGTTTGGGCCATATCTTGAGAAATACTGATCCAAATGAGGTGCTTGATGGCTCTGCTCGAAGCCCACAATGTCTAGTACCAATTAAAAGTCCTGGTTCACATTAAAATATTCCAATACCCTATTCTGGAAATGATTTACTATGTCTGTCCACAGTAGACAGCACCCTGTCCCAAGTAACTAGTTGCATTGTTTTGACCATAACTTGAGAAATACTGATCGGAATGAGGTGTTTGATGGCTTCACTCGAAGCCCGCAATACCTATCTTCAATTAGGAGTCCTGTTTTGCATTATTTTGTACCTACACCCCATTCTGGAAATGATTCTCTAGGTCTGTCTACAGTAGACAGCACCTTGTTTTGCCCTGTTTTAAGTGTTTTTGGTACTTCTCATCTAAATTTGAGCCAATACCCAATACCAAAGCACTCAAGAGAATAGGGAAGAGTTGTAGGTTACTATGGTAAGTGAAAATACCCTCTGCAAATCCAAAACTGAAGCAAATCTTGCTTGTAGGTAACAGTAGGTCTTCAATCTTCATGAGATCTTGGTAAGAATGCTTGTAGGAGTGATTCACTGATTGAAGAGTGCTTCATTACTGATGATGAACCAAATCTTCAATGAAGTTATTGAGTACAAGCTGTCCATTATGTCCAAGAGACAAGAAAGCTCCAAGACCTCTAATGAACCAAATCTTCAATGAAATTATTAAGTACAAGCTATCCATTATGTCCAAGAGACAAGAAAGCTCCAAGACCTCTCAAAGAAGCTTTGAACTCTATGCATTCTTTCAAGAAATGTAGATAGAATGATCCAAGAGTGGATTGAGACTTTGAAAATGAAATGAAGTTCTATTCTTCACTGAAATTTGCCAAAATTTTGAAGTACTATGTTGTACATCATTCCCATGAAAAGAAAGAACTCCAAACCTTCAAAACTTGGTCAATCCGAGGTGGCCCTGTTTGTGGAAGCTCTTGTACTTGAGGTTGAAGCATATTGTTGATGAAGAACCATTGATTAAAATAGCTTCAGTTCAGCTCCAAATAGTCAAGACTCTCCATGCTCTTTGTTGAAATTGAATTCCCTGCAACATACTCTTCTTCCATAAACTTCTTCAGGTATGCACTACCATATGATGTGCCAGATGAATGCACTCCTTGACTCTAAGGTCCCTATTTTTGCTGCAATAACTGTTAATTTTTGCTGTAATGGCTGTGTCCAAATCCCCCAAGCAAATCTTAGAGCTGCAAAACTTGTGATTCTCTGAGTCATAATCATCTTCAGTTCAATATATCACCCTGTTGTAGCATGCTTTTCTCCAATTCAAACAACTTTTGTTGTACTCAACATGCATGTTGATGAACATGCAAGACCTGATTGCACCATTTTCAACTATTCCAAAACTACCATCCCATTCAGATGAACTTTGAGAGATGACTTAAGTAAAGAAGTTGAATTGGCAAGTTCTGTAAGGAAAGAAGCAAACAATGATGGCCCTAGTTTGCTGCAACTAGTGGTTATGATTCCTTGGCTTCTTAGCTATACTACCACCATAAACATGTGCTCCAAGTCTGTAATCATGAGTTTGACAGCTGCAAGTGTGGGGCTACACCAGCTTAGCAGGGCACAACTGATATTCCATGTACTAAATCTGCAAATGGTAGCTTGCAGCTAACAGGACAACCAAAAGGAAGTGAAATGGGAGGACCAATGGCTTCATATGAATCTTTTGGGCTTGGATTCAAAGGCCAACACATGGATGAAGGTGAAGTACCGCTTGACATACCGCAAAGCAAGTCAAATCAACCAAGTCGATAAGCAATTCAGACAAAATTTCCTTCATTTATTCTTTCCAATAATCATTATTAACGGCAGAGACAATTTGTTGGCGACTGATGATGCTGATTCCGTGGCTTTTGTCCGGAGATGCTTCGCACCTTTGCTACGTTCGTGCTCTTGTTGATGATGATGCGGATCATTCTACTCCAGACCATTCACCATGGCTACTGCAGGCTGTAGTGACTGGGAAGCACGAAGATCAAGACAGTCGGTGTTTGTTACACACGGAGAGGCAGAGAGAGTGAGAGAGACCAAAGTAGAGAGAGTACACGATTTGTGGGTACAATGAGGAGTATACCACTTTAGGTTTTTAGATAGATATACATATGAAAGTACAACTGCTAAGGGTGTGTTCACACCCGAGCACATTAAAAGGCACGAGGGCCTTTATTCCCAACAACCTCCCACCTAAAGGCAATGTGCCTTAAGAGGAGAAAAGAATTAGCTAAGTCTAGGAATGTACAAAGCTGAAATCCATATATCTATCCAACTCCCATCATCTGTCGCAGCAATGAGCAAGCTGCTCTGCTAGAAGACCCTTTGTGAGAAGGTCTACAGGATTATCATCTGTATGCACTTTGACAAGCTCAATGCTCTTGCTGTCAAGTACATCTCTAATGAAGTGGTACTTCACCTGTATGTGCCTGGTATTTGTATGAAAGACAAGATTCTATGCTAACATGATAGCACTCTGACTATCACAATCGAGAACTGGCAGCCACATACTATGCCTCTGTAGTAGACAATGCAACACGCTTTTGTAGCTTGGAGATCCAAGAGTCTACTCCTCCTGTGAAAGTAAACACATACCCAAAAGTGGACTTTCTGCAATCCGCATGACCAGCATAGTCTGCATCTATAAAGCCAACAAGAGATGCATTTCTGCTTTCCAAAGCACATGCACAACTCCTTTGT